>NC_092054.1:42636420-43236420 GCF_003086295.3 Arachis hypogaea | reverse complement strand
AACAAAAATATTTTTATTTTATTAATTTTCGAATACTCTTCTCTCTCTCATCTCTTTCTATTTATTTTATTCACTAACACTTCTCTTCTTATAATTCGAACCCTCTCCCTCTCTCTGTGTTCGAATTCTTCTCATTCTATCTCTACATCATTCTTCTATTCTTCTACTCACATAAAGAAATCTCTATATTGTGACATAGAGGATTCCTCTTCTTCTCTGTTCTCTTCTTTTATATGAGTAGGAACAAGGATAAGAACACTCTTGTTGAAGCTGATCCTGAACCTGAAAGGACTCTAAAGAGGAAGTTAAGAGAAGCTAAAGCACAACACTCTGGAGAGGACCTAACAGAAATTTTTAAAAAAGTAGTTATGGTAGCCAAAAATAACAACAATGGTGGAGATGCAAGGAAGATGCTTGGTGACTTTACTGCACCAACTTCTGACTTCTATGGAAGAAGCATCTCAATTTCTGCAATTGGAGCAAACAACTTTGAGCTTAAGCCTCAATTAGTTTCTCTAATGCAGCAGAATTGCAAGTTTTATGGACTTCCATTGGAAGATCCTCATCAGTTCTTAGCTGAATTCTTACAAATCTGTGACACTGTTAAGACCAATGGGGTTAATTCTGAGGTCTACAGACTCATGCTTTTCCCTTTTGCTATAAGAGATAGAGCTAGGATATGGTTGGACTCACAACCTAAAGAAAGCCTGAACTCTTGGGAAAAGTTGGTCAATGCTTTCTTGGCCAAATTCTTTCCACCTCAAAAGTTGAGCAAGCTTAGAGTGGAAGTCCAAACTTTCAGACAGAAGGAAGGTGAATCCCTCTATGAAGCTTAGGAAAGATACAAGCAATTGATCAGAAGGTGTCCTTCTGACATGCTTTCAAAATGGAGCATCCTATGTATATTCTATGATGGTCTGTCTGAATTATCCAAGATGTCATTGGACCACTCTGCTGGTGGATATCTTCATCTGAAGAAGACGCCTACAAAAGCCCAGGAACCCGTTGAAATTGTTGCAAATAACCAGTTCATGTATACTTCTGAAAGAAATCCTGTGAATAATGGGGTGACTCAGAAGAAAGGAGTTCTTGAGATTGATACTCTGAATGCCATATTGGCTCAGAATAAAATATTGACTCAGCAAGTCAATATGATTTCTCAGAATCTGACTGAAATGCAAGCTGTATCCGGCAGTGCTAAAGAAGCCTCCTCGGAAGGAGAAGCTTATGACCCTGAGAATCCTGCAATGGAAAAGGTGAATTACATGGGAGAATCCTATGGAAACACCTATAATCCTTCATGGAGAAATCATCCCAATTTCTCATGGAAGGATCAGTAGAAGCCCAATCAAGGCTTCAATGATAATAATGGTGAAAGAAATAGTTTTGGCAATAACAAGCCTTTTCCATCATCTTTTGAGCAACAGACAGAGAATTCTAAGCAGAGCCTCTCTAACTTAGCAACCATAGTCTCTGATCTATCTAAGACCACTCTCAGTTTCATGACTGAAACAAGGTCCTCCATTAGAAATTTGGTGGCACAAGTGGGTCAACTGAGTAAAAGAGTGGCTGAAACTCCTCCTAGTACTCTCCCAAGTAATACATAAGAGAATCCAAAAAGAGAGTGCAAGGCCATCAATATACTCAACATGGCCGAACCTGGAGAGAGTCAGAAGGCAGTGATTTCCAATGAGGAAGACCTCAATGGACATCCACTAGCCAATAATGAGTTCCCCATTGAGGAATAAAAAGAATCTGAGGCTCATATAGAGACCATAGAGATTCCACTGAACTTACTGTTGCCATTCATGAGCTCTGATGAGTATTCTTCCTCTGAAGAGGATGAAGATATTGTTGAAGAGTAATTCACTCAGTATCTAGGAGCAATTATGAAGCTGAATGCCAAATTATTTGGTAATAAGACTTGGGAGGATGAACCTCTATTGCTCATTAATGAACTGAATACCTTAGTTCAACAGAAATTACCTCAGAAGAAACCGGATCCCGGAAAGTTCTTAATACCTTGCATCATAGGCACCATGACCTTTAAGAAGGCTCTGTGTGACCTTGGTTCAAGTATAAACCTCATGCCACTCTCTGTAATGGAGAAACTAGGGATCTTTGAGGTACAAGCTGCAAGAATCTCACTAGAGATGGCAGACAATTCAAGAAAACAGGCTTATGGACTTGTAGAGGATGTCTTAGTGAAGGTTGAAGGCCTGTACATCCTTGCTGACTTCATAATCCTAGACACTGGGAAGGATGAGGATGAATCCATCATCCTTGGAAGACCCTTCCTAGCCACAGCAAGAGCTGTGATTGATGTGGACAGAGGAGAGTTAGTCCTTCAATTGAATGAGGACTACCTTGTGTTTAAGGCTCAAGGATCTTCTTCTGTAACCATGGAGAGGAAGCATGAAAGGCTTCTCTCAATACAGAGTCAAATAGAGCCCCCACACTCAACTTCTAAGTTTGGTGTTGGGAGGCCATCATCAAGCTCTGAGTCTCTGTGAAGCTCTCTAAGAGCTCACTGTCAAGCTATTGACAATAAAGAAGCACTTATTGGGAGGCAACCCAATGTTATTTAATTATATTTATTTATATTCCATTGTCATTTTATGTTTTCTTTAGGTTGATGATCATGTGAAGTCATAAAAATAACTGCAGAATTAAAACAAAATCAAAAACAGCATCAAAAATAGCACACCCTGAAGGACATGCTTACTCGCGTTTAAACGCCAGTAAGGATAGCATAATGGGCGTTTAACACCCAGCCTGGTAGCATTCTGGGCGTTAAACGCCAGAATGGGCAGCACTCTGGGCGTTTAACGCCAGAAAAGGGTGTCTGGCGTCTGGCTGGCGTTAAACGCCAGAAAGGGGCAGCAGACTGGCGTTTAACGCCAGGAAAGGTAGGAGAGCTGGCGTTTAACGCCAAAATTGGCACACTGAGGGAATTTGAACGCCAGGATGGTGCAGGGAGCAGAATTCCTTGACACCTCAGGATCTGTGAACCCCATAGGATCCCCACCTACCCCACCTCTTCTTCTCTCCTCTTCACACCTTTCCATAACACTCTTCCCCAAATACCCTTGACCAATCACATCAATACCTCTTCCCCAAACACCATTCACCTATCAAATCCTACCTTCTTCCCCATATTCTCTTCACCAATCACATTCATCCATCATAAACCCCACCTACCTCACCATTCAAATTCAAACCATTTCCCTCCCAAACCTACCCTTCATGACCGAATTCCCTCTCTCTCCTACCCTATAAATACCCCCTCCTCACTACCTTCAATTTCACACTTCATACACACTTAACCCCCCTTGGCCGAACCACTCATCCCCCCTCTATCTCCTCCATTTCTTCTTTTTCTACTCCTTTCTTTCTTCTTTTGCTCGAGGACGAGCAAACCTTTTAAGTTTGGTGTGGAAAAAGCTGTGCTTTTCTATTTTTCCATAATCATTAATGGCACCTAAGGCCGGAGAAACCTCTAGAAAGAGGAAAGGGAAGGCAATTGCTTCCACCTCTGAGTCATGGAAGATGGAGAGATTTATCTCAAAGGTCTATCAAGACCACTTCTATGAAGTCATGGCCAAGAAAAAAGTGATTCCCGAAGTCCCCTTCATGCTCAAAAGGGTGAATATCCGGAGATCCAATGTGAGATTCAAAGAAGAGGTTCGAAAGCTCTCACCAACCCAATCCAACAAGTCGGAATCTTAATGGTTCAAGAGTTCTATGCCAATGCATGGATCAATAAGAACCATGATCAAAGTATGAACCCGAACCCAAAGAATTGGCTCACAATGGTTCGGGAAAATTACTTGGATTTCAGTCCGAAAAAATGTGAGGTTGGCATTTAACTTGCCAATGATGATAGGAGATCCTCATCCTTTCACTAGAAGGGTCAACTTTGATCAAAGGTTGGACCAAGTCCTTAGGGACATTTGTGTGGAAGGAGCTCAATGAAAAAGAGACTCAAGAGGCAAGCCGGTTCAATTAAGAAGGCTTGACCTCAAACCCGTGGCTAGTGGATGGTTGGAGTTCATCCAACACTCTATCATTCCTACTAGCAACCGGTCTGAAGTTACAATAGACTGGGCTATCATGATCCATAGTATCATGATTGGAGAGGAAGTAGAAGTTCATGAGATCATACCTCTAGAACTCTACAAGGTGGCGGACAAGCCCTCCACTTTGGCAAGGTTAGCCTTCCCTCATCTCATCTATACCCTATGCAATTCAGCTGGAATTGTCATAGAGGAAGACATCCTCATTGAAGGGGACAAGCCCATCACTAAGAAGAAGATGGAGCAAATAAGAGAGCCCACTCATGGACCTCAACAAGAGCATGAGAAAATTCCTCATCAAGAAATCCCTGAGATGCCTCAAGGGATGCACTTTCCTTTACAAAACTATTGGGAGCAAATCAACACCTCCTTAGGAGAACTGAGTTCTAACATAGGGCAACTAAGGATGGAGTACCAAGAGCACTCCATTATCCTCAATGAAATCAGAGAGGACCAAAAGGCCATGAGGGAGGAACAACAAAGGCAAGGAAGAGACATAGAGGAGCTCAAGCACTCCATAAGATCTTCAAGAGGAAGAACTAGCCGCCATCACTAAGGTGGACACGTTCTTTAATTTCCTTGTTCTTATTTTTCTATTTTTGAATTCTATGATTTATGTTTTGTCTATGTTTGTGTCTTTATTACATGATCATTAGTGTCTAGTGTCTATGTCTTAAAGCTATGAATGTCCTATGAATCCCTTACCTTTCTTAAATGAAAAGTGTTTTTTATTTGCAAAAGAACAAGAAGTACATGAATTTCGAATTCTATCTTGAAATTAGCTTAATTATTTTGATGTGGTGGCAATGCTTTTTGTTTTCTGAATGAATGCTTGAACAGTGCATATTTTTGAATTTGTTGTTTATGAATGTTAAAATTGTTGGCTCTTGAAAGAATAAAGAAAAAAGAGAAATGCTATTGATAATCTGAAAAATCATAAAATTGATTCTTAAAGCAAGAAAAAGCAGTGAATAGACAAAGCTTGCGAAAAAAATATATATATAAAAAAAGAAAGAAAAAAGAAAAAGCAAGCAAAAAAAGCCAATAGCCCTTTAAACCAAAAGGCAAGGGTAAAAAGGATCCAAGGATTTGAGCATTAATGGATAGGAGGGCCCACAGGAATAAAATCCTGACCTAAGCGGCTAAATCAAGCTGTTCCTAACCATGTGCTTGTGGCGTGAATGTGTCAAGTGAAAAGCTTGAGACTGAGCGGTTAAAGTCGTGGTCCAAAGTAAAAAGAGTGTGCTTAAGAGCTCTGGGCACCTCTAACTGGGGACTCTAGCAAAGCTGAGTCATAATCTGAAAAGGTTCACCCAGTTATGTGTCTGTGGCATTTATGTATCAGGTGGTAATACTGGAAAACAAAATGCTTAGGGTCACGGCCAAGACTCATAAAGTAGCTGTGTTCAAGAATCAACATACTGAACTAGGGGAATCAATAACACTATCTGAATTCTGAGTTCCTATGGAAGCCAATCATTCTGAACTTCAAAGGATAAAGTGAGATGCCAAAACTGTTCAGAAGCAAAAAGGCTACTAGCCCCGCTCATCTAATTGGAACTAAATTCATTAATAAGTTTGGAATTTATTGTATTTTCTCTTATTTTTATCCTATTTTGTTTTTAGTTGCTTGGGGACAAGCAACAATTTAAGTTTGGTGTTGTGATGAGCGGATACTTTATACCCTTTTTGGCATTATTTTTACATAGTTTTTAGTATGTTTTAGTTACTTTTTATTATAATTTTTATTAGTTTTTATGCAAAAATCACATTTCTGGACTTTACTATGAGTTTGTGTGTTTTTTTGTGATTTCAGGTAATTTTGGCTGAAAATAAGGGACTTGAGCAAAAATCTGATTCAGAGGCTGAAAAATGA
Organism: Arachis hypogaea; assembly: GCF_003086295.3. NCBI lineage: Eukaryota > Viridiplantae > Streptophyta > Magnoliopsida > Fabales > Fabaceae > Arachis > Arachis hypogaea. The sequence continues at coordinate 43,230,468 of NC_092054.1, read as the reverse complement.
CTGCAGATGCTGTTGAATTCTAACCCTCCTGCACTCGAAGTGAATTTTCTGGAGCTACAGAAGCCCAATTGGCGCGCTCTCAATTGCGTTGGAAAGTAGACATCCTGGGATTTCCAGCAATATATAATAGTTTATACTTTGCTCGAGATTTGATGGCCCAAACTGGCATCCAAAGCCAGCCTAAAACTTTCTAGCATAAAATGCCCAAACTGGCACCCAAGCTGGCATTTAACTCCAGAAACAGCCTATGCACGTGTAAAGCTCAAGGCTCAGCCCAAGCACACACCAAGTGGGCCCCGAAAGTGGATTTCTGCACTATTTGCACTTAGTTACTCATTTTCTGTAAACATAAGTTACTAGTTTAGTATAAATAGCACTTTTTACTATTGTATTGAGATCTCTGGACATTTAGTCCTTAGACTTGGACTTGGAGGCTGGCCATTCGGCCATGCCTAGACCTTTTTCACTTATGTATTTTTTACGGTGGAGTTTCTACACCCCATAGATGAAGGTGTGGAGCTCTGCTGTTCTTCATGAATTAATGCAAGTACTATTGTTTTTCTTTCAATTTCACGCCTACTTCTTCTCCAAGATATACTCTCGTACTTACTTCAGTTAAGTCAGAATGAAGGGGTGACCCATGACAATCACCCAATCTTCGTTACTCGCTTAGCCAAGATCCGCGTGCCTGACAACCACAAAACGGTCTACATGATGTTCAACGTAGTCATTGGACGACAGTTGGAGTATATTCTCTTGAGTATCTAATACCCGGACCGAGTCCGTGAGATTAGTATCTTCGTAGTATAGGCTAGAATCATTGGCAGCATTCCTGGTATCTGAAAAGTCTAAACCTTGTCTGTGGTATTCCAAGTAGGATCCGGGAAGGGATGACTGTGAAGAGCTTCAAACCTGCGAATGTTGGGTGCAGTGATAGTGTGTAAAAGGATCAATGGATTCTATTCCGACGCTAGCGGGAACCGACAGATGATTAGCCATGCAGTTGCTGTGCCTGGTATTTTTCATCCGAGACGAGAAATCCGACAGTTGATTAGCCGTGCAGAAACCAAAGAGGACCATTTTCACTGAGAGGATCTTACAGCTTGCCATGGAAGGGAGCACGCATGGTTGGAAGAAGGCAATTGGAAAGCAGAGGTTCAGAAGCAACAAAGCATCTCTAGACGCTTATCTAAAATTCCCACCAATGAATTACATAAGTAACTTTATTTTATTTTATGTTTTATTTGTATTTTAATTATCAAAACCTCATAACCATTTGAATCCGCCTGACTGAGCTTTACAAGATAACCATAGCTTGCTTCAAGCCGATAATCTCCGTGGGATCGACCCTTACTCACGTAAGGTTTATTACTTGGACGACCCAGTGCACTTGCTGGTTAGTTGTGTGGAGATGTGAAAAGTGTGAATCACGTTTTCCCACTACCAGCCCCCAATAGCTCAAATCAATTAAAAGAAGAAAAATTAAGAGTCACCAGAGGGAAAAGAGGTCGGATCAGCGGTAGGGAAGGACAGAGCAGTCTCTTCGACAGTAGGGGTCGGAGCATTTGAAAACGTCAGCTGAGATCCCTCCAGTTGATCCTCACGATGGAGATTCTACAAGTCTTTGTCCATGGGTCTTCAGCTCAGAATCCGTCTCAGATTAGGGAGGAGAAATAATAGCCCCATCCACAACAATCTTATCAGGATCAAGAGGGGAAAGATCCAGGCCAGGAGCAATGACTCCGACCTGCTCTTTGAAAATTCTCCAGGCCTCCTCCGAGCTCTCCGTTACGGAGTCCTCCAAATCTTGATAAGCCTCCCGACCTCTCTCCAGCTCCCGCTGGAGATCAATGTTCTCGGAAAAGACCCTTACATAATTCTGCTCCGCCTTCTCCTTAAGGCCCTCTGCCATGGCACACTGGGCCATCAACTTCTTCTCCCTCTCCTGAAGTCGGGACCTCTCCTCCTTCAACCAGGTAACTTCCTCCTGGAGCCTCTTCTCTTCCTCTTGATAGAGACCAATCCTCCCCTCCAACTCCTCAACCTTTTCGGTGGAACCCAAAGAGCTGAGGGGAGTTTGGTCTAAAATATCAAGAAGTTTTGTACATACCCCAGCAGTCCGAACACTCCTCTGAACCAGGATATTAAGATGGTTTTGAACGGAAGCATCATCCATATTAATTTGAGTATGGGGAAAGATGTGATTCCGAACGAATTGGGGACCATCAAAATCCCTAGAAGAAGAGCCAGACCCCGAGGTCTTATGCTTCTTCTTCTCAGGTTCAGGAAAAGCTCGGGCCTGAAGATTGGGAGGAGGAAGAGAAGAGGCAGAAGCAGAAGTTACCATAATAAAACGAGAGGAGGTCCCCAGATCACGAGGAGGAGGAGGAGGAGGAGGAGGAGGAAGAGTGACGGCAGCCCTCGCGGCATCAACCCGTGCCCACGACCTTCTCTTGGCATCCTGAACCTTCTGGTAGGAGGCGTTGGAACCTTTCTTCACCATCTCTGAAAAGAATAAAACAAAAGAGTTAGACTACAAGTCGGAAGGCTACAAGTCGGAAGCTAATCTACAACAAAAGAAAGACTACCTAGTTGGGTCCGTACAAAAATCGGAAAGCCCAATAGAAACTTCTTTGTATCCAAATTAGGGGCCCTCCCCTAAGCATCTCGGAAAAATCCTACAACAGCCTCTTCTACTTCATCCAAATCCTCCAAACCATATTTTTTGATAGGAGAGGCCTCTAACCAATAGAGAGGAAATCGGAGGTTGGAGTTCTCATCAAGAAAAAAGGGATGGTGGCCCTCTACCGCTTGAACTTTAAAGAAAAAGTTTTTGAAGTCATGGAAGGAATCGTTAAAAATGGAGAAGACTTTCCGACCTTGAATGGCTCGAAAAGAGATCCACTGCTGCTTATTATTCTGCCCACTAAAGGGCTTGGTCAAATGAAAAAGATAAAAGAAAATCTTTAAAGTTGTCGGGAAATCTAGTTCTCGGCTAACAAGTTGATAAATTTTCATGAAGCCCCAAGAGTTGGGGTGAAGTTAGGTGGGAGCAACTCGCCAATGGTTCAGAACCTCTATCTCAAAGTCAGAAAAAGGTAGAAAAACCCCCAGACGGGTAAAGAGATTCTCATACATAAAAAAGAAATGAGGGTCATCATCGGTAGCCTTCCCAAAACAAACCCGGTCTTTAGGACCCAGGGCAATCAACTCATACTTAGGCTCATCATCATCAGAGCCACAGATCATATGGTGGGTGTGGAGGTCGGTGATGTAGTCTGTCTACTAGGGGTTCCTCCCCAAGAACAGTAACGTCAACCCACTCAGAAATGTGAGAAGTCATCTTTTCCAGAAAAAAGAAATAGGAGAAAAAGCGACAAAGACCTACAAAGAAAAATGGAAAAGGATCATACACAGAACCTCTAAAAGACGAAAAAGCCCCTCTCAAGGGCATGAAAACAAAAATGGCTAGACCAACGTACTCACTAACAGCACGCAAAACCTCCTCTAAACATGCAAAAGGCATCAAACGTAAATGATAAAAGGAGAAGGATAGAGACTAACCTTTGTTAATGAGCGCGAAGAGAAGCAGAGGCAACAGCTGTCACAACAAGAAAGAAGGCTAAAAAGCTTTCTCTTTGAGAAAATAAGGATTCTGGGTAAGAGATTTCAGAAAACGAAAGAAGACGAAGAAACGAGAAGGAAAAGTATTTATAAACACGCCAAGGGCATAAGGGTAACTCAACGCGATCATTAAAGAAATGCATCGTTACCAATGTAACTGCCCCCACATGTAAATACAAAACCCATAACAGACGCGACGTTTGATTAGACGTGACTGTTGAGAAATTTGAATCACGTCGGTTTCCAAAATCACGTCGGTTTCTGCATCACGTCGGCTACAAGCCCAAGTTCGAATACTCGAATCCAACTCATAATTAAAAGAGATCGGACTCAAGTAGGGGCAATGTTCATAACCTGGTCCAACACTCGGGCCCAGGTCCAAGCACACCAAAAGACCCAATCCAAAGATTGGCCTTCGCTTCCGACCGACCTCCTCAGAGGAGGTAGGAATCAACACAGACTCCACCTCAAAGAAGTCGGGTTCGAAGGACAGCTAGTAGATAATTCTTATTCAAATAAGTAACTTCCCCTAAAATCTCTCAACCCACTTCCAGGAGCCATATCTCAACTTCCCTAAGATAAATGGACGGTTATCCTCCTTAAAAGGTGGAACTACTCTAACGGTGGTTATTGGTTCACCATTATAAATACTCTGACACCCCTCAGGTATCTCTAAATTCCAATACTCTCTAAACCTGCTTACCCCTTTGCTGACTTAGGCATCAGAGTGTCTTTGCAGGTACCACCCCCCATTCCTTCATACACTCAAGTCGGACGGCGGCTCCCAGACGCAAATCAAGTCGAAGTCCACCGCCTCTGGATGTTGGGCCAACCTTGCAAGCCCAATCTGTTAAGTACAGGTTACCCACGTAAGAAATTTCAAGCACTAAATTTAGTGAAAAATATGGTTAAATTCAAGGTTTGAAATTTATAGGAATTTATTTCATAAAAACTATTGCTATGAGGAGTTACATTAAATATTGTATAAAACTATTAAAAAATAAAATTCATAAATATTAATTTTAAGTATAAAATTAAATTTGTAATTTTTTTTATTTTTTTAAAAAGATTATTCAAAACATAACACCTTAAAAGAGGTGATTTACTCCTGATTTATTATGAGTATGCTAGTAATCACCTATTTATAAAATATTAGTATTATTAAATTTTATTAACTTAAATATTAGAAAAAAATTTAGTATATTTTTCCAAATAAAAAAAACATCTGTGTAATATCGCTTAATTTCAAGTGAGATTAGGATCAAATATTGTTTCGCATTTGGATAAACCTTTTAAAAGAAAGTTTCAAATATTAAAAATTTATTTTGCTTCTATTTTTTTAAAATAAGATATTATTGGCTTTTAAAAAAAATAAATATTTTATTTTTATAAAATAAAAGTACTTTATTTAAAAAAAAATTCCACACTAAAAAAAACTCAACTAACCCAAACCAACCCCAAGTGTAATTTACGCAATATAATAAAAATAGATGAAGTATTTGATAAACATTTCTTTTTGTGAGAAAGTAAAAGTGTGGTAATATATATTACTTTTATCCGGCTCTCTTTAATATTTAGTTCGTATAAGACCTCTTCTTTTGAATTCAACATAGAACTTTTTCATTATTTATAATTTATCTACCAAAAAATCCCACGCCATGCAAAATTTCCAAATGCCCGTACCTGAGAGGCCAATGTGAATGTGACGATTTCTTATTTTCTTTGAATCAGCTTGCTTGATAATTTGATATTTTGTGGCTATAACTTTTAACAAGTCAAGGTCAAAGTGCACATGTGAAGAAGGATTTCTTGTGTTTGTTCATATGCAAGTTTTCATATATTCTCTTTTGAACGTTGGGACTGTTTTAAGATTCTTAATAAAGAATTTCTCACCCTTTATTTTTTTGTTGAGAAGAATTTCTCACTTATAAAAAGAAATACTTGCATTTTCTTTTTCTTGGACGGAAAAGAAAGACTTAGATTGCATAGGTTCATCAACAACCGAACCATTGGTCAAGCTGGGTTTTTAAGACTGATTTAAATTATTTTGTCCATAAAAAAGGAAAAGGAAAAGGAAAAGGACTGACTCAACGTGAAAAAAATGTAAATAAATAAAAATAAAAGAGGAGAGAAGAGTATCATATTTTATAACAAAGACAATTGAATTTTTTACTAAATTTAATTATAAATAAGCTAAGTCTCTATCTTTATAAACGAGTAAGACATAAACTTTTGCTAATGGTTTGAATTTGGCAAAAAATTTACTGTTTTTTATTTTTTGTGTTGTAGTTCTTAATAATATAAAAATTTAGTGTTTTTTTTTATATAGATAACACAAATTTGAAGATTAGATTTATTTTTTTATTTTAAAATTTTTTAAATATATAAATTTGAGGATTAAATTTAATTTTTAGTTTAAAGAATTTTTAAAATATGCAAATTGGATTCTTCGATTTATTTTACATCGAAAAAAATTATATTTCACTACAAATCGAACTTTTTAATTTGTGCACTATAAAAATTTGACGCTCAAATTTAAAAGTCCGATTTTTTTTAAATATATAAATAAAATTCATATAAAAAAAACACACCAACTAATCATGATACTGGATTATATACAATTTTTTTTCCAATACTAAAAATTAGCCCAAATTTACGTGTTCTTTATTTATAGATTAATAAGTTATTTATAGTTAAATGAATTTTTTTAATAAATGAAATAAATATTTTATTTACGGAAATAGATCATTTGTAGCATTTTTACCAAAATGCATCCAATGTCTTATTTCGTTTATAGTGTAAAAGAATTAATACTACACGTATTTCGTTTACACTGTAAATGAAATAAGACAAAAAAAAACGACGTAGTTGTATCACGTTTGTACACGTGATATGTAACGCTCTTATTTCGTTTGCAGTGTAAACGAAATACGTGTAGTATTAATTCGTTTACACTGTAAACGAAATAAGATTGGATGACGTTTATATATATACATTTCGTCCACAGCGCCTGTTTGTACCTTAAACCATCCATTTCCTTAACTTTTCTCCCTCTTTTACCCTTCTGTAATTAAATTTACGACTTACTTCAAGATTATGGCGCACGTCGATAATCACGATGCGGACATCAACCGACTAAATGCAACGTGGCACATTGCGGAGGCAGCCGACTTTGAGGTTAGTGTTGTTCTTTGTTTTATGTTTATGTTAAAATAGAAATGTATTGTCATAGTTAAGATACTTTTATAAAAGTAGTATGCAGTAGATGTTAGGCATATAAATATATTGTTTGTAATGGTTTAAATGATATGGTATGATATTAGGTATACTTTGACATGAATTTAGTAGTTAAATATTTATTTAGAATTGTTTTCATGTAATGTAGGTTATGAAGCATATTTTTATGACTTTAGTTATTAAAATAGGGTTATTAAAAAAATCTGGTAAATTTAATTAGGTAAGAAGATGTGAATCTTTCTATTTAGTTAATGTTTAAGTATTTGATTTTTCAATTTATATTTGTTAAGACTTAAATTAAGTTATTAAGTTGATGATGCATTTATTGTTAGTTATTTAAGTAAAATTTTTTACATAATCTAGCTTATAAATGAGATGAAAAATAAATGTTGTTATTAATTATTTAACTAATTAATTTTATTTACATTAAATTGTATACAGGTTTATTAATTTGGTTACGATTTTTTATTTAGATATTTTTATTCAAATTAAATTATACAGACGCTTATTAATTTAGTTATTCATTACTTAAGTAAATATTTTTATTTAAATAAATTTAAAATGTATATGTGGTTATTTCTTAAATTAGTTTGCTTATAATTTAAATTGATTTGTTATGTAAATGTTTGTTGGTAGGATTATTTACTTTGAAATTTTATAGCTTTATATGTTTATACATTCCTGATTCGGGTTTTTTATTGTTTATCAGAGGCTTCGTCTACTCCTTCTCAGGAGAGTTAGGCTTAGTTTTGTAAAGCTTTTACTTTTTAAAAGTAGCTTATAAAAGCTAATTTTTAAAAGATGGCTTTTTAAAAGTTGTAACATTTATGTTTGGTAAATCAAATTAAAAATTACTTTTAATAATCACAAGCAATAACAATTGCATTTGGTAAAATAGCTTTTAAAATTTTAAAATACTATAATAGACATAAATGCAAGCATTAAATTTGAAAATTAGTTAACATATGAGGTTATATTAGACTTTTAAATTTTGAAAAGCACAAGCCAACTTTGAAAAGCTCTATCTTAAGTGCTTTCAAAAGTACCCCGATCTTTTAAAAGCTGCAAGCACAAGCACATGATCTTTTTTATTTACCAAATACAAAATGAGGAGCTTGAGCTTTTAAAAAGCAAAAGCACCTCTTCGAAAACTCCCTACCCGAGGGAGGCTGGATTCGGTGATGCCGTGCCACTCAGGAATTTCGTATTTGACAACTCCCTGATCACAACATTTGTGGAGCGTTGGCGTCCAAAGATCGACACCTTCCATCTGCCGTGGGGTGAGTGCACCATCACCGTCTAAGAAGTCGCGTACCACCTTAGGCTGCGAGCTAACGAGAGCCCATTGGTGGGTGCTTTCGTGACTTCCATACATGGTACAAGGAAGAAGTTTGGGAGTTGGTTGAGCAGCTACTCGATGCAAGGCCGCCTGTAGTGCAGCAGCAGGGAGCGCAGAGGAGGGAGTCTTTCTCCCTGAAGCTGACATGGCTTCGGGAGCATGTCCGACAGATGCCCGATACTGATGATCCTTCCACCCTTTGACAATACGCGAGGTGATACATACTATTGATGATCGAGGTTTACCTGATGACTGATAAGTCCAACAATACGGTCCATCTCCGGTGGCTCCCACGGTTAGAGGACTTTCAGAGGTGTCGTTATTTGTCCTGGAGTTCTGTGGTGCTAGCACGGACATACCATTCCCTATGCTCTGTAGCACATCACTCCACCACAGACATTACAAGATGCATCCTCTGTTGGTATCTTGGATCTACCAGAGATTTCCTAAGTAATGTCCACCTGAGCGATAGGTTTATATGTACTAGATGGGTGCGAGGTAACTGTCCCGTTTGGTTTTAATTTCTTCATTTTTGCAATTTAATAACGTTTGCAACTAAGTAATTGTGTTTATTCTTGCATCTGTCCATAGATTGATCGGCATGACATAGCAGAGCAGAGACCAGCTCGAGCAAAGAGTTCTGCAATGGCATCAGGAGTTGGATCAGTTACTGTGGAATGAGGTCAGTGAGTTACACTTTTATTTTGTTAAACTTGTATGGATTACTGAAAATTTTTTTGCACCTATCACTAATCATTATTTCACTTCCTTCATTTGTAGTTCATGTGGATGCCGTACGACGACCCTGCACTAGTGTAGGATATCTGCCTACTATGGCTGAAGGAAGAGGTGGAGTGGAGGACCTGAATGTCTGTTGTCCCTCTCGTCTGCTTCAACATAGTTGAATTCTATCATGCCGACCGGGTGAAGCGCCAGTTCAATGGCGAGCAGCCAGTGCCAGGGGGCTCGGTCAACATCAACAAGTTTCAGACGACAACAGGACCGGGCGAGGATGTCTGGTGGCCTACCAAGCTTCAGGAGTGGTACGACTAGTTGAGGGCTCGGTTTCAAGAGGGATACCGTATATCCATTCAGTTGTGTTTAGACTACCAGCAATGCATATGGTACTTCAATCAATTTGACTCCAAAATTCGGTATCCAGCACTTCTGCGAATGCTGTAATTCTTGACACCTTGCAGCACTGCATCTCTGCTTTTGAATCTGTGGCCATCCCGAAACTCCATACCACCGTCTAAGTTGTAATTGTCTTCACCCGTGTTGAAAAATGAATTTTTCTCTTGTATCGCGTCCAGATCCAATGTATGATAGTGACTGGGGACGGATGATAGGACCGAAATTGGGTGCAGGGCAGACAGAAGATACTGACGTGATGGTTCGATCGGGGTCTCCGATACAAACTCCTCCTTGTCATCATCTTCAGAAGAACCATTCTCGTTGCATCCGCAACATACTTCTTGTCTGATTCCTCACTGTCAACGTCCATGTCTTCCACTGGACTAGCCACATGAATCGGTGGAGGTGCAAGAGATGGGTCATCTTGCACAAAGTCCGCCACCCAGATCCACCACTGTCGACATCACCAACTTTCGCAAAAAAGCTCCATCACCTGTTCTGCCATGATTCTCCCATGGATGTCAAACATCAGGCACACATGCTCGTCGCCATGGATCAAAATAGACAAAACTGAAAAATTCCGCTTTTCATCGGTGCTAGCATCCTATACCCTACCCTTCCGATCTCTTTTCTCTCGCTACCACCGACGCTACTCAATATCAGACTCTTCAGCTCGGACAAAGAACTTACTCGCCGGGTACGTAATAGACTAGAATTCTCACACTCAAATATCATCCAATTATCACTGTTTTTCATGCAGCAGTTGGAATACACACTTACAACCAAAATCTCCAGTACTACTGGACATTTTAGTTTCTTTTTTGGAAGAAAAAGGTAGAGAAGTAGTGAAATGTTTAATGAAAAAAGAATTACACATCCTTTTATAAATGCTGAAAATTTGTCGTTAAGTATCTCGTTTACACTATACACGTCATAATTATTCACGTATTTTGTTTATCGTATAAATGAATTAATACTACATGTATTTCGTTTACACTGTAAATGAAATAAGACATATGATGCATTTTGATAAAAATATTATAGAATGTCTATTTTAATAAATAAAATATTTATTTCCTTTATTTAAAAAAAAACTTAATTAAGTTCATTAAAAAATTTGATTATCGTGCAAAAAATTGGTAGGAAGTCATTTGCCCTTGTCTCAGGACAAAAAAAGAGAGCTGTATCATCTCTCATATATTATCCCAAATTAAATGTCGGTTGGCTACTATATTAGATTTGTGACTTAGTCAATATATATATGGACTTTGTAAAAATGAAAAGAATTTATTGAGCAGCTAGTAACTTGTCATTTTCTTTGGGGCTTGCAGTAAATGGTGTAACTACGTGCGTGATAAGTAGGATAGTGAAAATAGTAATACTTCAATGGTTTGATTTGTCATATACGTCTTAGGATGATTTAGCACCTTATTTAATTAGCTTCATCGGATTATTTTATCCCCTCTGAATGCTAAGTAGTGTTTTACAAGATTAACTTATCCCGAAAGTAACGAAAATCATCAATTGAATGAAAATATATCCAAATTAGACAGAATAAATATTAAATGATTAATATTTTTTACTTATATTTGTCTTGTATTTGAACCATTACCTACTTTTAGTTTTTTACTAAAAATGTTGGTTCCAAGAAGTATTTTTATTAAAAATAATATTCAATTTTGCTATGCACCGACAAACTTGTGGGTGGCAACTAACATCTTCAAAATATACACACAAAAAAAAAAAAAAAAAAAAAAAATATATATATATATATATATATATATATATATATATATACTCCCATTTTAAAATAGTATTTGCCATCGTATCAAAATAAAAATAATTTTATTAAATAGATTTAGTTATTTTGTATTTTAAAGACACATTTTAAAAGTATAATAATAAACTTTTAAAATTTTGATATATTTAATATATTAAAAATATAAAAAAAATTATCTTTTTTAATTACTTTTAATAAAATATTTTTTATAATATTATTAAAATATGTCCATAAAATACATATTAGTAAACTTACATATATTAAATTAACTTAATAGAAAATAGAACATTGTCATACTATTTAATTAATGAATTTATTTAGTTAAAGTTTTTATTTTTTTAATTTTTCTACTCAATTTTAATATTTACTAATAAATTACATATACATTTTGATGATTAGTTAATTCTCAAACATAAATTGAATAAAAATTATTTAAAAATTAGTTAAAATAATAAATTATTTTGTACTTCTATCTATTTATTTATCTATCTATCTAATTTTATTATTATTATTATTATTATTATTATTATTATTATTATTATTATTATTATTATTATTATTATTATTATTAGTATTATTATCGAATACCTAATGATTTAGATTTTAGTTGCAGTTGAGACTTTTTGCTTTTCGAATAATTTTGTTTAGATTAAATTTAGTTGAGTTTAGTTTCATGTAAAGGGTTGGTTTCTCAGGTATAATGAGAAGTTTAAAAATTTAACAATTTCAGATTGAAAATAAACTATCATATTTATGTGTAGTTTTATGATGTTTTTCTGATAGATGTGAATTATTTTCACAATTATAAGTATGTAATTTGGATCAGGATTTAAAATATGATTGCAAATAAATCTCATTAGGAAATAGTTTTTATAATTAATTCATTAGGAAATAGTTTTTATGATTTTCGAAATGTGACCGATACATGGTTAATAATTAGTTTATTATAATTTACAAATTTTTTCAGTTTTTGTGGGTCTAACTCTTCAGGGTTTGTTACTTCTATTTTTGTAGATTTTTTAGTTCTCTTTTCTCTACTTGACACCTGTCTTTCTATATGTATAGATAAAATTTAAAGAAAATGACAAATAAGTTTATGACTTTTTGCTTCGCGGATATTTTTGTTACTGACCATTTGAAAATACTTTTAAATCTATGACCTTCACAAAACTTGGACGGATGAGTCCCTCCGTCCAAATGCCTCCGTCAGACCCGATAAAAAAGTCTGACGTAGCTCCCGTTCTGATCACCTGGCGTCACAGGTTGACACGTGGACTGATGAATAGATGGGTACTTTCGAAAATTGGACAAATAAGCTCCTCAACCTAAAAACTACGTTGTTTTGCGTTTGGCCCCTTACATACACTTCCATTCCTTAAGTTGTATACAATATTCATTACACCCATACCAGTCTTACTAAATTACATTAAACTTTAAAAATACTAATAATTACTGTAACACTCTATATTTTTTAAATTAAATAATTAACTATTTATGAGTTAATATACTATATTGAAATGTAATTTTTAAAAAAATTATTTTTAACAAAAATAATTAAATAAAATTTAATGATTATTGAAATTTAATTTAATTATTATTTATTCTATTAAATTTGAATTATTTATTAAAAAATAATTTGATAAAATAAAATTATTATTATTATTATTATTATTATTATTATTATTATTATTATTATTAAAGTTTAAAAGAAAAAAAAAGGAAAGAAATATGGATGGAAGTGGCCGAAGCCATTCAGGCCAAAAGGAAAGAAAAGAAAAACGTGTCTTGTAAGCATAATACATATACATATATCCATACATCTATTAATCCTTACCACCACAAATCAATATTTATTGTTATCTATCCTTTAATTAACTTGATTTCATTTTAACCGAAACTATAAAGAAAGAAAAAGAAAGAAAGGCCGAGAGAGGGGAAAGAAACCGTGACCCCACCAAGAACTTTCGGCTTCGATTTTTTGCTATCCATAACTTTAATAAAAAATCTAATCCCATAAAAGTGTTTGTATTCTCTTCCTCTACATATTAATGTTACTTTTGTTCAACAGAAATTGACGGTGACATAGCTCCCATTCTCCTTGAGTTCAGCCAATTGGAATTTTAGGAGGCACAGACGAATTCTGACGTTTTTTTCTTCAGTAGCCCGGTCAGAAAACTTCTCCAGAGCTTCCGTTGTGTTGATTTCGTACAGAAGTAGGGTTTGGTGTAACACCCTACCATACAGAGACTTATGCTTAAGTCATAATTCAGAGATGGCAATGTATTACGACCTCTAAAACAAAAATTTTAGTACGTATAGTAGTATGAATGATTGATTATAACCAGGAGCCTCTGTAGAAAAAGGGGTAAACAAAAATCGTAACTCGAAAGCGCAACACTCCGATCGATAACGTAACGAGCAAAGGATAAATCAACGCGAGATCATATATATACAAAGAGTATCAAAAACGGGAATATCAAGACTCAAAATCCGGCTGCGAAGATAATTGGTCTAAGCATAGCAATATATACATATAATAAAATAAGAAAAACCCAAAGGGACACAAATACAGAACCCTATTCTCAAAAATCCTCTCTAGAAGGAGTCATCACAGTTTGTATTATTTAGTGGAGATAAAAGTATCTAAGCAAAACATATAAACCAAAACAGAGTCCCGAGAACGAAGGATCTTCGCTAATCCAGAAGTCTCCAGCATGTCTTAACGAGAAGCCTCGCGTCCTGCATCTGAAAACCACAAAATCCGCATGGGTGAGAACCAGAGGTCCCCAGCACGGTAACAGCTTCCACATATATAATACATAATAATAGAGGAAAGCCGAAGGCAATCCTAGAACTTCCTCCAGATAATATCAAAGCTTATAAACAAACTAAACCATAAGTGGCAACTGATTCAGTCTAACTAGTACTTCCCTTTCCAATTCCTTCAGACCTCCCAACCACCAGCAAGAGTATAATATAGCAAACACAGTTATATCAGACAAGAGATTTACAAATAGGAATAGATAAGGCATTTAGACAATTAGCAAGTAATATGCAGTCAAATAGGCAATCTCAAATAATTCACGTAGTATGCTTATGATGAATACCTGTTCCTAGTGGCTGATGATATCATCTGTCGGTTATAAAGCCAACCCGACAAGTCCTGGTAGCTAACCATTGGACTGTCCCTCTGTCGCGCATCCCCAACTCGAGTTATACTCATCATAAACTTGATCATAATCATGATCCATATCCATCACCCTCACTGGTGAATATTTACGGGGGCGAGCTCATCCGGGCCTTTCACAGTGCCCGGCCACACTTACGACATAGAGTCTAAACCTGGAGCACGTGGTGGCTAGCCACTGCTTCTTCCCAGGGAAACCCTCATCTCCGATGGTGGAAGTGCAAACATTCACAATTCATTCAACATCATATATGCATTTATACTTAGTCATAATCATGGCTCTGCTGTAACACGGCAATAATCTATCCATCCGGCTTACGGTTAAATCCATAACCAGCCAATTCATTAACAATTACGGCCCTTTGGCCCATGGCACAACAAGCACTTCCACCGCCATCCTCCGCATCTCACATAATCATCTTTGATCCTCAATGATCATTCATTTTTCCCCTTGCTTCACTCGCAAGTTACCACATTCACTAGCCCTTTTTCTCATGCTAGGCATATCATAATGATTCAAGACATAAGTGGTGAGATCAGAGGCTTAGAAGTATGAAATTTGGCTTTTAAAACTCAAAAATCAACTTTGGGATGAAAACAGGGCCACGCATACGCGCACTCCACGCGCACGCGTGGATGGCCTTAAAACTCATCGACGCGCAAGCGTCATACGCGCGAACGCGCGGATTGAAAATTAGCAAAACGACGCGCAAGCGTCAGCCACGCGTACGCGTGGGTGCTTGATAAACCACTATTTTATGGTTTATATTGTGTTTAATTGTGTGGTTTTATCATGATCCTTACCCACTTATTCATTAAATTAGCATGCATTTAGATTTCCTTCCTGAATTTATTACATGTTTGAAAACTGCTTCCTAGAGACTTTAATTATTTATTTTTAATTCTCCTTTATTCCATTCGATGCCGTGATCTGTGTGTTAAGTGTTTCAAACTTTATAGGGCATGAATGAGTTGGAGATTGGAAAGGAAGCTAGCAAAAATGGAAGAAACACAAGAATTTGAGGAGATAACCAGCGAGAAGTGACGCGGTCGCATGGCGCACGCGACCGCGTGAAGGAGAGCAAATCGCAGTGACGCGGCCGCATGGCTCACGCGACCGCGCGAATTGGAAAAGTTCTGGCGACGTAGTAGCGTGGACGACGCGAACGCGTGGCGAGGAAAAGCACGAATGACGCGTCCGCATGGATGACGCGATAGCGTGACATGTGCGATCTGCAGAATTCGTTGGGGGCGATTTTGGGCCCTATTTCGACCCAGTTTTCGGCCCGGAACAGCAGACTAGAGTCAGAGAACATGCAGAAATAAATAACACATTCATTCAGAGACAGTTGGAGATCTAGTTTTACTCTCTTAGGTTTTTCTCTCTAGGTTTTAGAATTTTAATTTTCAATTGGTCTTAGCATTGGAACATTGAGAAGAGTTATTCCCTCATCAAGACTTCGTCATTCTAGTTCGTTCTCTCAACTTGGTTTTATTCTTCCATGTTTCTTGTTTTGTTCAATTTTGTTATTTGAATACTTTTATGATTATTTAATGCAAGGATTATTTCTTTTTAATTTAATTTCAATTCCAATAATCATATTTTCTTTTGATTCCCTTTCATATGCTATGGATTCTTTATTTACAATGCGTGAGTAGTTTCCTTATTTGATGGGGAGTTGATTAAAAGGAATTCTTGAGTTGGAAGGATTGAAGAAAAATTTGTAATTGGGTTAAATGTTGGATTGCTATCCTGTCACCAACGCCAATCCCTTTGAACTAAGTGGGTTGCAACTTGTGAACAAATCTGGCATTCTAACTTGTTTGACTTTCCCTTACCTAGTAAGGGATAACCAAACAGAACAACCATTAATTATAAATTAATCTTACAATCACTCCATCAATAGTAGAAATTCCAACCAATCAACTCCCAGTCAAGGCTTTTATTCATATTATTTAAATTTCCTCAATTTACATTCCAATTTACTTAGCTCAACTTCTTGGAACATCTGATTAATAAGGTAGCACACTTTTCTGCAACTCGTTAGAAGACGACCTGGGACTTAAAACTCCCAGTAATTTTTAATTTAATTCTCTGTGACATATTTCTAAATTGATAGGCAGATTTTCGGTGAGTTAAGAACTATACTTGCAACGTAACCATTTAATAATTTTTAATTCACCAGCTTCTACGTCTCATCAATTTTTGGCGCCGTTGCCGGGGAGTTGCAATAGAGTGCTAATTTTATTAATTAGAATTTATTTATTTGCATTTTATTTTATTTTGCTACTATGAGCTGCATGTTTCTTCCGTCAAATGACGCGTTCACTTCCTAATCCGCGCTTGCTAATATTCGATCTTGAAATTGAAAGGACAATTTCACGAATAAGGCGAGAACAGCGTCGATTAGCCCGCTCTGAGGGTGGATCTGAAAGTGAATCTGAGGAAGAAACCAGCCCCCATTCTACTGATTCGGTTGTTTTACGCGCAGAAAACATGGCAGCTAGGAGAGTTACCATCCAAGAGGAAGGAGCCCCTAATTTTACAATGCAACCGTTTCAAGCGCATCATCTGGCGGTAGTTACAGATTTTGAAATAAAGCCCGCACTGCTAAATTTGATGCCCAAGTTTCATGGCCTACCTGCTCAAGAGCCGATCAAGCACTTGAGAGATTTCCAGGCAGCCTGTTCTACTGTCAGGCGTGATGGCATTGATGAAACTTCAATTTTGCTGAAAGCTTTTCCGTTTTCTCTTGAGGGAAAAGCAAGAAAGTGGTACTACACTCAACCTCTAGCAAATGTATCCAACTGGGATACACTCAGAAAGGAGTTTCTGGAGAAATTCTTTCCATCTGAAGTTACTGATAAGCTAAGGAAAGATATCTCCACAATTGTTCAGGATGACAATGAGACTCTCTTTGAATACTGGGAGCGCTTCAATAATCTTCTGGAAGCATGCCCCCACCACATGATTGACAAGATCGTGCTACTCAGCTATGTTACACAGGGTATGAGGCCCCAAGATAAGACCATACTGGAAAGTGCCAGCAATGGGTCTATGAAGAAGTACAAGACCACTGATGAAGCTTGGAAATTGATCAGTGATTTAGCTGAATCCACTAGGAACCACAGACAAAAGCAAGGTCGTTCAAAAGCTGTTGCAGAAGTATCTTCTAGCAGAGAGACTGCTGCTCTAACTCAAAGCATCTGTGAAATGACCAACTTGCTGAAGCAAATACAGTTGAATCAACAAGCTCAGCAAGCTCAACCTCTACCACAGCAAAACCAACAACTAGTCCCACAAAGAATTCGTGGAATCTGTGCTGATTATAGCCATTACACTGATGAATGCCCGCAGCTCCAACAAGAAGACAACATTGTGGCATCCACTCACAACTTCTATGACCACCCTAACCAAGGGTACAATCAAAGTGGAAATAATAACCATGGATGGCAGGACAATTCAAACCAGAATTGGAGGGACAACAATAACAGAGGAGGCAGAGATAATCAGGGAAATCAGAGGTGGAACAATAACAATAACAGGCAGCAAAATCAACCTTACAGAGCACCTCACCTGAGGCAGAACCAAGGACCATAGAACAATCAGCAGCAGACCTCTCAATTTACCCATTCTTCTTCACCTTCTACTGAATACCTACTGCAATCTTTTGAGAAAAGACAACAGGCCATGGAAAGTAACATCATGAATAGTATTAATGCCAGTCTGAATGGTTTCACCTCTACTATGCAAGCTTTTATGACACAGCTTGGATCAGCACAAAATTCCAGTAACCAACCTTCAAGCACCACGGGAATCCCCTCTCAACCATTACCCAATCCAAAGGGAGGCATTAATGCTATCACCCTGAGGTCCGGAACCACACTGCAGGAGAGGATTCAGGAGGAACCAAGCTCACCAGAATACGCCTCAGCTGAAGAGGTGGTAGAAATCGAAGATGTTGAAGAGGAAGAGGATATACAGGACACAGTTGAAGAAGAGATAGCTCAACCACAGGAGGAAGCACCAAAAAGCGCAGGCACCACAGAAAACACTACTCCCATTCCATTTCCACAACTTGCAAGGAAGCCCAGGAAGCAGCTGAACCCCGATCCTAAAATGGTAGAGATATTCAAAAAGGTGGAGGTAACTGTTTTCCTTTTTGATGTTATTCAGCAGGTACCTAAATATGCAAAGTTTCTAAAAGACTTATGTATCCATAAAGACAAAATCAACGAATTAGAAACTATTCCTTTAGGTAGTTCTATATCTGCTTTAATGGGAGGATTACCTGAAAAATGTAGTGATCCAGGTCCTTGCATAGTTAGTTGTACTATTGGTGGTGTAGTAATTTATGATTGCATGTGTGATTTAGGAGCATGTGTTAGTATAATGCCTTTGTCTATATATGATGTTTTGAGGCTCCCTCCCTTAAAAAGGTCGGCAGCTCGTTTTGTGTTAGCAGATAAAAGCATTATTACAGTGGCTGGAGTTACTGAAGATGTTTTGGTGAACATAAAAGGGCTCACATTTTCCACTGATTTTTATATCTTGGAGATGCCCCACAATGATTCAGATAAGCCATCATCAATCCTACTTGGAAGACCATTCCTGAAGACATCAAAATTCAAATTGGATGCTTTTTCAGGAACATACTCCTTTGAAATAGATGGCCGCATAGTAGTCTTCAATCTGAATGGAGTCATTAACAACCCCCAAGAAGATCGTTCTATCTTCCAGTGTGATGTCATAGACGAAAGTGTGGCTGAAATTCAAGAGGAAGAGTTTGAAGAGAGGCACACCGGACAAGGTCCAAGTGTGGGGACCCTCTTAACTGACAATGGGAGCACTTCGCCATTTTCACAAGCCCCAGATAATCCAGAGCCCGCCCATGATCAAAAGTTAGAATTGAAACCTCTCCCTCCACATCTCAAATATGCTTATCTTGAGGATGAGCAGAAGCTTCCGGTTATTATTGCAAGGGAACTGACTTCTCAACAAGAAGAGCAGTTACTTGATGTACTGAGGAAGCATAAGAAGGCAATTGGGTGGAGTTTGGCAGACATAGTGGGAATCAACCCTCAAGTATGCGAGCATAGAATATTTCTAGAAGAGGGAGCAAGACCTGTCCGTCAACCCCAAAGAAGATTGAATCCCACCATCTTGGAAGTTGTCAAAAAGGAAGTGACCAGACTATTGGAAGCAGGTATCATATATCCCATTTCAGATAGTGAATGGGTAAGCCCAGTACAAGTGGTGCCCAAGAAATCTGGAGTCACTACAGTGAAGAGTGAGCATGGAGAGCTCATAGCAACTAGAGTTCAGAATGCTTGGAGAGTCTGCATTGATTACAGGCGTCTCAACCAAGCTACCCGTAAAGATCACTACCCACTTCCATTCATTGATCAAATGCTGGATCACCTGTCAGGTAAATCACATTATTGCTTTTTAGATGGTTACACAGGTTATTTCCAGATTCATATAGCTCCTGAGGATCAGGAAAAGACTACTTTTACATGTCCTTTTGGGACCTATGCTTATAAGAGAATGCCCTTTGGCTTGTGCAATGCACCAGCTACCTTCCAAAGGTGCATGATGAGTCTTTTCTCTGATCTTATTGAGGACTGTATGGAAGTTTTTATGGACGATTTTAGCGTTTATGGTGATTCTTTTAGCCTTTGCTTAGATGGATTATTTCGAGTATTAGATAGATGTGTTAACACAAACCTTGTATTGAATTTCGAAAAATGCCACTTTATGGTAAAACAAGGGATTGTATTAGGACATGTGGTATCTAATAATGGTATTTCTGTAGACTCAGCAAAGGTGAATGTTATTTCTAGTTTACCTTACCCCTCTTCTGTGAGGGAAGTCCGTTCGTTCCTTGGCCATGCAGGTTTCTACCGGAGATTTATTAAAGACTTTAGTAAGGTGGCACTTCCCTTATCCAGATTACTGCAGAAGGATATCAAGTTCGAGTTTAGTAAGGATTGCAAACAAGCGTTTGATAAGCTGAAGACTGCTCTAACTCAAGTCCCAATTGTGAGAGGACCAGACTGGAATCAGCCGTTTGAAATCATGTGCGATGCTTCCAACCATGCAGTAGGAGTAGCGCTGGCTCAGCGCGAAGGTAAGGATCTTTTTGTTATTGCCTATGCGTCTAAGACTTTAGACACTGCCCAGTCCAATTATACTACTACTGAGAAAGAGTTTCTGGCTATTTTTTTGCTCTGGATAAATTCCGAGCTTATTTACTTGGTACTAGAGTAGTAGTGTATTCGGACCATGCAGCTCTAAAGTATCTATTAGCTAAAAAGGAATCCAAACCAAGACTTATACGTTGGATACTGCTGTTACAAGAATTTGATTTAGAAATAAAGGATAGGAGTGGTAATCAGAATTTAGTAGCAGACCACTTGAGTCGCCTTGAACATATTAAGGATGATTCTACTCCTATAGATGATAATTTTCCTTTTGACAACCTGCAAGCAGTATCTGTGGTAATCCCTTGGTATGCACCTGTTGCTAATTATTTAGTTAGCCGCACATTTCCTCCACATTTTTCTAAACATCAAAGAGACAAGCTGAAAAGCGAGTCTAAATATTATATATGGGATGACCCATATTTATGGAGATGTGGCGCTGACTAGATAATTAGATGCTGTGTGCCTCAATCAGAATTCCAGTCCATTTTAGAGGCCTGTCACTCATCTAAGAGTGGAAGACATTTTGGCCCTCAAAGAACAGCTAGAAAGATCTTAGACTGCGGATTCTGGTGGCCCACTCTTTTTAGAGACGCTGCTGAGTTTTGTAAATCCTGCCCCCCATACCAGAAATTTGGTAATATATCCAGGAGGGATGAGATGCCTCAACAATATATGCTCTTCTGTGAAATTTTTGATGTTTGGGGCATTGACTTCATGGGTCCATTTCCAAATTCTAATGGATATTTTTATATATTGTTAGCTGTGGATTATGTTTTCAAATGGGTAGAAGCAATTCCTACCCGCACTGATGATGCTAACACTATTGTTTTCTTTGTGAGAAACCATATTATATGTCGCTTTGGATCACCACGAGCAATCGTGAGCGATCAAGGCACCCGTTTTTGTAACAGGAGACTAACAGAATTGATGAAGAAGCATGGGATAATCCATAAAGTTGCAACAGCTTACCATCTCCAAACTAATGGGCAGGCCGAGGTATCAAACAGGGAAGTTAAGCGTATCTTGCAAAAGATAGTAAAGCCTCACAGAAAAGACTGGAGCACCAGGCTACAAGATGCACTGTGGGCATATAGAACAGCATACAAGACGCCCATTGGGATGAGTCCCTTCCGCTTGGTTTATGGAAAAGCTTGTCATCTCCCAGTTGAAATAGAACACAGAGCCTTCTGGGCAGTTAAGGAGTGCAACATGGGAATTGAGAACGCCGGAGCTGAAAGGAAGTTGCAACTGCAGGAACTGGAGAACCTTCGCCTAGAAGCTTATGAGAACTCCAGAATTTACAAGGAAAAGATGAAAGCTGTGCATGATCAGAACATCAAGAAGAAAGAATTTCAACCTGAAGATTTTGTCCTCCTTTACAAATCTCGACTAAGGCTCATGCCCAGTAAGTTGAGATCAAAATGGGAAGGTCCATACAGAGAAGAGAAGGCTGAACCGTACGGAGTTTATCACCTAAGCCATCCTTCAAGCTCTGAACTTATTAAGGTTAATGGACAACGCCTGAAGCTGTACCATGGTGAGAAGGTGCAGAAAAATAAAGAGCTGGAGATCTTCCGCTTGGAAGATCCCCACATCGCAGCAGATTGAGCTAGTGGAGCGTCCAACTTACGGACGTTAAAGCAAAGTGCTTGGTGGGAGACAACCCACCGCGGTATGATCGTTCTTTTCTTCACTTTTAGTTTTTCTTATTTAATAACACTTCTCTTTATTAGTGCTTTCGTGCTCTTTCATTTACATGTCTTTATATTTTCAAAAAAAAAAGAGGGGTTTTTTCGCCGCGCGACGCGATCGCATCAGCGACGCGTCCGCGTCGCAAAGAGGGTGGAGAAAACAAATAAACGAACAGAGAGTTCGGCTGGAGTCCGGCTGGAGGTGTGCCAATGGCACAAATCGACCCACGCGACCGCGTCCCTGACACGTTCGCGTCGCATGGGAATCATGGCCTCCCACGCAACCGCGTACCCCACGCGGCCGCGTGCCCTGAATTTTCGACGTAAAAGGGTGCACACTGAGATATTGTGCAAGAGTAGTGCTGGATTGGTGCTGGAAGCACAATCCTTATCACGCGACCGCGTCGCCGATGCGGCCGCGTCCCCCATTTTATAACGCACACTCATGCGATCGCGTGACCCACGCGATCGCGTCACCCAATTTTGGCAATTAAAATAAATCGAACAGAGAGTTGTGCTGGAGCGAGGCTGCACTCGCGCCAGCAGCGTAACACGGGTCACGCGACCGCGTGACTGACGCGATCGCGTCCCCTTACCTGACGCACACCCACACGAACGCGTGCCCCACGCGGCCGCGTCGCATGCGCCGCACAGCTCAACCTAAATTGCCAAATTATCTTATCTTTCTCTCCCCCAAATCCTAATTTTTCTTTTCCCTCCTTATTTCTTCCTTCCCCCTTCTATCTCACCTCTCACTTTTCCATCATTCTTATTATATTATATACATTTTTATTTTCTTTTTCTTTTCTTTTTCTTTTCACTTTTGTATTTTATTTTCTTCTTTCCCTTTTTACATGGTGCTAGAAAATTTTTGAGTCATTATCCTTCATTATATGCTTGT
Organism: Arachis hypogaea; assembly: GCF_003086295.3. NCBI lineage: Eukaryota > Viridiplantae > Streptophyta > Magnoliopsida > Fabales > Fabaceae > Arachis > Arachis hypogaea. The sequence continues at coordinate 43,207,368 of NC_092054.1, read as the reverse complement.
GACTTGTTACAATTTATTTGACAATTATTATTATTTTTAAGGGGATTGCTTGCATGTTCAACTTCATACTTTTTATATCTTATTTACCATGCATGCCATGTGTTTGTTAAAAAGCCTATATAGCCCTATGCACTTTTCTACATTACTTTATTCTACTATTCAATGCTTGCTTTTCACAACTTTCCCTTATTATTTTATTAATTGAATTTAATTGTCAATACAAACGTGATGGTTTGTTACAAAGTATTGCTTGGTCTATGCTACTCATGCCCTTTGCCAGCATGCCAATAAACACCTTGCATTCATTTGTCTTTACATGCACTAGCTATTTTCCATAGTTGGCTTCTCACACATACTCGCGAGCATGTGATAATGTCAGCATATCTTCATGTGCATCCATCACCCCCTTTTTTCCGTTTTTCTTCCTTGCTGTATATCTCTTTAAATTTAATTTTCTTTCTCTTCCCTTCCTTCAGGATGGCCACCAAGAAAGGAAAGGAGAAAGCAACTTCCAAACCACCAGCAAGAAGAGGAACTAAAAGAGCATTAGTGGCAGAGCCTTCTTCCACCGCAGTCAAGCCCTCAATAAAACGAGTTAAGAGGATAATAAAGGTTGACGAAAAGGAGAAAGCCTTTCCATCAAAGGACACTGCGCGCTTTCCCAATCGCTACTATGAGCAGATGTTCCCTATCATGGCAGAAAGGAATTATAACAATGAATACCTTCTTATCCTCCCGTCCAATATTGCCACCTTTGTTGAGCCACAAATTGAGCGAAGACAATGGGGTTTCCTACGGAGACAGCCAAGGCAGGCCAATCTTTCTTGGGTAGTTGAGTTCTACTCCAACTTCTACATACCGACCCTGCAGTCTGTTTATGTCCGGCAGAAGCAAGTTCCCATCATAGAAGAGGCCATTCAACAAGCTTTGAGTCTTCCCCCTATTCCAGCAGGAATGGACGCTTTTCAAGTAGCCACCCTTCAGCGCCAGAGATACCAATTCAACTGGGACTCCGTTCTCGGAGTCATCGCATTACCTGGCAGTCGTTGGATCTACGGATACCACCGTACCCGCCCTAAGGGAATCTTGGCTTCAGCACTTACCTTGGAGGCTCGCGTATGGGCACAGATCATGTCCCATTACGTCTTTCCGAGTACTCATGAGTCCTCCTTCACTGCAGACATGGCTGTTCTTCTATGGTGCATCCTTATAGACCAACCTCTGAATCTCGCAAGACATATCTGGAATGCTATGGAACACGTGCAAATTGCGGGCAACTTACCTTCCCCGCCTTGGTCTCAGATCTTGTCTTAGCAGCCGGAGTCTCCTACAGAGCTGGGGACACCAAAGCCATGCTTCCACGGGATGATCAGTATGTCCCTAACGAGAAATACCTCAGACTCTCAGTAGCCACTACAAGCCTTTCTACTGCTCCAGTTGAAGATAATCCTTCTTCAACACCACAAGCATCTACAACTGAGAAATTGCTCCAGCAGATAATCGAACCGTTGGATCGGCAACAACAGAAAGCAAAGATGAGAGAGCGCCGTAATGAGCGCCGATTCAAACACCTCAAGGAGCTACTCAAGGGACATTTCAGAGACTCAGACACCCCGGACTCCACTTCCTTTACCAGCACAGGGAGCCATGACGGCCCCGCCTGTGGAGATACTGCTACCAGCCCACCCCTGTTTCTAACAGATGGCACCGAGGACGGTGCAAAGCCTTAAGTGTGGGGAGGTCGGTCAGTACCTGACTTCCGGAGGTAAATTCTCTTCTCTGGCACCAATAATTAGGATATTTTAGTTAGATTTTATTTCCTTTATAGAATAGAATAAATTGCATAGGTTAGGATAGTTGCATGCATGTTCTACTTGATTGAAAAGACAATAAGTTTCTTTTAAAAATCTATCTTTGAAAAAAAAAATTTCACTAATTTTTCAAAATTTTTATGATAAATTTGCTTGAGTTATATTTGGAACATGATATTTGAGTTAAAGAACACACAACCTGTGAAAGATTTGAGCCTTTATGAATGGTTACATTATTTAACCATAATTATTTCATTCTTGTGTGTTTACTTCTCTATGATTGTAATCTATATCTTGTTTTATCTTATATGTCCAATAGTTATTATATTTGCATGCTTGCACATGAATGAGGCCATTATTTGTTTAAACTCACTCATCCAAATTAAGCCTACCCGTTTCAATTACCTTTGTTAACCACTTTGAGCCTTTAATTCCCATTTGTTCGATATTTTACCACATTACTAACCTTAAGCCGAAAAACAATTGTATATCCCAAATTGAATCTTTGGTTAGCTTAAGATAGAATTGTGTGTGCTAGTTAAGTATGGGAAATTGTGGGAACAAAAGTTGTTAGGGAATGTGTCATAAAAATTTAAGGGGAATTTGGATACCTACTCATGTGAAACTATAAGAATTAAAAATCTATGTGCATTAACAAGCTTTATTTGAGTGATTTATAAAAAAAAATAAAAAAAAATAAAAAAAATAAAAAATAAAAAAATAAAATAAAATAAAATAAAATAATAAATATGAAAAATCAATAAATAAGGGGACAAAATTACCCCAATGTTGAATTCAGAATTCGAAGATCAATGCACATATGATAGAACCAAAAATATAAGTTGATACATGAGTATGGATTGAAAAAGGGAATTCTGGGTAGCTAGGTATGAACTTTAAAGATGACATTAAGTGTATACAAGTTATATTAGAGCTTGGGTTAATTAAAGATTCAATTTATTAGCTCACTTGACCAAATATACACCCCTGCCTATACCTTAGCCCCATTACAACCTTGAAAAGACCTCATGATGTTTGCATTGTTGTATTAACTATTGTTGATTGGTTAGGAGAAGAACAAAAGTTAGAAAGCATGATTAGAGAAGGATAAAGTGACCACCCTATACACTAGAGATCAGAGCGTACATATATTATCAGTGAGGGTTCAATGCTTGAATTTTCATGTTCCCTGCTTTCACGAGCTATTTTCTTGCACTTTTATCTGTTTTATTGTGTAATGATAAAATTAGTGGAATTTGATTTGTAATTGTTTTGAAGAGCTTATTTACTTTTGATTAAGTGGACAAGAATCATATAGTTGCATTTATTTATATATATGTAGGTTTGCACTGCATTTCATGAGTTTCTACATGTTCATACTTATTTCCTTATCTCCTTCAATTAAGCATGAGGACATGCTAATGTTTAAGTGTGGGGAGGTTGATAAACCACTATTTTATGGTTTATATTGTGTTTAATTGTGTGGTTTTATCATGATCCTTACCCACTTATTCATTAAATTAGCATGCATTTAGATTTCCTTCCTGAATTTATTACATGTTTGAAAACTGCTTCCTAGAGACTTTAATTATTTATTTTTAATTTTCCTTTATTCCATTCGATGCCGTGATCTGTGTGTTAAGTGTTTCAGACTTTATAGGGCATAAATGAGTTGGAGATTGGAAAGGAAGCTAGCAAAAATGGAAGAAACACAAGAATTTGAGGAGATAACCAGCGAGAAGTGACGCGGTCGCATGGCTCACGCGACCGCGCGAAGGAGAGCAAATCGCAGTGGCGCGGCCGCATGGCTCACACGGCCGCGCGAATTGGAAAAGTTCTGGCGACGCAGTAGCGTGGACGACGCGAACGCGTGGCGAAGAAAAGCGTGAATGACGCGTCCGCATGGATGACGCGATCGCGTGACATGTGCGATCTGCATAATCTGCAGAATTCGTTGGGGGCGATTTTGGGCCCTATTTCGACCCAGTTTTCGGCCCGGAACAGCATACTAGAGTCAGAGAACATGCAGAAATAAATAACACATTCATTCAGAGACAGTTGGAGATCTAGTTTTACTCTCTTAGGTTTTTCTCTCTAGGTTTTAGAATTTTAATTTTCAATTGGTCTTAGCATTGGAACATTGAGAAGAGTTATTCCCTCATCAAGACTTCGTCATTCTAGTTCGTTCTCTCAACTTGGTTTTATTCTTCCATGTTCCTTGTTTTGTTCAATTTTGTTATTTGAATACTTTTATGATTATTTAATGCAAGGATTATTTCTTTTTAACTTAATTTCAATTCCAATAATCATGTCTTCTTTTAATTCCCTTTCATATGCTATGGATTCTTTATTTACAATGCGTGAGTAGTTTCCTTACTTGATGGGGAGTTGATTAAAAGGAATTCTTGAGTTGGAAGGATTGAAGAAAAATTTGTAATTGGGTTAAATGTTGGATTGCTATCCTGTCACCAACGCCAATCCCTTTGAACTAAGTGGGTTGCAACTCGTGAACAGATCTGGCATTCTAATTTGTTTGACTTTCCCTTACCTAGTAAGGGATAACCAAACAGAACAACCATTAATTATAAATTAATCTTACAATCACTCCATCAATAGTAGAAATTCCAACCAATCAACTCTCAGTCAAGACTTTTATTCATATTATTTAAATTTCCTCAATTTACATTCCAATTTACTTAGCTCAACTTCTTGGAACATCTGATTAATAAGGTAGCACACTTTTCTGCAACTCGTTGGAAGACGACCTGGGACTTAAAAATCCCAGTAATTTTTAATTTAATTCTCTGTGACATATTTCTAAATTGATAGGCAGATTTTCGGTGAGTTAAGAACTATACTTGCAACGTAACCATTTAATAATTTTTAATTCACCAGCTTCTGCGTCTTATCAGTGCTCTTGCGCCCCAGGCACAAAACTGGCACAACTCTGGCACAACTCTCTGGAAAATGGCTGGGCATTTGGTGCAGCGCATCGACGCGCTCGCGCACACCACGCACACGCGTGGATGGTGCTTTCTCGAAGAACGGCGCGTACGCGCCAAGTGCGCCTACGCGCGGAGGGTCATTCTGCTAAAAATTTTCTAAGTTAAAAGCTGCAGAATTTACAAATTCAACCCCCAATCTTCCGACAGACATAACTTTCTCATTTTAAATCGTTTTTCACCCATTCTTCGAACGGCATGGACATCCCGGATCCAATTTCATTTCTAAACAAATTTGGCACAAATCAGAGATCCGTAGTCCAAGTTATGTTCCGTCAAAGTATGCCCAAAAACCATGTTTTTATACAAAACCATAAAGTGCTATTTTCAAAACAAGCCACTTTCAACTCTTTTCAAAATCAATCAAAACATGCCAATTTCATCCCTTTTCTTTGAAATCAATCAAAATGTACCAAAATCAACATCAAGCCATCCTCAACTCACACATTGATACTTTACCAAAATTCCCAAAACCACATCCAACCATTTTAACACTTCTCAATCAATGGCTAAAGGACAAACACAATATCATGTCACACATCCTTCTCATCCCAATTTCCAATAATATCAATTTCCAATCAACCATCATTATACATAATCATCATCATATTCACCAACAATATGGTACCACCCATCAATTCAACCTCAATCATTCATCAAGCATATATCACAACATGCATTTTCGCATATATCACACAATCAAGGCATCAGTATTCATAATCACATATATGATCACATCATATATCTCAACCATTCAACAACATCATCAATTCAATGCCTATCTTAGGGCCTCTAGCTTAAGTATTTCCTACCACATTACGTATTAGATACGGGAAACCGAAACCATACCTTAGCCGATTTCCCAAGCTCAACCAGAGTACTTCCAAACCACTTGTCCACAAGCTCTCAAGGTATCAACACCTCCAAGAACAGATTTTATCACATAAAACCCTTTTCCAAGCTTTCCAAAATCACCAATCAAGCTCCAATATTCACATATACACAACCTAAACCACAATCATCATATCCGTACACAACATCTCAATACCCAAACATCATAGAACAATAAATTACACTAGGGTTGAGAATCTTACCACACCTAAGATCCAAAGAGACAAGATTAACCTTCTCCTCCAAGAGAGTTGGGTCCTATAACATCAAAGAGCCCAAAATCTCAATATTTTTGCTCATGAAACTCGAAATCAAGGCTGGAAATTCGAAGATCAAAACGTGGCTTACCTCAAGATTGATTGTATGGGTTTTGTAGAGCTCTCTGCGGTGAACGCGTGGCCACAAACGGTGCGGTAATTGGAGCTCTAGATCAAAAGTTATGGTGGTTTGAAGATCAACCAAGGGAGAGAACTTGAGAGAGTGTTCTTCCCTTCCTCTCCACCAATTTCAGCGTGTGAGTGTGTCAAGTGAGGAGAGAGAGTGCTGAAAACTAGGGTTTTGGTTTAGTTTAGTTGGGCCAAGGGCCCACTTTGGATCCGGTTGGACCGGTTTGGCCCGTTCGGTCCAATCTTGGTCCGTTTTCTATAAAATTGGCACCGAAATTCTCGTCTCAATCTCCTCTATCATATTAAGCCATAAAAATAACATTTTTGGCTTTCTAGAATAAATTCTCATTTATGGGTTAATTAGCCGTTAATAAACCAGGTCTTACATTTGGTAATTTTATAATAATTAAAGGTGAATTTGATATGAGTGAATGTTGATTTGATTGATTATTATTTAAGTTTGAATAAGTTTATATTGAATTATTGTTGTTGCTTGTGATTTGTTGGTTTGGCTATGATGAACAGCTTAGTTGTAGTTATTTTAATAATTTTGGGGTTGTTGTGATATGGTATTTAGAGGAAATTGATGAAATTTGGTAGTTAAAATATTAAATTAGAAGCTGAGGAAAATCGGTAATCAAAAGGCTCGAAAACGGATTAAAATACAAGTAATATTTTGAAAGAAAAGGGTTAAGAATTTCGGTTTTGGTATAAAAGAAAGATTAGTAATTACATTTTATTTTTGAAGGGTAACTTTGTATTTGTATATGAAAATCGAGGTACAATTTGTAATTATATAAGTTTTTGGGTATTTTGGGTAATAAATAAAGTACGGGGCTAAAAGTAGGTATTTTATAAAAGTTTAGGGTTATTTTTATAAATATAAACATAAGTGAGGGTTTTAAATATAATTTTTATAAAATATTGAGGTTAAAAATAGAATAGTAAAAAGTTTGTGATTTAGAAAGTAATTAATAAAAGTTTGAAAATAAGATTTTATAAACTAAGTTTTAAAAGAAGTTTATAAATATTATTTTAAATATTTCTTTAAAAGTACTCATTTATATTAAAATAAATTATTATTATAATTAGTATTTATCAAAGATATTATTTTGTAGGTTAAGTACTAAAATCGTCCCTAACGTCTTGGGTCAAAATCAAAATCGTCCCCGACCTTTTTTCGTTATTAAATTCATCCTCAACGTTCAAAAACGCTTTAAAATCATCCTTTTTACCAATTTTTTTTATTACCAAACTACCCCTCATTAAAAAATTTATAAAATAAAATAAATATAAATTAAATTAAAAAGAAAGGAAAGAAAGGGATAGATCAGAGAAAGGGGGTGGAGAGAGAAAGAAAAGGGGGGAGAAAAAGGGGGCGGGGTGGAGGGGGGAGAGAAGGGGACCGCCGCACCACCGCACCGCTGCCTGCCGCCCTGCCGCCCTGCCGCCCTGCCGCACCGCACCACCACCACCTTCTTCTTCTTCTTCTTCTCTCCTCGCCGCCGCCACCGGTCTTCATTACCACCACCGCTCTTCGCTGCCGCCGCCACTCTGCTCCTCGGGGAAAGGGGGAAGGGAACGCGAAGGGAGAAGAGGGGGGAGGGGGGTTCGGGAAGAAGAGAAAGAAGGGAAAGGGTCCTCGCCGCCGCCACCGGTCTTCACGGACGCCGCCGATCTTCGCTGCCGCCGCCACCGCCGCCCTGCCGCCTGTGATCCGCCACTCTTCTTCTTCTTCTTCTTCTTCTTCTTCTTCTTCTTCTTCTTCTTCTGTGAACTGGATTTTTGTTGTAGAATTTCTGAATTTTTTGTGAATTATTGCTGAATTTTGATTATTGCTTATTGCTGAGTTTTGATTATTGCTTATTGCTGAGTCTTGCTGAGTTTTGATTATTGTTGTTGCTGAATTTGTTGATTATTGTTGCTGAGTTTTGATTATTCTAATTTTTTGAGTTCTAATTTTCTGAGTTATGATTTTCTGAGGTGGGGGTGGTGGTGGCTTCTGGGGGAGGGGGTTACAGGAGTGGGGTGAGGGGGTTACGGGAAAGTGAGGAGAGTGGGCTGAAGGGAGTGGGCTGAGGGGGTGAGCGAGTGAAGGGAGTCGGGAATGGGGTGATGGGTGAGGGATGTTACGGGAGGCGGGAGGGGGGAGGGGTGAGGGAGTAGGCTGAAGGGGTTACAGGAGGGTGAGTGAGGGAGTTACGGGAGGGGGGAGGGGTGAGGGTTGAGGGGTGGGGGGTGAGGGAGTGGGCTGAGGGGGGAGGCGGGAGGGAGTGAGGGAGGGCAGAGGGCGGAGGGGTGGGAGGGGAGGGGGGTGTTTTGGGGGGATTTATTTTAATTTTTTAATATTATTTTTAATTATTTTTATTAATAATGAAGGGTAATATGGTAAAAAAATAAAATTGAAGTGGAAAAGGACGATTTTATAACGTTTTATAACGTTGAGGATGATTTTAATAACAAAAAAGGGTCGGGGACGATTTTGATTTTCACCCCAGACCTTAGGGACGATTTTAGTACTTAACCCTATTTTGTAAGAATATTATAATGTGTAATATTAATGAGCAGAGCAGGCAGAGTAATCTTAAAAGTTTTAGAGAACGCAGACTTAATTAAAGAACTTTATAATTCTTTTCCATAAAACACTTAGGGTAAGGCGAGGGAATAATGAGAAAATAATTTATACTATAGAATGATAAGAAAGAAAATAAAGAAAGAAAGAATGAAAAGAAAATGAGATAAGTAAAGATATAGTGGTGAGTCCACTGAGATTCGCTTTCCAGAGATACATCGGCCACTTTAGGAGATGGTCGCACCTGTAAGACAGATGTTGCTTATAGAGGTTATTAATACATACATCGGCTCAAGGGAGTCGCACCTGTAAGACAGAGGTTGCTTACAGAGGTTATGACATTGGAAGCCAAACTCAAACAAAGGTTACTGAGTTAAGTGAAAATATAATTCAATAAATAACCAAGAACAAAATAATTAAAAGAATCTAAAGAACCACTGTCACAGAAGAGTAGAGACATGAATAAAAGAATGTATTAATTAAAGGGATCTCTACCGCAGTAGAGTAGAAAGCAAAGATTGAAAAGAAATTGAATGTTGTTTGGGCCTTAGTGCCAAGTGTCTAGTGAGGACGGTGATACGTAACGCTCACCTGATACTATAAGGTCAGTGAGGACGACAATACATAACGTTCACTGGAGATCAAAAGGAAGGTTCTCCCATGAGGACAGTGATGCATAACGCTCATGGAGGGGACGTTGGCTGAGATAAGAATAGTGGTACGAAACGCTTATCTCAGGACCAGTGTCGGGAATCGGGTAACAAACCGACACATGAGCTCATGACCTGTATAGGACTAGACATGCATCATACTTGTTTGCGCATACTTGTTGTGATTATGTTTTCATGATTGTGTGTGCTTGTGATTGGATTCTATGTTCTGTAATTACTCTCTAATTTGTGTTTGTATTGCATTGTTTGTGCCTATGATTGATTCTGTTTTGTGATTGAGTTTTGATGGTGATTCATGCTGAATTGGGCCATAGGCCGAGTTGATTTAATTTAGACCAGAGACCGAGTTAATTTGATTTGCGACAAAGGCCATGATTGGAAGGACCAGCGGTAAGCTTTGGTTAAAATGGTTTCTTAGCAAGCGGTGAAATATATGAAATGCCATTTTGCGTGAAATTTTTATAAGGAAAAATATGAGTTTTAAATCTGGATAATGAACTTAATTCCTAACTGCGACCCTACTAAGAACTCCCCAGTTCTTACCCCCTATCTCCACCCCTTTCAACTACAGGTGCGAAGGCTTATTATGAAGCTGCGGGAGCACAGAGGAATATGTTTTCGAGTTGAGTTGTTAGATTTTAATTTTCCCCCCTTCATTTATTGTTTTGGTTTTTAGAGGGAATAGGACTTATATTTTGAAAATTTTGAAATAAATCTATGTATATCATGCTATGTGAATATGTATATATATATATATATATATATATATATATATATTTGTGATTAAGTGATTAAAAGTAAAAACTATCCGTTTCTTTAATTAAATTTTTAGTTCGTATTTGCGAAGGCTCAATATTAAATAAACATAGTATATAATTAAATGAATAGAGGTTAGTAACGCTCAGATTTTTAGTACGATCATGAGGTGCTAAAAGTTAGGGTGTTACAATCACCATACTCTGTTTCTTCCTCCAAAAAAACCACTACCCAGGCTGAGACGGTTGTGGTGTGCAGTGGCTGCCGAAGAGGGAGAACGCCCCATTGTTGTCTGAGTCGCTGTGTTCGTCACTGAAGGTAAGAATTCGTTGTGTTACTTAGTTAGTGGATTGTCAGGTTCAATGCTTATGCAAGTATGAACTGTGTTGTGAAAGGACTGAACGTGCATGTTGATAGTGTTGTCAAAAAAGTATTGGGGTATTTTCTTTGAAATTGATTAACTGTTAGGGCAAAGAAAGCTTTTGGGGTGATTTTCATTTGTCTTTTGAAGGACATTATTTTTTGATATGTGAAAAGAGTACTTCTTGATCATTATTTTTTGTTTTTATTTTTTATTTTTCAAATAGTTGATGTGTTTGTGGTGCCTTTTTTCACCATGGAGGTAATTTTGTCAGAGAAAGTAATGGCACTCTGGTTTATAAAAATGGGAAGGTAGAAAAGTTTTCCAAAATGGACATGAATTTTGTGAATTTCGGAGAATTGATCACACTGTTTAAGGGCTTGGGGTACCAATCATACAAGACAGTTTATTGGTATGATCCAAGGAGTGCTGATGTTGAGTTTGGGCTGCATATTTTGATAGGAGATACAGGGATTAATGCAATGCGAGAGAATAAAATGAAAAATACAGAAACGGACGAGTTTTACCTATACTTTGACCACCCTGTTGATAAGCCTAATATTGTGGAGGATGCTGGAAACCAAAGTAACAATCCTATCGCAGAAGAGGTTTTGGTGGATCTTCAGAGTTCGTCATCTGATGATGGCTACGAGAGTACGGAGGATGAGCCCTACAAACCTCCACCACCCAGGTTTGAAAGTGACAGTGATGAAGATGATAACAGTGCTGATGACAATGGTAGCAAAAGGCAGAGAGTAATGAAGGAAAAAAAAGTTGCGTCTCCAAAGAAGCCAAGTGCCAAAAGAAATAGGAAGATGTGGAAGAAGTAGGGACAAAGTAGTAGACTACGTGCATCTAATGTGACTAGTAGGCAGCTGGCCAGGACTGAGCCCAATGAGTAGCAGGCCAGAACTAATGTTGGGCCTAGTCCTAATGTGTAGCCCAACAGAGACCAAAATGTTAGGTTCTATGTGAGTGAAGTCCAAAATGATGATGATGATGATGATCTGGTATATGATTATGAATCTGAGAATTTACATACATCTATATCATCAGATGATGAATCTAGCAAGCATAAATTTCCTGAGTTTGATGATGATTATGCCTTTGGAGAGGGGAGGTTTGAGTTAGGGACTAGGTTTGCCACCATAAAGAGATTTAAAGAAGTTGTGAATGACTCATTCATTGCTGAGGGTAGGGAGTTTAGGTGGATTAAGAATGACAAGGAGAGAGTGAGGGTGGGATGCATGGATGATGAGTGTCTGTGGGTGGTTCATTTATCATACAACAAATCTCTGCAAAGCTACCAAGTGAAGACTTACAAAAATGACCATACATGTGCAAGGGACATGGGAAGTAATGTGGCTGATCAACATTGGATTAGTTTAAAGGTTGAGAAGAGAATGAGTACACAGCCTCATATGAGGACAAGTGAGGCTATTGACTTTCTGAGAGAAGAATTCTCACTCACTACACATCAAAAAATGGTTTACAGAGCAGTTAGAGAGGCGAGAGAATCATGGGAAATGAGAAGAAGCAGTACACTAATGTGAGAGATTACTTGTTTGAGATATTAAGAAGCAACCCAGGATCTAGGGCAGAAATGTGTGTCACTCCTATCCCTCAATCCCCCCTGTGTTTGATAAGCTTTATATATGTTTAGAGGCATGCAAGTAGGGTTTCAAGAGTGGATGTAGGCCGCTGATACATCTTAATGGTTATTTTTTAAAGACTTATTATGGTGGACAACTCCTCACAGCAGTGGCCCCGGATGCAAATAACCAATTTTATGTGGTTGTCTACGGAGTAGCAAGGTCTGAAACTAAGGAGTCTTGGAAGTGGTTTTTGACTCTACTCCAAGAGGATTTGGGGGATGTGCAGACTCATGGTTGGAATTTTATGTCTAGCCAACAAAAGGTAAACTTCATAATTCTTTAACTACTTGGTACTTGTTCACAATTGATGGTTGTTTTACTTATGCATGCACTTATTTACTTTTTGCTTCTGTCTTAGTGTTGGGTAATTGTTTAATGTTGACTGTTGTTGAATCCTAGGTTATTTTTTAGTAGCTATATACAATTGTATGATGTCTGCTGGTTTAGTTAATATGAATGTGCAACTGCTAATTAATAGTTAGGTATTGAAGGCTGGTTTAGTATATGAATGTGCAACTGTTATGTAGGGATTACTACCTACATTGAAATCAGTGATGCCAAATGCTCATCACCAAAATTGTGTGATGCACATTTAGAAAAATTTTATTAACCAGTTTAAGGATTTGTATATTCGGGAGGTGGTTTTGGACTGTGCTAAATGCACCACCATACCAGAATTCAAGGAACAGATGGAGAAGCTCAAAGGAATTAACCAAGGTGCATGGGAATATCTGTCAAAATTTGAGCCAGCAAGTTGGGTGAAGGCCTATTTCTCACATGGACCAAAAGTGGACAACCTCACAAATAACATGTGTGAGGTATTCAATACAAAGATAGTAAACTATAGAAGCAAGCATATTCTCACAATGTGTGAAAAAATTAGGTGCTATCTGATGAGGAGGATGGTCAAGCATAAGGAGTTACTAGAAAATTATCCTAGAAAGCTCGCACCTGTTCAGCAGAAGAGGCTGCAGCGTCTTATAAGACTCAGCAACAAATGGCTTACAGAGTGGATAGGTGATGACAAACATAAGAGATTTGAAGCGAGTCATAAAAATACCAAAGGTGGACATGGATCTTATCAAGCAAACCTGCTCATGCAACAAATGGCAACTGACTAGTTAGTTTTAATTAATTGTTAAATCTTTTCTCAATTATATGGTTTACTATTTACTGGTGCATGATGTTGTTCTATTTCAGGCATGCCCTGTATCCATGCAGTAAGTGCTATCAAGAAGAGGCATGATCATCCAAAGGAATATGTGCACCCATGGTTATATATGGAGTCAATCCATAAGACATATGCACATTGTATTCAACATGTGCCAAGTCAGGAATTTTGGACAAGGACTAAGTATTCAAGGCCAGATCCTCCCATCATAAAGAGACCAATAGGTAGGCCAAAGTCGCACAACAGACAGAAGGATCCGGCTAAACCAATGGTGCAGCAAGGGGACAAGCTGAAGAGATTATTTAAAGTCACTTGTAGTAAATGTGGTGCAGCGGGACATAATAACAAGATATGCAAGGGTGCTCTATCTAACCCTAACTGGAAACTTAAGACCAAGAAGTCCAAGAAAGGTGGCACAAGTCAATCAATAGTTGTCCTTTCACTATCACAGTTAGCACCAAATGATAATGTAAGTACTGTATTTAAGTAGTAATCTGAATAATTGGTTTTGCTTCATGATGTAACTCTTTGTTTAATGTAATATTAGGGACAGGATGCTCCTAACACCCAAAGTGCTCCATCTAGCCAGGCTCCATCTAGCCAGGATCACATTAACAATAGCCAGCAACACACTCCAGATGTAAGTTAATTCTATTAGTGTGAAATGTTGACCCCTCAAAATGTTATTTACCATAAATTTCATAAATACTTTCTTATATATGACAACCAGGTTTCAAGTGTTGTGAATCCAACTCCTTCCATATCTGTGGCAGCAACACCAAGAACTGCAACACCAGCTCCAGTGGCAAACCAAGTCAGGCTAAGTCCTATAACTAGAAGGACACCATTTAGACCTCCACTTCAAGTTTCGTCTACAACCTACTAAACAGTTCAACCAAAAACTTAAAAAATAAGGCCCAAGGAGAAGATATTTAGACCACCTGCTCCACTTTACCCCAGTTCACTCCTACCCCCAAGGCAGCCTGCACCACCACAGCCTCAATCTCAAGGTGCTCCACCTAGCTCACAACCATTTCAAGTCAGGCTAAGACCAAGTACAACAGTTACTACAGAGACATTGGCAGCAGCAAGCACAGCTACAACAAGGCTATTCAAATTTATCCCTAATCCATCCTCCATCAATCCAGAGAAGTGAAGAAATATGCCATCTTGGGCATCCCACCATGCCTTGTAATAGCTTTTAGGAAATTTGACTATGGCAACATTATTTTTTTGGGAGGCTTTTTTTTTAGGAAGCTTTTAGGATTTTATAAACTGTTGCAAACTTGTTAGGTGTTTGAGGCTTACTTTTGTGATGTTAAGTTTTATAAAACTATACACTTTAGGAGATTTGTTCTTTTGGGGCAGCTTTTAGAAAATTTGACTGTGACAAAGATGTTTATATAACTTTCAATTTATGTTATGTTTTTATGTATACAACTTTTAAGCCTACTTTCTTCAATCATTCAAAGTTTCTTTAGATATTGAAAACATAACTTTAACAATATACTGATATCATAACTTGAATCGCATTTAGATAATAGGATACATAAATTTGCCTAAATGGCATGTTTCAATACACAACACAAACCTGGATCAACCCATTTTTCTATTCTAATTTCTAGAATTCATTTCTCAGGCACTACATACATAAAAAGCAACAAAAACAGCACATACAATTATACCAACACAACAAGCTAATGGATTTTTTTCTTCTCTAAAGCAGTAACTTTCTCCTCTAGAACAACCATCCTATGATCAAATTCCTCTTCCTCTTCAACAACTTCAACCTCTTTCTCACCCAAAGGTCTTTTATCAAAGATGCAACCATTGCTTCCAATTCTAGCAAGATGCTCATCGACCTAAACAAAAAACTGGCAATGCAGTTGCTTTCCCTGTCAAAATTTTCAAAATGATGTACTATCTAAAACCATTTCAAAACAAAATTTCTAAAATTTTTATCTTACCTTATAGAATGGACAACCCAAGAAGATTCTGTTCGGGTTGCTAATCATCCTCACCATATACATTACTGCATAAACTCCACAGAAGCACATCGAGGCGACGCCAACCTTTAGGTTTCCGGCGTGCACAACATAAGGAACTGAGTTTGAAGCTGAATTTTCTTGTCTTACTCCGCTGAAGCTTCTTCTTGACGTTAATGATGCTCCATTAGAAGCCATTGTTGATGCAGGTAGAGCTCTTCACCACCAGCCTACACAAAGAAATGCAATCAATTTAAGGATTAGGGCCAAATGCGAAACGACGTAGTTTTTAGGTTGAGGGGCTTATTTGTCCAATTTTCGAAAGTACACATCCACTCATCAGTCCACGTGTCAACCCGTGATGCCAGGTCATTAGAACGGGAGCCATGTCAGACTTTTCTGTTAGGTCTAACGGAGGCATTCGGACGGAGGGACTCATCCGTCCAAGTTTTGTGAATGTCAGGGATTTAAAAGTATTTTCAAATGGTCAAGGACGAAAATGTTTGCGGGGCAAAAGGTCAGGGACCTATTTGTCCTTTTTTATAAAATTTAAAATCTATACCATAGCATTAGCCACTTACTTAATATTAGTTATGTATTAGAATCACAGAATATAAGTATAGTAATATTTTTAAAAAATAAGTACTTTTTTTGTTTCTAAAGTTTGGGATCAAAATTAAAATCGTCTTTAACATTATATTTAGTATTAAAATTATTCTTTTATAAAAAATAAATTCTAAACAAATTTATTTTTCATTAAAATCATTTTTTACTATCTTCATTTTTCTTTAAATTGTCATCATTGAAAATCATCTATCATCAACAATCATCAACAAAAAAAAAAAAAACTTCTATCATTATTCTCCTTTTTCATCAATCTTCTTCATCATCATCCACCTCCATAAAATTCACCCATAACTACCTACACCTAATCACCCACAAACTTTCACCCTACTTTCACAGATAGAGATAGATCAGAAAGAGATAGAGGAAAAAGTAAAGAACAAAAAAAGACGGCAAACGAGGAAACTCCTTTGTAGCCATCGTGCCATCACTACTGTCGGTGAGTTCTGCTTCGAACAAGTGAGCCTCTTGGTAGCCACTGCACCATCACCTTCACTTATTCACTCCCTCAAAGAAGAAGAAAAAAAGAAAGGGGAGAGTGAAAGCAGTGAAGCCGAGAAAAATTATACCTAAAAAGCCAACACTTTAAAGTAACAATAACAACACAATTAATTTATTTAATTGAAAAACATAGGGACAATTTTTCATAGAAAGACAAAGAGATATGGATATGGAAAAGGGAGAAAAAGAGAGAAAGTCAAATTGCATTGAAAGAGAGCAGTGCTAGTAGTGACTCCGCAGTTGTCATCGTCATTGTTGCTACAACTTTTGCGTCACTGCCAGAGAAAGAGAAGAGAGGAAATAGTAGAAAAAGTGGCGTTGTTGGGGGCTTGGTGCACGAAATTGTGATCTCAGGCAACGGCGCCAAAAACTCTGTGCGCACGTCTTAATAAATTGTTTTTCATTCACAACTTCGATACAACTAACCAGCAAGTGCACTGGGTCGTCCAAGTAATAAACCTTACGTGAGTAAGGGTCGATCCCACGGAGATTGTTGGTATGAAGCAAGCTATGGTCATCTTGTAAATCTCAGTCAGGCAGATTCAAATGTGATTGGATTAGATAATTAGATAATTAAAAGATAAATAAAATAGGATAGAAATACTTATGTAATTCATTGGTGAGAATTTCAGATAAGCGTATAGAGATGCTTTCGTTCCTCTGAACCTCTGCTTTCCTGTTGTCTTCATCCAATCAATCCTACTCCTTTTCATGGCTGGCTTTATGTAAGGGCATCAACGTTGTCAATGGCTACATCCCATCCTCTTGTGAAAATGGTCCAAATGCTCTGTCACAGCACGGCTAATCATCTGAGGTTCTCGATCATACTGGAATAGGATTCACCCTCCTTTTGCGTCTGTCACTACGCCCAGCACTCGCGAGTTTGAAGCTCGTCACAGTCATTCAATCCCTGAATCCTACTCGGAATGCCACAGAGAAGGTTTAGACTTTCCGGATTCTCATGAATGCCGCCATCAATCTAGCTTACACCATGAAGATTCTAATTAAGAGATCTAAGAGATACTCATTCAATCTAAGGTAGAACAGAAGTGGTTGTCAGGCACGCGTTCATAGGGAATGATGATGATTGTCACGTTCATCACATTCAGGTTGAAGTGCGAATGAATATCTTAGAAGCGGAATAAGTTGAATTGAATAGAAAAATAGTAGTACTTTGCATTAATCTTTGAGGAACAGCAGAGCTCCACACCTTAATCTATGGAGTGCAGAAACTCTACCGTTGAAAAATACATAAGTGAAAGGTTCAGGCATGGCTGAATGGCCAGCCCCCATGATCTAAGAACAAAACATCCTAGGATGTTCAAAGATACAATCCCGGATTCAAAGATGATCCAAAGATGTCTAATACAATAGTAAAAAGTCCTATTTATAATAAACTAGCTACTAGGATTTACAGAGGTAAGTAATTGATGCATAAATCTACTTCCGGGGCCCACTTGCTGTGTGCTTGGGCTGAGCATGAAGTCTACACGTGGAGAGGTCATTCTTGGAGTTGAACGCCAGCTTTTGTGCCAGTTTGGGCGTTGAACTCCACTTTGCAACTTGTTTCTGGCGCTGGACGCCAGAATTGAGCAGAGAGCTGGCGTTGAACGCCAGTTTGCGTCATCAAAACGTGGGCAAAGTATGGACTATTATATATTGCTGGAAAGCCCTGGATGTCTACTTTCCAACTCAATTGGAAGCGCGCCATTTTGAGTTCTGTATCTCCAGAAAATCCATTTTGAGTGCAGGGAGGTCAGAATCCAACAACATCAGCAGTCCTTCTTCAACCTCTGAATCTGATTTTTACTCAAGTCCCTCAATTTCAGCCAGAAAATACCTGAAATCACAAAAAAACATACAAACTCATAGTAAAGTCCAGAAATGTGAATTTAACATAAAAACTAATGAAAACATCCCTAAAAGTAACTAGATTCTACTAAAAACATACTAAAAACAATGCCAAAAAGCGTATAAATTATCCGTTCATCACAACACCAAACTTAAATTGTTGCTTGTCCCCAAGCAACTGAAAATCAAATAGGATAAAAAGAAGAGAATATACTATAAATTCCAAACTATCAATGAAACATAGCTCCAATTAAATGAGCGGGACTTATAGCTTTTTGCCTCTTGAATAGTTTTGGCATCTCACTTTATCCATTGAAGTTCAGAATGATTGGCATCTATAGGAACTCAGAGTTCAGATAGTGTTATTGATTCTCCTAGTTCAGTATGATGATTCTTGAACACAGCTACTTTATGAGTCTTGGCCGTGGCCCTAAGCACTTTTTTTCCAGTATTACCACCGGATACATAAATGCCACAGACATATAATTGGGTGAACCTTTTCAGATTGTGACTCAGCTTTGCTAAAGTCCCCAATTAGAGGTGTCCAGGGTTCTTAAGCACACTCTCTTTTTTTTTTTTTGCTTTGGACCTTGACTTTAACCGTTTAGTCTCAAGTTTTCACTTGACACCTACACGCCACAAGCACATGGTTAGGGACAGCTTGGTTTAGCCGCTTAGGCCAGGATTTTATTCCTTTAGGCCCTCCTATCCACTGATGCTCAAAGCCTTGGGATCCTTTTTATTACCCTTGCCTTTTGGTTTTAAGGGCTATTGGCTTTTTCTGCTTGCTTTTTCTTTTTCTTTCTATTTTTTTTCGCTATATTTTTTTTTCTGCAAGCTTTGTTCTTTGCTGCTTTTTCTTGCTTCAAAAATCATTTTTATGATTTTTCAGATTATCAAATAACATGTCTCCTTGTCATCATTCTTTCAAGAGCCAACATATTTAAAATTCTTAAACAACAACTTCAAAAGACATATGCACTGTTCAAGCATTCATTCAGAAAACAAGAAGCATTGTCACCACATCAATATAATTAAACTAAGTTCAAGGATAAATTCGAAACTCATGTACTTTTTGTTCTTTTGAATTAAAACATTTTTCATTTTAAGAGAGGTGATGGATTCATAGGACATTCATAACTTTAAGACAAAGTTACTAACTACTAATGATCATGTAATGAAGAGACAAACATAGATAAGCACTTAACATAGAGAAAACGAAAAACAGAAAGTGAGAACAAGGAATGAGTCCACCTTAGTGATGGTGGCGTTTTCTTCTTGAGGAACCAATGCTGTCCTTGAGCTCTTCTATGTCTCTTCCTTGTCTTTGTTGCTCCTCCCTCATTGCTTTTTGATCTTCTCTGATTTCATGAAGGATGATGGAGTGCTCTTGATGTTCCACCCTTAGTTGTCCCATGTTGGAACTTAATTCTCCTAGGGAGGTGTTGATTTGCTCCCAATAGTTTTGTGGAGGAAAATGCATTTGAGACATCTCCGGGATCTCATGGTGATGAGCTTCCTACGCCTCTTGAGCTCCATGAATGGGCTCTCTTGCTTGCTCCATCTTTTTCTTAGTGATGGGCTTTTCTTCCTCAATGTGAATGTCTCCTTCTATGAAAGCTCCAGCTGAGTAACATAGATGGCAAATAAGATGGGGAAAAGCTAGCCTTGCCCCAGGGGAGGGCTTTTCGGCTATTTTGTAGAGTTCAAGGGAGATGACTTCATGAACTTCTACTTCCTCTCCAATCATGATGCTATGGATCATGATGGCCCGATCCACAGTAACTTTAGATCGGTTGCTAGTGGGGATGATGGAGCGTTGGATGAACTCCAACCATCCTCTAGCCACAGGCTTGAGGTCCAGTCTTCTTAGTTGAATTGGCTTACCTTTGGAATCAATCTTCCATTGAGCTCCTTCCACACATATGTCCATGAGAACTTGGTCCAACCTTTGATTAAAGTTGACCCTTCTAGTGTAGGGGCGCTCATCTCCTTGCATCATAGGCAAGTTAAACGCCAACCTCACATTCTCCGGACTAAAATCTAAGTATTTCCCCCGAACCATTGTAACATAATTCTTTGGATTCGGGTTCTTACTTTGATCATGGTTCCTAGTGATCCATGCATTGGCATAGAACTCTTGAACCATTAGGATGTCGACTTGTTGGTTGGGATTTGTTAGAACTTCCCAACCTCTTCTTCGGATTTCATGTCGGATCTCCGGATACTCATTTCTCTTGAGTTTGAAAGGGACCTCGGGGATCACCTTCTTCTTGGCCACAACATCATAGAAGTGGTATTGATGGGCTTTGGAGATGAATCTTTCCATCTCCCATGACTCAGAGGTGGAAGCTTTTGTCTTTCCTTTCCCTTTTCTAGAGGATTCTCCGGTCTTAGGTGCCATCAATGGTAATGGAAAAAAGCTTATGCTTTTACCACACCAAACTTAGAATTTTGCTCGTCCTCGAGCAAGAGAAGAAAGAATAGATGAAGAAGAAGAAGAAAATATGGAGAGGAGGGGGGAGGTGTGTTTCTGCCAAGGAGAGAAAGGAGGGTTGTGTTGTGAGAAAATGAGGAAGAATGGAGGGGTATATATAGGTAAGGGAGGGGGTAAGTTCGACCATTTAAGGTGGGTTTGGGTGGGTAATTGATTTTGAATTTTGAAGGTAGGTGGAGTTTATGAGGTAGGTTTATGGGGAAGAGTGGATGGATGTGAGTGGTGAAGAGGTGATGGGGAAGAGAGATTGAGGTGATTGGTGAAGGGTTTTGGGGAAGAGTGTTTATGGGATTGTGTGAAAGAGGGGTGAGAAGAAGTAAGTGGAGGTAGGTGGAGATCCTGTGGGGTCCACAGATCCTGAGGTGTTCAAGGATTTACAACCTTGCACCCAATTAGGCATGCAAAATGCCCTTGCACACAACTCTGGGCGTTCAGTGCCAGATTGGTGCTTGTTCTGGGCGTTGAACGCCCATTTGTTGCCCATTTCTGGCGTTGAACGCCAGAACCATGCTTGTTCTGGGCGTTCAGCACCAGCTCTTCTCCAGGGTGCATTTCTGGCGTTCAGCGCCAGAACCATGCTCTGTTCTGGCGTTGAACGCCCAAAACATGCTTCTTACTGGCGTTTAAACGCCAGTAAGGTCTTCCTCCAGGGTGTGATTTTTCTTCTGCTGTTTTTGATTCCGTTTTCAATTTTTATATTTATTTTGTGACTCCACATGATCATGAACCTAATAAAACATGAAAAACAATGAAAATTAGATAAATAAACATTGGGTTGCCTCCCAACAAGCGCTTCTTTAATGTCAATAGCTTGACAGTGGGCTCTCATGGAGTCTCACAGATGTGCAGAGCTTTGTTGAGACCTCCCAACACCAAACTTAGAGTTTGGATATGGGGGTTTGACACCAAACTTAAAGTTTGGTTGTGGCCTCCCAACACCAAACTTAGAGTTTGACTGTGGGAGCTTTGTTTGACTCTGTTTTGAGAGAAGCTCTTTATGCTTCCTCTCCATGGATGCAGAGAGAGATCCTTAAGTTGTAAACACAAGGTTATCCTTATTTATTTGAAGGATCAATTCTCCTCTGTCCACATCAATCACAGCTCTTACTGTGGCTAGGAAGGGTCTTCCAAGGATGATGAATTCATCCTCATCCTTCCCAGTATCTAGGACTATGAAATCAGTAGGGATGTAAAGGCCTTCAACCTTTACTAACACGTCCTCTACTTGTCCATAAGCCTGTTTTCTTGAATTGTCTGCCATCTCTAATGAGATTTTAGCAGCTTGCACCCCAAAGATTCCCAGTTTCTCTATTACAGAGAGGGGCATGAGGTTTATCCCTGAACCAAGGTCACACAGAGTCTTAAAGATCATGGTGCCTATTGTACAAGGTATTAAGAACTTTCCAGGATCCTGTTTCTTCTGAGGTAATGTCAATTGATCCAGATCACTTAGTTCATTGGTGAACAAGGGAGGTTCATCTTCCCAAGTTTCAATGCCAAATAATTTGGCATTCAGCTTCATGATTGCACCAAGGTACTCGGTGACTTGCTCCTCAGTGACATCCTCATTCTCTTCAGAAGAGGAATACTCATCAGAGCTCATGAATGGTATAAGGAGGTTTAATGGAATCTCTATGGTCTCTAGTTGAGCCTCAGATTCTTTTGGTTCCTCAGAGGGAAACTCCTTATTGATCACTGGACGTCCCAGGAGGTCTTCCTCACTGGGATTCACGTCCTCTCCTTCCTTTACAGGTTCGTCCATGGTGATCAATTCAATGGCCTTGCACTCTCCTTTTGGATTTTCTTCTGTATTGCTTGGGAGAGTACTAGGAGGAATTTCAGTGATCCTTTTACTCAGCTGGCCCACTTGTGCTTCCAAATTTCTAATGGAGGATCTTGTTTCATTCATGAAACTCACAGTGGCCTTAGATAGATCAGAGACTAAGTTTGCTAGATTAGAAGTATTTTGTTCAGAGTTCTCTGTCAGTTGCTGAGTGGATGATGGAAAAGGTTTACTATTGTTAAACCTGTATCTTCCACCATTATTAAAGCCTTGTTGAGGCTTTTGTTGATCCTTCCATGAGAGATTTGGATGATTTCTCCATGATGGATTATAGGTGTTTCCATAAGGTTCACCTAAGTAATTCACCTCTGCTATTGCAGGGTTCTCAGGATCATAAGCTTCTTCTTCAGAAGATGCCTCTTGAGTACTGTTGGATGCAGCTTGCATTCTATTCAGACTCTGAGAAATCATATTGACTTGCTGAGTCAATATTTTGTTCTTAGCCAATATGGCATTCAGAGTATCAATTTCAAGGACTCCCTTCTTCATAGGCGTCCCATTACTTACAGGATTCCTCTCAGAAGTGTACATGAACTGGTTATTAGCAACCATGTCAATGAGTTCTTGAGCTTCTGCAGGCATTTTCTTTAGGTGAATGGATCCACCTGCAGAAGTATCCAATACCATCTTAGCTAATTCAGACTGACCATCATAGAATATGTCCAGGATGGTCCATTCTGAAAGCATGTCAGAAGGACACTTTTTGGTCAGTCCTTTGTATCTCTCCCAAGCTTCATAGAGGGATTCATCTTCTTTCTATCTGAAGGTCTGAACATCCACTCTAAGCTTACTCAGCTTTTGAGGAGGAAAGAACTTGGCTAAGAAAGCCTTGACCAGCTTATCCCAAGAGTTCAGGCTATCCTTAGGTTGAGAGTCCACCCACACTCTAGCTCTGTCTCTTACAGCAAAAGGGAAAAGCATGAGCCTGTAGACTTCAGGATCTACTCCATTAGTCTTAACAGTATCACAGATCTGCAAGAATTCAGTTAATAACTGAAAAGGATCTTCAGATGGAAGTCCATGAAACTTGCAGTTTTGCTGCATCAGAGAAACTAGCTGAGGTTTCAGCTCAAAATTGTTTGCTCCAATGGCAGGAATGGAGATGCTTCTTCCATGTAAATTGGAATTAGGTGCAGTAAAGTCACCAAGCATTCTCCTTGCATTGTTGTTGGGTTCGGCTGCCATCTCCTTTACTTGTTCGAAATTTTCAATAAGGTTGTCTCTGGATTATTGTAATTTAGCTTCTCTTAGTTTCCTCTTCAGAGTCCTTTTAGGTTCTGGATCAGCTTCAACAAGAATGCCTTTTTCCTTGTTCCTACTCATAAGAAAGAGAAGAGAACAAGAAAAGAAGAGGAATCCTCTATGTCACAGTAAAGAGGTTCCTTATTGTTAGTAGAAGAAGCAAAGGAATAGGGGTGAAGAAGAATGAAGAATCCAAACACAAGGGTAAGGATAGGAGCAGTGATGTGAGATGAAGAGAAGTGTTAGTAGATGAATAATTGAATAGAAGGAGATGAGAGAGAAGGAGAATTTTCGAAAATAATTTTTGAAAAAGAGTTAGTGATTTTCGAAAATTGTTTTTGAAAAAGGTTAGTAATTTTCGAAAATTAAAATTAAAAATTAAAATAATTAGTAAATTAAAAGGAAATTTTGAAAAAGGGGGAAGATATTTTCGAAAATTAGAGAGAGAAAGTTAGTTAGGTAGTTTTGAGAAAGATAAGAAACAAACAAAAAGTTAGTTAGTTAGTTAAAACAAATTTGAAAAGATAAGAAGTTAGGAAGTTAGAAAAGATATTTTGAAATCAAATTTTTGAAAAAGATAAGATAAGAAGATATTTTTGAAAAGATATGATTGAAATTAGTTTTGAAAAAGATTTGATTTTTAAAATCACAATTAATGACTTGATTCACAAGAAATCACAAGATATGATTCTAGAACTCAAAGTTTGAATCTTTCTTAACAAGCAAGTAACAAACTTGAAATTTTTGAATCAAAACATTAATTGATGATGTTTTTTTCGAAAATTATGAGATAAAATTAAGAAAAATATTTTTGAAAAATATTTTTATAATTTTCGAAAATAACTAAGAAGAATGAAAAAGATTTGATTTTTGAAAAAGGTTTTGAAAAAGATAAGATTTTAAAATTGAAAATTTGATTTGACTCATAAAAACAACTAGATTTTAAAAATTTTTGAAAAAGTCAAATCTAATTTTCAAAATTTTAAGAGAGAAAAAGGGGAAGATAATTTTTTTTTTTTTGAATTTTAAATTTTTAATGATGAGGGAGAAAAACACTAAAATGATGCAATGCATGAAATTTTTAGATCAAAACAATGAATGCATGCAAGAATGCTATGAATATCAAGATGAACACCAAGAACACTTTGAATGTCAAGATGAACATCAAGAACATATTTTTGAAAAAATTTTAATGCAAGGAAAACATGCAAGACACCAAACTTAGAAATATTTGATGCTTAGACTCTATGGATGCAAGAATGCATATGAAAAACATCATACAACACAAAACAAGAAAACATCAAGATCTAACAAGAAGACTTACCAAGAACAACTTGAAGATCATGAAGAACACTATGAATGCATGATTTTTTTCGAAAAATGCAAAATGAATATGCAATTGACACCAAACTTGAAATCTGACTCAAGACTCAAACAAGAACACAAAAATATTTTTGATTTTTATGATTTTATGATTTTTTTGTATTTTCTTTTAATTTTTTTTCGAAAATCATTTTAAAAAAAGAAAAATAAGGATTCCAAAATTTTTAATATGAATTCCAGGAATCTTATGCTCTTTAGTCTAAAGCTCCAATCAAAGGGTCAGGCATGGCTTAATAGCCAATCAAGCTTTAGTAAAAATATGAGTGTAATTCATTCAATTTTAAGCCAAAACCTCAGTCCAAAAGAATTTAGACATGGCTTTATAGCCAGCCAGACTTTAGCATGCTTCATGAAACACTAGAATTCATTCTTAAAAATTCTGGAGAAAAATATATATATTTTTTTTAAAACATTTTTTTTTCGAAAACAAAAAGAAAAATTTTTGAAAGATTTTTGAAAACTTTTTGAAAACAAAATAAGAAGAAAATTACCTAATCTGAGCAACAGGATGAACCGTTAGTTGTCCAAACTCGAACAATCCCCGGCAACAGCGCTATAAACTTGGTGCACAAAATTGTGATCTCAGGCAACGGCGCCAAAAACTCTGTGCGCACGTCTTAATAAAATGTTTTTCATTCACAACTTCAATACAACTAACCAGCAAGTGCACTGGGTCGTCCAAGTAATAAACCTTACGTGAGTAAGGGTCGATCCCACGGAGATTGTTGGTATGAAGCAAGCTATGGTCATCTTGTAAATCTCAGTCAGGCGGATTCAAATGTGATTGGATTAGATAATTAGATAATTAAAAGATAAATAAAATAGGATAGAAATACTTATGTAATTCATTGGTGAGAATTTCAGATAAGCGTATAGAGATGCTTTCGTTCCTCTGAACCTCTGCTTTCCTGCTGTCTTCATCCAATCAATCCTACTCCTTTCCATGGCTGGCTTTATGTAAGGGCATCACCGTTGTCAATGGCTACATCCCATCCTCTTGTGAAAATGGTCCAAATCCTCTGTCACAGCACAGCTAATCATCTGAGGTTCTCGATCATACTAGAATAGGATTCACCCTCCTTTTGCGTTTGTCACTACGCCCAACACTCGCGAGTTTGAAGCTCGTCACAGTCATTCAATCCCTGAATCCTACTCAGAATTCCACAGACAAGGTTTAGACTTTCCGGATTCTCATGAATGCCGCCATCAATCTAGCTTACACCACGAAGATTCTGATTAAGAGATCTAAGAGATACTCATTCAATCTAAGGTAGAACAGAAGTGGTTGTCAGGCACGCGTTCATAGGGAATGATGATGATTGTCACGTTCATCACATTCAGGTTGAAGTGCGAATGAATATCTTAGAAGCGGAATAAGTTGAATTGAATATAAAAACAGTAGTACTTTGCATTAATCTTTGAGGAACAGCAGAGCTCCACACCTTAATCTATGGAGTGCAGAAACTCTACCGTTGAAAAATACATAAGTGAAAGGTTCAGGCATGGCTGAATGGCCAGCCCCCATGATCTAAGAACAAAACGTCCTAGGATGTTCAAAGATACAATCCCGGATTCAAAGATGATCCAAAGATGTCTAATACAATAGTAAAAAGTCCTATTTATAATAAACTAGCTACTAGGGTTTACAGAAGTAAGTAATTGATGCATAAATCCACTTCCGGGGCCCACTTGGTGTGTGCTTGGGCTGAGCATGAAGTCTACACGTGGAGAGGTCATTCTTGGAGTTGAACGCCAGCTTTTGTGCCAGTTTGGGCGTTGAACTCCACTTTGCAACTTGTTTCTGGCGCTGGACGCCAGAATTGGGCAGAGAGCTGGCGTTGAACGCCAGTTTGCGTCATCTAACCTTAGGCAAAGTATGGACTATTATATATTTCTGGAAAGCCCTGAATGTCTACTTTCCAACGCAATTGGAAGCGCGCCATTTTGAGTTCTGTAGCTCCAGAAAATCTATTTGAGTGCAGGGAGGTCAGAATCCAACAGCATCAGCAGTCCTTCTTCAACCTCTGAATCTGATTTTTGCTCAAGTCCCTTGATGACAAGTCATCCTAGCCCATTTTAGCTAGTCTTTTTCTTTTGTTTTCATTAGAATTATGCACTTTCTTGAGCTACAAGCAAGCTAATTGAGTAGATTTTCATGTTTCCCTTGATTGAACCAACCATATATGAATTCATGCCATTTCATGAGGTTTTGTGCTATATTTGTTGCATATTGTGAAAGATTGAATATCTCATGATTTTGAGCATAGCTTTGATGAGTTTGGTTGATTTATGATAGGTGAAGAAAGCTTGGAGAAAGGTTGAAGCAAAGAGGAATGGCTAGAAGTGAAGAATGGAATAAGTAAAATTGAACCGGGTTGCATGAAGTTAGCCCCAACGTTAGCCCCCTAACTTGGAGGCTAACGTTGGGCATGAAAATCACTCCCTGGGCTCCCCACGTTTGAGCCAACGTTAGCCCCCTAACTTGGAGGCTAACGTTGGCACATGACATTGCAAGGAAGTGGCCAACGTTAGCTCCAACGTTAGCCCCCTAACTTGGAGGCTAACGTTGGAACTTGAGAGTTTCTCCCCTGGGCACCAACGTTTGCGCCAACGTTAGCCCCCTAACTTGGAGGCTAACGTTGGCACTTAAAATACAAAGGGGGAAGGCCAACGTTTGCGCCAACGTTAGCCCCCTAACTTGGAGGCTAACGTTGGCACTTGAACCACAAAGGGAGGGGCACCAACGTTTGCGCCAACGTTAGCCCCCTAACTTGGAGGCTAACGTTGGCGCCACTAGCACTAAGCATTGCCAACGTTAGGGTCAAAGTTAGACCCCTAATGTTGGCACCAACGTCCACACCAGGAAATCATGCTTGCTGCCATGAAAAGTTAGGGGCAAAGTTAGACCCCTAACTTTGGCCCTAACGTTGGAACCAACTTTGGCTAACTTCATTTCCGGTTCAATTGGTTCACTTCGGTTCTTCTTCAAACTTCAAGAGCAATCAATCAAGGCCTCTTTCAACCCAATTCCACCAAGAACAAAGGCCCAACTCAAGGCTTGAAGATCATTTTGGAAAGTGTATAAATAGGATAGAATTCAAGTTATTAAGGGAGCTTTCCTTTTAGAATTTTCATAATAGTTTTTGGGAAGCTTTTGTTACTGAGTGAACTTGAATTTCTTTGTTGCCTTTTACTTGCAATTTCAATTTACCTTTGTCTTGGATCTTGGATTGGAGAATTGAAGAAATTCTGTTTCAATCTCAATCTTGGATCTCTCTGTTTCTTTACTTTACTGTTAATTGAATTTCATTTCCGGTTCATTGTTCTTCATCTCTTTTCTTTGCAATTTACAATTTCCTTGCTATTGTTCTTGTGGATCTAGGAAGGCATTGAGATCTAGACTTGGTTTTCTAGTCTCTGGGTCCTGAGATCTAAATTTCTCATTTCAATTCCCTGTTTATTGCTTTTTCTGTTCATTTACTTTACTGCTTCAAGATCCGGTTCAATCCCAATTCCCTTTTACTCTTCTGTTTGATGCAATTTAATTTTTCCTTGTTTAATTTCTGCAAATCCACATCCCAATCCCCTTTACATTTCAAGCAATTTACATTCCTTGCACTTTAAGATTCCGCAATTTACATTTCTTGCACTTTAAGTTTCTGCTATTTAATTTCTTGTTCTTTAAGTTTCAGCAATTTATTTCTTGTTCTCTTTACTTCAATGCAATTTAATTCTGCAAGTCACAAAACCATCAACCAAATCTTGATTCGCTTGACTAAATCAACCACTAAACTAAAATTGCTCAATCCTTCAATCTCTGTGGGATCGACCTCACTCCCGTGAGTTTTTATTACTTGATACGACCCGGTACACTTGCCGGTTGGATTGTGATGTTTAGTGAGAGATTCGTTTCTCACCAAAATATCTCATCAAGTTTTTGGCGCCGTTGCCGGGGATTGAATAGATTGACAATGATTAAGTGAGGTGGTAATCTAGATCAAGCATTTTTTCTTTAATTTAGAATAACCCACTAACTGTTTGAATTTTTGCTTAAGCTAACTAAAACTTCATTCTAGCAATAGATTGAAGTGCTACTGGTTTGTGTGCTCTTATGTTCTGCTTGTATGTCAGGTACAAGAAGAGCCATACCCAATTTTCATGAACAAGACGAAAGAACTCTCAGGAGGTTAAGAAGAGCCGAAAGAGGGAAAAGTATTGTTGGAGAAGAGGAATCAGACAAAGAATTCCACGAGATGGAAGGAGATACATCTAATCCAGGAGAAGGAGTCAATAATCCACCACAACAGAGGAGAGTATTGGCTTCCTACACCTTTGCAAATGCTAGACATTGTGGAAGTAGCATTCTCACCCCTAATGTCAATGCAAATAACTTTGAACTAAAGCCACAACTCATCACATTGGTCCAGAATAATTGTTCATTTGGGGGAGGACCATTGGAGGATCCAAATCAACATCTATCTACCTTCTTAAGGATCTGTGACACTGTCAAATCCAATGGTGTGAACCCTGAAACTTACAAGCTTCTGTTGTTCCCGTTCTCATTGAGGGACAAGGCTGCACAATGGCTTGAAACTTTTTCCCAAGGAAGTATCACTAGTTGGGATGACTTGGTGACTAAATTTCTAGCTAAATTCTACCCACCCCAAAGAGTCATCAGGCTGAAAACCGAGGTGCAGACATTCACACAATTAGATGCTGAATCCTTATATGAAGCATGGGAGAGGTACAAAGCCTTAATCAGAAAGTGTCCTCCAGAGATGTTCAATGAATGGGACGTGCTGCAAAATTTCTATGAAGGCCTGACATTGAAATCTCAGGAGGCATTGGATCATTCTGCTGGAGGTTCACTACAACTGATGAAAACTGCTGAGAAAGCTCAGAATCTTGTGGACATGGTGGCCAACAACCAATACTTCTTTGCTCATCAAAGAAGTCGCCAACCATCACAAAGAAGAGGAGTAATGGAACTAGAGGGAGTGGACTCAATCCTAGCTCAAAACAAGATGATGCAGCAGCAAATTCAACAACAATTTGAGCAAATGGCCAAGAGGATTGATAATCTTCAAGTTGCAGCAGTCAACACTAGCCAACCGTCAACCACATGGGAACAGAGTGGAGAAACTCAAGAAGAACAACAACAAGAGCAAGTTCAGTATATGCACAACCAGGGACCAAATGAAGTGTATGGTGATACATACAACCCATCCTGGAAAAATCACCCAAACCTCAGATGGGGAGATAACCATACCCAAAACCAACAACCATGGCAGAGGAACTCAAACCAACACAATCCAAGAAACAACCAAAATCACAACCAGCAGCAGACTAACCAAAACCCCTTCAGAAAACCTCAAAACAACTACCCCAACATCAACCAATACCAATCTAATAACCAATCCACCAACCAAAATGCCTACCATCCACCATCCACATCTCATAACCCACCTCAAATATCACCTGAAGCCCAAAGAATCACTCACTTGGAAGCCATGATAGACAAAATGTTGAAACACCAAGAAATGGTAGCAAAGAATCAGGAAGCCTCTATAAAGAGCTTAGAGAGACAGATGGGGCAAATCTCCAAGCAAGTATTTGTTGAGAGATCTTCAAACGCACTGCCCAGTGACACAATCCCAAATCCCAAGGAGGAATGCAAGGCAATACAATTGAGGAGTGGGAGAACATTGATAAGCAACAATGACACTACAAGGAAGCAAGCAGAAAACATCAAAGAACCAACAGAGGATGAGAATCAAACAAAGGCAGATGAGGATAAAGAGCAAGGGGTGATGCCAAACAAAGACACTGAGAAACTCAAAGAAAAGAACACCCAGTCACATAGCTCAAAGGAAGTAGCTCAGGAGCAGCAGCAAATGGGAAAAAGCATCACACCCCCACTACCATACCCTCAGAGGTTCAACAAAGAGATGAAAGATAAGCAGTTCCACAAATTCCTTGAGATTTTTAAGAAGCTGGAAATCAACATTCCCTTGGCTGAAGCACTTGAGCAAATGCCTCTATATTCCAAGTTTCTGAAGGATCTCATCAACAAGAAAAGAAGCTGGGATGAAAAAGAAACCATAAGGATTACTGAGGAATGCATGGCCTTGATTCAAAAGGGGCTTCCTCCCAAGCTTGAGGACCCAGGGAGCTTCTTGTTGCCTTGCACCATTGGGAAATTGACAATCACTAAAGCAATGTGTGATCTCGGAGCAAGTATTAACTTAATATCATCCTCCTTGATGAAAAAGCTGCATATAGAAGAGGTCAAACCAGTACAAATGTCTCTGGAGTTGGTAGACAAGTCAATGGTATACCCCAGGGGTGTAATTGAAAATCTCTTGGTCAAGGTGGACAGTTTTATATACCCTGCTGACTTTGTGGTTCTAGAATCAAATGATGATGATGGTGACTCTGTTATACTGGGAAGGCCATTCTTGGCCACTGCTAGAGCTATCATAGACGTAGAGGAAGGGAAATTAACTCTCAGGATGCATGACCAGAGCATCACTCTGAAGGTATTACCAGAGGCACAATTCAGCAAGGAGAAGAAAGACTATGTGAAGAGTGCCCAGGAAAGTCACAGCAACATCCCAATGCTAAGGAATGTGCAAACTGATGAAA
Organism: Arachis hypogaea; assembly: GCF_003086295.3. Lineage (NCBI taxonomy): Eukaryota > Viridiplantae > Streptophyta > Magnoliopsida > Fabales > Fabaceae > Arachis > Arachis hypogaea. The sequence goes on along the minus strand of NC_092054.1, from coordinate 43,175,521 downwards.
AAGCCCAAAAAGATGTTAAAGTACTGGCCACTGAGAAGGGAGGTTCCCAAGGAAAGCCTACAACCAGAAAAGAAAGATCAACAAAAGGAAAGATGAAGCGCAGAAACAAAACAAAAAGGGGTTGGAAGAATAGAAAGATTCCAACAGAGGGGCTTTCTAAAGGTGACAAAGTGCAACTGGTGTATCAACAGCTGGAGACAAATCAACAAACCGAGGATTACTACACTGTCAGCAACATACTATCATTAGAACATGCTGAAATTGAACACCAGAGAACAAAGAAGAGGATCACGGTCAGGGGAGACAAATTGAGGCCCTACAAGCACCAACCACCATAAAAGAAAGCTTCAATGTCAAGCTAGTGACAATAAAAGAGCGCTCCATGGGAGGCAACCCATGCTTTAAGATTCTTGTCATTTTACATTCAATAAATTATGATCACTTGATGCATGAATTCTTTTCTCTTTTCATGAACGTGTCCATTTATTGCATGCACTATTTTAAAACATATGCTAAGTTTGGTGTGTCTTCAAGCACACTTAACCAATATCATAAAGGATTTTGTTTCACATGCTTAAAATATTTTGATAGAGCATATGGTCGAACACTAAGTTTGGTGTCCACACAGCTTCATGAAAATTTGAAATTCATGCATCAATAATCATACTTTTGTTATTTTTCAAAACCTTATAAATAGAATTTTTTTTATAATGAAGGCATTAATTGTGATGAACCCTTTGACAAGAAACAAGTTTGGTGTTCATCAAACCTTGATGCACCAATTCAAGGATACAATTAATTCTTCATGAAAAAAAAAATGAGAGAAAAAGAAAGTATGATGAAAACAATTCTTATGAATATTTAAACTTCACTAATTGGAGGAAGAAACTCATTTTCTTTATATATTACCAAACATCAAGTTTGGTGTCCTCCAAAGGAAGTGTCACGGTTCACATGAAGATAAGAATTGATAGTTCACATACTTTTACTAAAAAGAACAATATTGCTACGGTAGGATAAGACTAATGTATGTGTCTTGTTGTGATGACTAGAAAGTCAAAGAATCTTCAATGAAAAAGACAAGACAAAGGAAAGCATAGCATAAGGACAAAATCCTATCACATGCTTCAAGGAAGAAATCTGCCACTCCTTGAGAATGGTCACGGCAAAGGCAAGGGAAGGAGCAAATTTTGTCTTCATTCATCCATACATGCACACCCTTGATCCCCATAGTGTCTAATTGCATCCTAGCCCTTCATTGCTCATTTAAAAGCATACCACCTTCAAGCCATGCACATGACCGAATCACTTCTCAACATTACAAGCTTTGTGCAGCTTCTTCTTTTACTTTAAACTCCAAACACTTAATCTTCTCTTCATAACTCCCTAGCAAGTCCGAACCTAATCTCTTTTTCCTCCAAACACACATCAAACTCCCCAACATTCTTCACATTCCCTCTCAACTAACCAAGTAATCATGGCATCTTCCTCAAGAACCAAAAGACGAAAAGGAAAAGATCCAATAGAAGAGGAAGAAACATATGAATATGACCAATGGAAGTTCAAGTCTTGGTCTCATCAAATGCAAATTCAATGGATGAACGAGAAAAAAATCTATCCTGAGATTCCATTCATGTTGCCGGATGATGGATGTCAAGAAATAAAGAATAAGATCCGGAAGAGGAGATGGGAGGAACTTACATCACCAGCCACCCGAGTTAACACCAATATCATAAGAGAGTTCTATGCAAATGTACCAAGGATTGACATGCGTGAACCCCCAACGTACAAGAGCTATGTGCGTGGGGTGGAAGTAGACTTTGGCCCGGATGCAATCAAGAAAGTTTTGAAACTAAAGTCAGTACGCTTTGATGAACCGGGATACCAACAAAGATTGACTGAGGATCAAGATTATGAAGAGATTGCAAGAGACATTTGTTTTGAGAACTCAGAATGGGAGGGAGATAATAAGAACAGATACAAGTTCCTGAAGAGATGTAACCTCATTCCGGAGGCAAAAGGATGGTATGAGTTGATGAAAAGGTCAATTCTGGGGACGGTGAACACCTCAGAAGTTAACAGGGAGAGAGCCTTAATGCTGCATTGTATCATGGTGGGTGGAGAGATAAGAGTTCATGAGATCCTGGCAAGAGACATTCTAAAGATAGCTGAAAAGAATTTGGCCGGATCTTGGTTGTACTATCCGAGCACCATTTGGAAGTTGTGCGCAAAGGCCAAGGTCCCATTGGAAGAGGAGAATCCAATGTGGTTAAGCCAAGGCATGCCCATAACTATTGAAAGAATGATGATACCCCTTGAAGCACACCAAGGCCGAAGGCCACATGGAGGAAGGGAAAGAGAAGAGCAAATGGAAGAAGATGAGCCACACATGGAAGAAGAGCCACAAGAGGAGGAGGAGCAGCCACACTTTTTCCCACATGGCAATATGGATATGACTCAAATGCAAGAAGCAATAGGGAGGTTATCTCAACAATACACAAGAATCCAAGCAAGGCAAGAGGAATATCATTCTTTGTACATGCAAAACCAACAAGCACAAGAAGAAAGAGAGCTAAGAATAATAAACAAACAAAATGAATTCGAGTCAAGATTTCTTGCAATGCAAGAAGAACATGCCTTTCAATCTCATGAATCTTTTGGGAAGCTGGAACAAATGCAAGCTGAAAGTTTGAAGGCTTTCAAGGAGTTCACAACACTCCAAGAAGCAAGGTATGAAGTGCAAGCCGATTACAACGTCAATAGCCAAATCAAACTAAACTATATTGGAGAACATTTGCATAATATGGATCCGGCATTCCCAACTTTTGATGAATTCTTCAAAATGAGAAGTGAAATGGAAGTGACCAGGGCTATGAGACTTGAAGATAGAGTGGAGGAGGCTATGAATAATGCTGGCTTTTGGCAAGATCAACAAGCACCAAACAAGGATGGTGGGAACACTAGCAGCCAAGTGTATGAAAGGAGGAAGAAGAGGCATGACAAATGAAAGGTGGACTTGCTCCTTGTTCAAAGAAAAAGCATGCATTCTATCTGTTCTAAATTGTCTTTGCATTTCTAAGTAGTCCATTTTAAAATCTTTGCATTGTGTGTGTTTCTTTTAAAATAAATAGGCTAGTTTATGTGTGTACTTGTGTGTTCATTTTTCACTTAACGAGAAGCATATGTTATCCCCTGCATCTTTTAATTCAATAAAAGAACAGTTTGAATGTGAAGAATAATAGTCTCTGTTAGTTAGAAGTGGAATAAAAGTAAGTGGTGGTATGTGTGTGATTGTATAATAGCTCACTTTTAGTGAATAAAGAGCTAGGATATCTCCTTCTAAGTAAAGAGTGGCCTACTGTCTATGAATCTCAATTGAATTGAATTCCTTGGTTAGAAAGAAAAACAAAAAGAAAGAAAGAACAAAGAAGAGCCAAAAAGTGGCAAAACAAAAGAAAAACAAAAAGAAACAAAGCTGGACACCAATAGCTTGAATTCTGAAATATATGCCTGTGATGTTTTTGTACTAGGATCTGCTTGGATTAGTAAGCTCTTAGGAGTGCCTCAACACTTGGTGACTTGGGTTAACTAACCCGGGATCATCAGCTGAAAATCCACTATCAAGAGCAACCTAACTACAAAGCATTTAGTAGCCCAAAGAGGTGCTGGGCATCAATGTTTTAAGAAGGAATGTGAGCCAAGTGTCTATGGTGAAGAATGTGTCAAGTATAAAGAAAAGAAAATGAACTTGCTACACATGACACTCAAATAAAGCTCTTGAATAAAGTAAAAGCCAAGGATAAAGGAATAATGAGAGGTCATAGCAGTATGTCACTTGAAGCTTGAAGGAGACTTTCTAGGCCTAGGAGTCAATAAGAAGTGAGTATTTGCATATCCACATAAAACCCCATGAACTATCAATAACACTTTGCTAGCTAGCATGAACTTCCTCTCCCATTTCATTCTTTCTTCTTAATAATTCATTTCTTGCTTGGGGACAAGCAAGCTTTAAGTTTGGTGTTGTGATGACAAGTCATCCTAGCCCATTTTAGCTAGTCTTTTTCTTTTGTTTTCATTAGAATTATGCACTTTCTTGAGCTACAAGCAAGCTAATTGAGTAGATTTTCATGTTTCCCTTGATTGAACCAACCATATATGAATTCATGCCATTTCATGAGGTTTTGTGCTATATTTGTTGCATATTGTGAAAGATTGAATATCTCATGATTTTGAGCATAGCTTTGATGAGTTTGGTTGATTTATGATAGGTGAAGAAAGCTTGGAGAAAGGTTGAAGCAAAGAGGAATGGCTAGAAGTGAAGAATGGAATAAGTAAAATTGAACCGGGTTGCATGAAGTTAGCCCCAACGTTAGCCCCCTAACTTGGAGGCTAACGTTGGGCATGAAAATCACTCCCTGGGCTCCCCACGTTTGAGCCAACGTTAGCCCCCTAACTTGGAGGCTAACGTTGGCACATGACATTGCAAGGAAGTGGCCAACGTTAGCTCCAACGTTAGCCCCCTAACTTGGAGGCTAACGTTGGAACTTGAGAGTTTCTCCCCTGGGCACCAACGTTTGCGCCAACGTTAGCCCCCTAACTTGGAGGCTAACGTTGGCACTTAAAATACAAAGGGGGAAGGCCAACGTTTGCGCCAACGTTAGCCCCCTAACTTGGAGGCTAACGTTGGCGCCACTAGCACTAAGCATTGCCAACGTTAGGGTCAAAGTTAGACCCCTAATGTTGGCACCAACGTCCACACCAGGAAATCATGCTTGCTGCCATGAAAAGTTAGGGGCAAAGTTAGACCCCTAACTTTGGCCCTAACGTTGGAACCAACTTTGGCTAACTTCATTTCCGGTTCAATTGGTTCACTTCGGTTCTTCTTCAAACTTCAAGAGCAATCAATCAAGGCCTCTTTCAACCCAATTCCACCAAGAACAAAGGCCCAACTCAAGGCTTGAAGATCATTTTGGAAAGTGTATAAATAGGATAGAATTCAAGTTATTAAGGGAGCTTTCCTTTTAGAATTTTCATAATAGTTTTTGGGAAGCTTTTGTTACTGAGTGAACTTGAATTTCTTTGTTGCCTTTTACTTGCAATTTCAATTTACCTTTGTCTTGGATCTTGGATTGGAGAATTGAAGAAATTCTGTTTCAATCTCAATCTTGGATCTCTCTGTTTCTTTACTTTACTGTTAATTGAATTTCATTTCCGGTTCATTGTTCTTCATCTCTTTTCTTTGCAATTTACAATTTCCTTGCTATTGTTCTTGTGGATCTAGGAAGGCATTGAGATCTAGACTTGGTTTTCTAGTCTCTGGGTCCTGAGATCTAAATTTCTCATTTCAATTCCCTATTTATTGCTTTTTCTGTTCATTTACTTTACTGCTTCAAGATCCGGTTCAATCCCAATTCTCTTTTACTCTTCTGTTTGATGCAATTTAATTTTTCCTTGTTTAATTTCTGCAAATCCACATCCCAATCCCCTTTACATTTCAAGCAATTTACATTCCTTGCACTTTAAGATTCCGCAATTTACATTTCTTGCACTTTAAGTTTCTGCTATTTAATTTCTTGTTCTTTAAGTTTCAGCAATTTATTTCTTGTTCTCTTTACTTCAATGCAATTTAATTCTGCAAGTCACAAAACCATCAACCAAATCTTGATTCGCTTGACTAAATCAACCACTAAACTAAAATTGCTCAATCCTTCAATCTCTGTGGGATCGACCTCACTCCCGTGAGTTTTTATTACTTGATACGACCCGGTACACTTGCCGGTTGGATTGTGATGTTTAGTGAGAGATTCGTTTCTCACCAAAATATCTCATCATCCCTCAATTTCAGCCAGAAAATACCTGAAATCACAGAAAAACACACAAACTCATAGTAAAGTCTAGAAATGTGAATTTAACATAAAAAATAATGAAAACATCCTTAAAAATAACTAGATTCTACTAAAAACATACTAAAAACAATGCCAAAAAGCGTATAAATTATCCGCTCATCAGAGCTCCTCAGTTGCATCGCCATCGTTGTTGTAGCTTGCGCCACACTGATCTACTCTATTATTGCTGTCGCCGGAGAATATCTGTTCTTCAAATATATATTTTTTTGTAATTTTTTATTTTTTTAAAGGGTTAACTTATCTTTTCATTAATAGAAGGATGATTTTCATACTAAATATAGTGTTGAAGATGATTTTGAACCAAAAAAAAAAAAGATTAAAAACGATTTTGATGATGAACCAAATATTTAGAATGAAAAAAAAACACCGGTTTTGCTAGGTAGACAATGACTTTTGTAAAGAATGTGAACAATGGACTTTAAAATTGACCCAATAAAATAAAAAAATAATCTATCCCCAAATTACCTCCTAAATCCTAATACTAGGATAACCATCCACACACCTAGTGAATTGAATATTCAGCCATTCTTAACTATGTATTAGTAAATCGAATCAAAAGGAAAAACCATCCAATTAAGAATAATCAACATAATCATCTACATACCTATTAAATTGAACATCCAACATATTCATTATTCACATTATTTAATATTTTCATTGTCTCTTTATACTTTTCCAAAAAATACTTATCCCTATTTTTAATTAAGTCTATCATGATAGCGACATAATGGGTCATTAGTGATAGTATTACATAAATCGTGATTATAATCTTGGTTTCTAAAGAACGATTTATGGACAAAATAAAGAACAATAATGTTTCAAATACAATTTACTACAAGTACAATCTCTATAAATATTTCAATGAACCTGGCTCCGAAAGGCAACAGAAAAAGAATAAAAAAGAACAATAACAGAAAGAATGACACAGACTATATCTCTCCTGCTTATTTTATTTGTATGGAAAATTCACATTTGTCATCATATTGATTCTAAGAATAATAGTAAACTTTAATTAGTTGGAATAATTGTCAACATATAATCAAAATCTAAACAAGCACAATCTTTATTATTATTATTTTAATATCTTTCATTCTCCTATTCTTCCTGGTTGATTTTTTTTTTATCCATTGTAAAATGCATATTTTTTACACAAATAAAATAATTAAAAAATGATATATATATATATATATATATATATATATATATATAAAATCTTTGTCATCCTTTTCAGTTAATATTCTTTCTTTATATTTCTTTTGAAGTTAGATTCATTCGAATTTATAGAGATTCTTTTCGTAATAAATTATGTATGGAACAAGGTTTTCATTTTATTCATAAGCCGTGATTTCGAACCAAGATTTATAGAAATTTATTGTTTAGCCATAAAATCATGAGTTAAAACAACGATTGATATGTATTTTTCCATTTGTGGTTTTAAACCACGATTTATTTATATTTAAAATATGATACAAATTTAACTAATTTCGTTTTAGCATAATCGGGTAATATTATAATGTCTTAATTTTAGTTAAGTGATGAAAAAAAGACCCGTTTTATGCATAGACGAGTAGTGAGAACAGAGAAGGCTAAGGGAAACATCACACTAATTTGACCGCCCACAGATTACTATCATTCTAACTGACAAAACATTAAGAAATAGAAATATTCCAATTAATTCCACTAAGTAAAGAATATATATATATATATATAATTTGGGTTGGTCTAGTAGTTAGTTCACTAATTTACTTAAACAATTGTCTAGAGTTTGAATATTGTCTTTGTCTATGTAGTAATTTATTAGTCAGCGACAAATTTTTAAATAAAATTATAAAAAATAATAATAATGTAAAACAATTTTATACGTATATGTAATCATGTAAATGCCATATCATCAAAATTAACTATTATTTTCATTAACTGTATGAATGATCATATAAAAAATAAATATAATTATATAACTGCGTAAAATATTTTATATTCATCAAAATTAAATTTTCAGAAAAGAATATATATAAGACCTTGGAACCTTATTGTAAAAGGGCGGTGACCACACATAAAATTACAAAGTTACTACAACATGAGAATATTATAAAGACAAAAGGGCCAAGTCTGGGATATCGTAAAGTGTCAACTTCAATATGTGAAATTGACGTACCAAATATTAAGTAGCTAATACGGATTAAAGAGTTCCAATAAAGTTGTAAACCCCCAAAATTCGAGAAAAATTTCGGTAACATAAAGTTGAAAAGAATAAAATTGCTGTGCGTGATTCCCACCTGGCTCAAGCTTTGCTTTTACCTTCTAACATATTCACGCACTAGATTCGTGACAGAATCAATAGGATTTTGGTCTTTGGATATAGTGGTAATAGTTTAATAAGGTACAGTTTCATATTAGTAAAATTGTATACTTTTGATATTTGCGAATAAAATATTTGAAGCGACTGAGAATGAATAGTGTGTATTTTATCACTATAAAAAACATCGTTAAAATCGACGGCTAAGTCGTCGGTAATATTAAAATTTGACGACAAAATGGACGACGGAGGTGGTCGCTATTAACCTTGTCGATTTTTCAAAATTCTAATAAAATTGACGGCTTGCCTAGCCGTCGATAATAATTTAATAAAATCGACAGTGTTTCTATCTATAATATGAGTTTTAGAATTTTACCTTATTACTAAAATCGACAACATTACCGTCGATATTATTATATAAAATCGATGCAATTTCTGTCGATATTTGATTCAAGAAAATCGACAATGTTTTCGTCTATAATATGCTTAATAAAATCGACAACGTTGCCGTCGATATTTGATTTAATAAAATCGACACAGTTTCCGTCGATTTAATTATTTAGATACCGACAAATTTTTTGTCTATATTTTGTTTTTTTTTTCTATTTTAAATTTAAAAAGCAACAACTTTACCGTCAATTTTAATAGTTATATATTTTAATTATTTTTTTCTATTTGAAAAATAGTAAACAATTAATGCAAATAAACTTTTAAATATAGAAATAAAATTTATACAGAATATTAGATAATAAGACAAATAAACTTTTAAATATAAAAATAAAATTTATACTAAATATTAGATAATGAGTTTACAAACTTATCAAAATAATAAATAATCCTCTAACGTAAAGACTCAAGACAAGATAAATAACTAGTAAGAGAAAGATGCCAAAGTAAAAAGAAAAAGAAAAAGATGCATTAAAATACAAAAATTACTATGTCTGATATCATACAGTGGACCAGCAATTGAAGAGATTCCTGAATCCACAATTGCAGCACAGCTACCCTCACATAACCCTACAATGTTTTCATAGAATTTTCCATTTGTCACTTAGAGCTACGATCGCAATACAATAGCACATAATCGCAGTCAAAACATTAATGCTACACAAAATTGAATTTTTCTCTTCTTCTTCTTCTTCTTCTTCTTCTTCTTCCAAATTCGCACACATAAGTTCTTCTTCTTCTCCTCCTCCTTCTTCTTCTTCTCCTCCTCCTTCTTCTTCTTCCAAATTCGCATACGGAGGTTCTTCTTTTTCTTCTTCTTCTTCTTCCTCTTCTTGAATAGCCTTTCCTAGAAAAGTTAGCAATAGATAGGTAACTTACTAATAAGATGCAATGTTTAGTAACTATTATAATATCTTGAAACATAGTATTTATATCCAATCATAAACATAAGAAATAGTGAAACAAATAATGCATATAGCTTAAATATCTTGCTATAAATCATAGAAATGTAAGAGAACCTGTTGATCTATTTGCAAGTAGAACATCTCCAACATCAATCTGAAGGTACAAGAGAAAAAGTTAATATTGACATGGTTGATGAGGAGTATTAGAGATGAAGTTCTAAATCTGGAATTAACCTGCCAATAACCCTTTTGAGATATTAGAACATAAGTGTGTTCACCTCTAAAGTGTCTTGAGTTAATACCACCAATGACAATCTCACCCTCTATCTCTGCCATTGGATCTTTATTTAGACAAAGAGAGAAAACATTTTGATATATGTACCCTTGATCTATTATATTGTACCTGTATTCATAGAACTAATCACTATTTTGAAGAATCGTACTTTAAACTAGTCACACCACTAATCATGCAATATTGTTTAATAACTATATGATAAGAGGAAAATGAAGAAATATGTGAATTATTGAAACACTCAAATAAACAAAAGTTACCACACTGGTGTGACTTCCCCAATTGAAATATCTTCGAATTCAAGTCCAAGTATCCCATCATCATGCAAAGCTAAAAGGGCCAATGATCCTTCCTTTGTACTTTCAGCGAATAACTGGAGAATGGAAAGCACCCATCTGTCAATGCAACTAAGAAAGCATATAAAATTTAACAACACAGTTCGAAATAAAATAAAATAAAGAGGGTGAAATACTGACTTGGTCTTTGATGATGATATCCCTAACTTTTACAACATCTTGGCTGAAGAATCTATAAATGGATCCATGGCCATAAGGGATTTTGCAAGATGTGCCTAGATAATTTTCCCAATTAGTTCAACACCAACTTTAGAAACTGAGTTTCACAAAACAAACCTTCTGTTTGTACTTTGTACATATAAACCCAAACAGAAGCATGTCAAAATGAAAAACATTATGATACATCATCAAATATCAAAATAATCTAAAGATACCTACCAATTTCAGTATAGGTGATAGATATCTTTGACTTGTACTTGGAATGAAAATAGCAAAGAATCTGCATTGCAGTCACATTTATTTCTAAAAAAAGTTCAATTTGAGAAACTAGCATTGTTCCCAAACCCATTATGTGAGAAAGAGTTTTGTTTTTCATGTAAAGTTATCAAACTCTCGAGCAACCTCAAACTTTCTTGAGTTTATGAGTTTAGATTCTCAAATCGAGTTTAGTTTTTCTGGTAAACTCATAGCTGAGTTTCTCGATTCGAAATTACCTAAGCTCCACGAGTTTAGATGAACTCTCGAGTTTGATTACATTTGCTCTGTTGTAGTCTTAAAAAAATCTAAAAACATTAAAAAATGATCATTCAAAAAAGTTTTGCTAACTAGAGCAGGGCATTTCTTAAAGAGTCAAACAAAAATGTCTAACTTTTCAATGCAATAAACATGTCAAAACTCAATTTTGGCTCCTTAAGCAGCACTGGATAGCAAAACCTTAACTTCACTAACTAACCATGCTAGCTGTCCACAAAATTTTTGTTTTAGAAGTCAGTCTGAATGTATTTCTTAACCTTTCAAATAGCTTTGGTTGTTGATAAAAACTCAACCAACAACAATGAGTAACCTCTTCCTCCAAATTTAAATGATAAAGACTAGACTAGATATTGTAGCAGCAACAGCATCAAAGCAACTTCCGTAGACGTTAATACTAAATAGTTTTGTATGAAGACTAAGCTAAGCTTCAGTGCATCTTCTTAGTTCTTACTTACTAGCCCAAATGGGCCCCATAGCCCCCAAATAATGTGGTCTTGAATATCATATTCCACTCTCCCACGTCCCCACCAATATCATATTCCACTCTCCCTCCCCCTATTTTATAAAGCTTAAATCTCTCTTCAGTTGCAAACAGAACATAACAGAACATAACTTTGCATATTTTCCAAGTATAAAAGAGATAGACACATAATACATCAAGAAAAAACAATCACACTATTCATGCTTAGCACGGTATAATCAAAATCGAAGCCAATCATATAGAAAGATAACAAATCAATAACATTCAAACTAAAATAAAATAGAAAACTCACTGCCTTACGCAGCTTCTTGATGAGCGCCATAGGCTTGCGAGTCAAACCGCGCTGAAACCTGCAACAGCGAAAAACAATTAAAAACTTCAACACATAAATGCAAAATCCAAATGCAAACGTTTGACACAGGAACCTTCTGCGAGCACGAATAGTGAAGAGTTTAACGAGTTCATTGGTGCACATGTCAAGAGTGCATCGAGATCCACGCCTCTGAAACTGAACTTCTTGAACGTCCTCTTCTTTGGTACTCCAGCTTGCGCTATCTTTGCATCCACGTCAGCCTTCAACACACAAAACAAAAACGAAAATTAATCACCAGAAACAATGAATTGATGAGAAGGGTTCAAATCAAATTGATACTGAGAATGAGCGACAGGCGGCGCGAGCAAACGGAGTGACGGCGGCGCAACCGTGATGCCGGCAGCGGAGAATGAGGGTTGGTGAGGAAATTAACAATATTGTTCCTAATACGCTCGAATGCAGAAAAGAAAAGGATAAAATGAGGGTTGGTGAGGAATTTGGGGGTGAAATTGTGTTTCTGAATTTGGAGCGGGAAGTGGGCGTGGGGTTGGTATTTTAAGCAGTAAAAATCGACAATATATTTGTCGATTTTAATTTTAAAAAAAGCAACATTTTTAGCGTCTATTTTATATATTAATCCGTACCATTTATTTGATTTTAGAAAGCAATCTAGACTGTTCAAATTTATCAATGGAAATGTTGTCGATATTTTAAATATAAAAATAGACGTCATGCCCGTCGATTTTAAAATAAAAGTATTTTCACCCACCGATTCGTCGCCAATATGACAATGGTTTAATGTATCATAAAAAAATCGATGACCCTACTGTTGATTTTATTATTTTATTTTTAATTTTTTTTTAAAATATCGACAGCAAACCGTTGAAAAATATCTACGGAAGAGATAGCCATCGATTTTTTGCGTTGAAAAATACGCTTTTTCTTGTAGTATACTCTAAAATAGTGCTATATAACCAAATAAACATAAACCAAGTTGTTTATATGATCTCAGCCTCAATTATGCACAAAAATTGGGAAAAGTATGTGTACATATTTATTGGTCAAAAATAATTTATTTCAAAAAGGAGAGTATTCGAAGAGCCAGCAAGCGTGTGTCTTCAAAAGAAAGATAATATCGAAAGAGATGACAAGGAAGTTCGAACAGGAGTTTGTCGTGATCAGCCAACAAGCTGATCGACATGTTAAATCGAAGGACAAAAAATTTGAGGGTTGTTTTTTGAACATTACTTTTTGTCAAGCAAAAAAAGTGGGAATGGTTACCTATGGATTAATGAACGTGGGAGTTACACTTCAATTTGATTGGTTGAAGATTTTTATAAATAGAAGAAGGCTCGAAGGTACAAGGGTTGGAACTTCATTTTAGAAATTACTCATGCACTCTCACATCCCAGAGACTTATTGAGCCTGCTTCGAGTCAATTTTCTGTAAGGTTCCTTCCATTTGTTTTTACTTTTTATTTACATTTTCTGTAAAATTTACACTACAAAGGAGACGGGAAATTGCGGCAGTTCTTGGAGGGATTTGCGGTGGTTTTTAGCCGCCACGAAATGGAATTCTAGCAGTTCGTTAAGCATCGGTTATTAGGGGTGGTTATATGATTTTGCGGCGGTTCTCATGAACTGCTGGCACAACCGCCGCAAAACCTAGAAATAGCAGTGCAATGTTTAGAGTCGGTTCACAACCGCCGCTATCTACCCAACAGTGATCCACACAAATTTACCAGCGGTTTTAAACCGCTGCTAGTTAACGGCCACTATTTTTTCAAATGTAATTGGCGGCAGTTTAAAACTGCCGCTATCTCCTAGTCTATTTTTTCAAATTTCTTATGGTTATTTTGCAACCGCCGCTATTTTTCGGCTAAATGGCCACAAAAATATTGTATTTTACACTGGCAATCAACGCTCTTTTTAATTTGAATGTACTAGTTTTTTTTGTTATTTTTTGAATCCTTCTTAATATTAGTATGTTAAATTATTTTATGTCCAGAAAAATAAATTGCTCGGTAAACGACATTAGCAAAAGCATTAATTTAATTCATATAATTATCTAAATATCAATAAAGTGTACTCCTTATTAAGAGTTGCATAATCAACACCAAAAAAGTGTATATCTGAAAAAAAAAGGTTCCACAATCCTAAGATCCACTTTCTAATATGTCCTTCCAACGCACTCATCCAAGCGGCGACATCTGATGGCAGCTTCTCACGTTGCCCTTGAAGTAGACATATCAAAGCACTCTCCATTACCTGCATCCTTACCTTCCTAGCTGCTACTTCATCTTCCACTGCCTGTCTTTTTGTCTTCTCGGTTGCTACTTCATCCTCCACCGCCTTCCTTTTTAATTTCTCGGCCGCCAACTCTACTTGTAGTTCAAGCAGCACCCTTTGGGTCTCTGGTGCACGAAATTGTGATCTCCAGGCTCAAACAAATCCTGGTAATGGCTTCAAAGCTTGGTGCTCTGATCTTAATTCATAATTGTCACAACTTCGATACAACTAACCAGCAAGTGCACTGGGTCGTCCAAGTAATACCTTACGTGAGTAAGGGTCGAATCCCACGGAGATTGTTGGTATGAAGCAAGCTATGGTCACCTTGTAAATCTCAGTCAGGCGGATATAAAGTGATAATGTTGTTTTCAAATATTATATAATAAAATAGGGATAGAGATACTTATGTAAATCATTGGTAGGAATTTCAGATAAGCGAATGGAGATGCTTTTTGTTCCTCTGAACCTCTGCTTTCCTGCTATCTTCATCCAATCTGTCTTACTCCTTTCCATGGCTGGCTGTATGCAAGGGCATCACCGTTGTCAGTGGCTACATCCCCTCCTCTCAGTGAATAATATGCTCACGCACCCTGTCACGGCACGGCTATTCATCTGTCGGTTCTCGATCATGCTGGAATAGGATTCACCCTCCTTTTGCGTCTGTCACTAACGCCCAGCACTCGCGAGTTTGAAGCTCGTCACAGTCATTCAATCATTGAATCCTACTCGGAATACCACGGACAAGGTTTAGACTTTCCGGATTCTCTTGAATGCCGCCATCATTCTAGCTTACGCCACGAAGATTCTGGTAAGGAGATCTAAGAGATACTCATTCTAGCTTAATTCATGTAGAACAGAAGTGTTTGTCAGGCACGCGTTCATAAGGGAGAAGGATGATGAGCGTCACACATAATCATCACCTTCATCACGTTCTTGGGTGCGAATGGATATCTTAGAAGAGAAATAAGAAGAATTGAATAGAAAACAGTAGTACTTTGCATTAATCTTTGAGGAACAGCAGAGCTCCACACCTTAATCTATGGAGTGTAGAAACTGAAGGTCCAGGCATGGCCGAGATGGCCAGCCCCCTAAAGCGTGATCAATAGTCTCCTAAGATGAACAATAGATTAAAACTGAGACCAAAGATGGTCAAAAAGACTAGTAAAAGGTCCTATTTATAATAAACTAGCTACTAGGGTTTACATGAGTAAGTAATTGATGCATAAATCCACTTCCTGGGCCCACTTGGTGTGTGTTTGGGCTGAGCCTGAGTGTTGCACGTGCAGAGGCCATTTGTGGAGTTGAACGCCAGTTTCTGTGCCAGTTTGGGCGTTCAACTCTGGTTTTGGATCCTTTTCTGGCGCTGGACACCAGATTTGGGCAGAAGGCTGGCGTTGAACGCCAGTTTACGTCGTCAATTCTTGGCCAAAGTATGGACTATTATATATTTCTGGAAAGCCCTGGATGTCTACTTTCCAACGCAATTAGAAGCGCGCCATTTCGATTTTTGTAGCTCCAGAAAATCCACTTTGAGTGCAGGGAGGTCAGAATCCAACAGCATCAGCAGTCCTTCTTCAACCTCTGAATCTGATTTCTGCTCAAGTCCCTCAATTTCAGCCAGAAAATACCTGAAATCACAGAAAAACACACAAACTCATAGTAAAGTCCAGAAATGTGAATTTAACATAAAAACTAATGAAAACATCCCTAAAAGTAACTAGATCCTACTAAAAACATACTAAAAACAATGCCAAAAAGCGTATAAATTATCCGCTCATCACAACACCAAACTTAAATTGTTGCTTGTCCCCAAGAAACTGAAAATCAAATAGGATAAAAAGAAGAGAATATACTATAAATTCCAAACTATCAATGAAACATAGCTTCAATCATATGAGCGGGACTTATAGCTTTTTGCCTCTTGAATAGTTTTGGCATCTCACTTTATCCATTGAGGTTCAGAATGATTGGCATCTATAGGAACTCAGAGTTCAGATAGTGCTATTGATTCTCCTAGTTCAGTATGATGATTCTTGAACACAGCTTCTTTATGAGTCTTGGCCGTGGCCCTAAGCACTTTGTTTTCCAGTATTACCACCGGATACATAAATGCCACAGACACATAATTGGGTGAACCTTTTCAGATTGTGACTCAGCTTTGCTAAAGTCCCCAATTAGAGGTGTCCAGGGTTCTTAAGCACATTCTTTGTTTTTTTGCTTTGGACCTTGACTTTAACCGCTCAGTCTCAAGTTTTCACTTGACACCTACACGCCACAAGCACATGGTTAGGGATAGCTTGGTTTAGCCGCTTAGACCAAGATTTTATTCCTTTAGGCCCTCCTATCCACTGATGCTCAAAGCCTTGGGATCCTTTTTATTTGCCCTTGCCTTTTGGTTTTAAGGGTTATTGGCTTTTTCTGCTTGCTTTTTCTTTTTCTTTCTATTTTTTTTCGCCTATTTTTTTTTTCTGCAAGCTTTGTTTTTTTTTTTTGCTGCTTTTTCTTGCTTCAAGAATCATTTTTATGATTTTTCAGATTATCAAATAACATGTCTCCTAGTCATCATTCTTTCAAGAGCCAACATATTTAACATTCTTAAACAACAACTTCAAAAGACATATGCACTGTTCAAGCATACATTCAGAAAACAAGAAGCATTGTCACCACCTCAATATAATTAAGCTAAGTTCAAGGATAAATTCGAAACTCATGTACTTCCTGTTCTTTTGAATTAAAACATTTTTCTTTTAAGAGAGGTGATGGATTCATAGGACATTCATATCTTTAAGACAAAGTTACTAACTACTAATGATCATGTAATGAAGACACAAACATAGATAAGCACATAACATAGAAAACGAAAAACAGAAGAAAGAAGAACAAGGAATGAATCCACCTTAGTGATGGTGGCGTTTCCTTCTTGAGGAACCAATGATGTCCTTGAGCTCTTCTATGTCTCTTCCTTGTCTTTGTTGCTCCTCCCTCATTGCTTTTTGATCTTCTCTTATTTCATGAAGCATGATGGAGTGCTCTTGATGTTCCACCCTTAGTTGTCCCATATTGGAACTCAATTCTTCTAGGGAGGTGTTGATGTGCTCCCAATAGTTTTGTGGAGGAAAGTGCATTTGAGGCATTTCCGGAATCTCATGGTGATGAGCTTCTTGCGCCTCTTGAGCTCCATGACTGGGCTCTCTTGCTTGCTCCATCTTTTTCTTAGTGATGGGCTTGTCTTCTTTGATGAGGATATCTCCCTCTATGTCAATCCCAGCTGAATTGCATAGGTGGCAAATGAGGTGAGGAAAGGCTAACCTTGCCATAGTGGAGGACTTGTCAGCCACCTTGTAGAGTTCTTGAGGTATAATCTCATGAACTTCCACCTCTTCTCCAATCATGATGCTATGGATCATGATGGCCCGGTCTATAGTAACTTCAGACCGGTTGCTAGTGGGAATGATTGAGCATTGAATAAACTCCAACCATCCTCTAGCTATAGGCTTGAGGTCCAATCTTCTTAGTTGAACCGGCTTGCCTTTGGAGTCAATCTTCCATTGAGCTCCTTCTACACATATGTCCATAAGGACTTGGTCCAACCTTTGATCAAAGTTGACTCTCCTTGTGTAGGGGCGTGCGTTCTCTTCCATGTATGGCAAGTTGAACGCCAACCTCACATTTTCCGGACTAAAATCTAAGTAATTCCCCCGAACCATTGTAACATAGTTCTTTGGATCCGGGTTCTTACTTTGATCATGGTTCTTGGTGATCCATGCATTGGCATAGAACTCTTGAACCATTAGGATGCCGACTTGTTGGATGGGATTTGTTAGAACTTCCCAACCTCTTCTTTAAATTTCATGTCGGATCTCCGGATACTCATTTCTTTTGAGTTTGAAAGGGACCTCAGGGATCACCTTCTTCTTGGCCACAACATCATAGAAGTGGTCTTGATGGGCTTTGGAGATGAATCTTTCCATCTCCCATGACTCGGATGTGGAAGCTTTTGTCTTCCCTTTCCCTCTTCTAGAGGATTCTCCGGTCTTAGATGCCATCAATGGTAATGGAAAAACAAAAAAGCTATGCTTTTACCACACCAAACTTAGAATATTGCTCGCCCTCGAGCAATAAACAAAAGAATAGATGATGAAGAAGAAGAAATGGAGGAGAGGGTGATGTGGTTCGGCCAAGAAGGGTATAGAGGGGTTGTGTTGTGTGAATTTGAAGAAGAGTGGAGGGCTTTATATAGGGAAGGGAGGGGGTTATGGTTCGGCCATATGGGTGGGTTTGGGTGGAAAATTGGTTTTGAATTTTGAAGGTAGGTGGAGTTTATGAGGTAGGTTTATGGGGAAGAGTGGATGGATGTGAGTGGTGAAGAGGTGATGGGGAAGAGAGTTTGAGGTGATTGGTGAAGGGTTTTTGGGAAAGAGTGTTTATGGGGTTGTGTGAAAGAGAGTGGTGAGAAGAAGTGAGTGGATCCTGTGGGGTCCACAGATCCTGAGGTTTTCAAGGATTTACATCCCTGCACCCCTTAGGCATGTAAAAATGCCTTTGTATCCAACTCTGGGCGTTCAGCGCCAGGTTGGTGGCCATTTTGGGCGTTCAACGCCCATTTGTGTGCCATTTCTGGCGTTGAACGCCAGAACCATGCCTTTTCTGGCGTTCAGCGCCCAGAAGCTGCCCATTTTGGGCGTTCAGCGCCAGAACCATGCTCTGTTCTGGCGCTGAACGCCAGACAGATGCTCTTCCAGGGTGTGATTTTTCTTCTACTGTTTTTGATTCCGTTTTCAATTTTTCTATTTATTTTGTGACTCCACATGATCATGAACCTAAGAAAACACGAAAAACAATAAAAATAAGAATTAGATAAACATTGGGTTGCCTCCCAACAAGCGCTTCTTTAATGTCAATAGCTTGACAGTGGGCTCTCATGGAGCCTCACAGATGTGCAGAGCTTTGTTGAGACTCTCCAACACCAAACTTAGAGTTTGGATATGGGAGTTCAACACCAAACTTAGAGTTTGGTTGTGGCCTCCCAACACCAAACTTAGAGTTTGACGGTGGGGGCTCTGGTTGACTCTGCTTTGAGAGAAGCTTTTCAAGCTTCCTCTCCATGGTTGCAGAGGGAGATCCTTGAGTTTTGAATACAAGGGAGTTCTCATTCCATTGAAGGACTATTTCACCTCTGTCAACATCAATCACAGCTCTTGCTGTGGCCAGGAAAGGTCTTCCTAGGATGATGGATTCATCCTCTTCCTTTCCAGTATCCAGGACTATGAAATCAGTAGGTATGTAAAGGCCCTCAACCTTTACTAATACATCTTCTACTTGTCCATAAGCCTGTCTTCTTGAGCTGTCTGCCATCTCTAGTGAGATTTTAGCAGCTTGCATCCCATAGATTCCCAGTTTCTCTATTACAGAGAGGGGCATGAGGTTTATTCCTGAACCAAGGTCACACAGAGCCTTAAAGAGCATGGTGCCTATGGTACAGGGTATTATGAACTTTCCAGGATCCTGTCTCTTCTGAGGCAATGTCAGTTGATCCAGATCACTTAGTTCATTGATGAACAAGGGAGGTTCAACTTCCCAAGCATCAATGCCAAATAATTTGGCATTCAGCTTCATGATTGCACCAAGAAACTTGGCAGTTTGCTCTTCAGTAACATCCTCATTCTCTTCAGAAGAGGAATACTCATCAGAGCTCATGAAGGGCATAAGGAGGTTCAATGGGATCTCTATAGTCTCTAGATGAGCCTCAGAGTCCTTTGGTTCCTCAGAGGGAAGCTCCTTATTGACCACTGGACGTCCCAGGAGGTCTTCCTCCTTGGGATTCACGTCCTCTCCTCTCCTCACAGGTTCGGCCATGGCGCTTATGTCAATGGCCTTGCACTCTCCTTTTGGATTCTCTTCTGTATTGCTTGGGAGAGTACTAGGAGGGATTTCAGTGATCCTTTTACTCAGCTGGCCCACTTGTGCTTCCAGATTTCTAATGGAAGACCTTGTTTCATTCATGAAACTTACAGTGGCCTTAGATAGATCAGAGACTAGATTTGCTAAATTAGAAGCATTTTGTTCAGAGTTCTCTGTCTGTTGCTGAGTTGATGATGGAAAAGGCCTGCTATTGCTAAACCTGTTTCTTCCACCATTATTAAAGCCTTGTTGGGGCTTTTGATCCTTCCATGAGAAATTTGGATGATTTCTCTATGATGAGTTATAGGT
Source organism: Arachis hypogaea (assembly GCF_003086295.3). NCBI lineage: Eukaryota > Viridiplantae > Streptophyta > Magnoliopsida > Fabales > Fabaceae > Arachis > Arachis hypogaea. The sequence continues at coordinate 43,155,334 of NC_092054.1, read as the reverse complement.
GTTTCCATAAGGTTCACCTAAGTAATTTACCTCTGCTATTGCAGGGTTCTCAGGATCATAAGCTTCTTCTTCAGAAGATGCCTCTTGAGTACTGTTGGATGCAGCTTGCATTCCATGCAGACTCTGAGAGATCATATTGACTTGCTGAGTCAATATTTTATTCTGAGCCAATATGGCATTCAGAGTATCAACTTCAAGAACTCCCTTCTTCATAGGCGTCCCATTACTCACAGGATTCCTTTCAGAAGTGTACATGAACTGGTTATTAGCAACCATGTCAATGAGTTCTTGAGCTTCTGCAGGCGTTTTCTTTAGGTGAATGGATCCACCTGCAGAAGTGTCCAGTGACATCTTTGATAACTCAGATAAACCATCATAGAATATATCCAGGATGGTCCATTCTGAAAGCATGTCAGAAGGACACTTTTTGGTCAACTGTTTGTATCTTTCCCAAGCTTCATAGAGGGATTCACCTTCTTTCTGTCTGAAGGTTTGAACATCAGCTCTAAGCTTGCTCAGCTTTTGAGGAGGAAAGTACTTGGCTAAGAAAGCCGTGACCAGCTTATCCCACGAGTTCAGGCTGTCTTTAGGTTGAGAGTCCAACCATAATCTAGCTCTGTCTCTTACAGCAAAGGGGAAAAGCATGAGCCTGTAGGCTTCAGGATCTACTCCATTAGTCTTAACAGTATCACATATCTGCAAGAATTCAGTTAAGAACTGAAAAGAATCTTCAGATGGAAGTCCATGAAACTTGCAGTTCTGCTGCATCAGAGAAACTAATTGAGGTTTCAGCTCAAAGTTGTTTGCTCCAATGGCAGGAATGGAGATGCTTCTTCCATGTAAATTGGAATTAGGTGCAGTAAAGTCACCAAGCATCTTCCTTGCATTATTATTATTTTCGGCTGCCATCTCCTTTTTCTGTTCGAAAATTTCTGAAAGGTTATCTCTGGATTGTTGTATTTTAGCTTCTCTTAATTTTCTCTTCAGAGTCCTTTCAGGTTCTGGATCTGCTTCAACAAGAATGTTCTTATCCTTGCTCCTGCTCATATGACAAAGAAGAAGGCACAGAAAAATAACAATAATAATAGAGATCCTTTATACCACAGTATAGGGATCCCTGTGTGAGTAGAAGAAGAGGGGGAGACAAAGAATGTAATATAATGGAAGAAACACAACTGTGAGGAGGCTAGAGATGTGAGATGAGATGTTAGGATATGAATGAATAAATAGAATAAGATGGGGGAGGGAAAATTTTTCGAAAATTATTTTAAAAAAGAGTTAGTGATTTTTGAAAATAGTTTTTGAAAAATGTTTAGTATTTTTTTTTTTCGAAAATTTTTGAAATAAAAAATAAAAATAAAAATAATTAGTTAATTAAAAAGAAATCTTTGAAAAAGAGGGAAGATATTTTCGAAAATTAGAGAGAGAGAGAGAGTTAGTTAGGTAGTTTTGAAAAAGTTAAGAAACAACAAAAAAGTTAGTTAGTTAGTTGAAACAAATTTTGAAAAGATAAGAAGTTAGGAGGTTAGAGAAGATATTTTGAAATCATATTTTTGAAAAAGATAAGAAGATATTTTAGAAACTAATTTGAAAAAAGATTTAATTTTTAAAATCTCAATTAATGACTTGATTCATAAGAAATCACAAGATATGATTCTAGAACTTAAAGTTTGAATCTTTCTTAACAAGTAAGTAACAAACTTCAAATTTTTGAATCAAAAAAATTAATTGATTATGTTATTTTCGAAAATTTGGTATAAAAATAAGAAAAAGATTTTTGAAAAATATTTTTGAAATTTTCGAAAATAACTAAGAATTTTGAAAAAGATTTGATTTTTGAAAAAGATTTTGAAAAAGATAAGATTTTCAAATTGAAAATTTGATTTGACTCATAAGAAACAACTTTGATTTTAAAAATTTTTGAAAAAGTCAACCCAAATTTTCGAATTTGATGAGAGAAAAAGGGAAAGATATTTTTTTTATTTTTGAATTTTTATGATGAGAGAGAAAAACACAAAAAAAATGCAATGCATGAAATTTTTAGATCAAAACATGTGATGCATGCAAGAATGCTATGAATGTCAAGATGAACACCAAGAACACTATGAAGATCATGATGAACATCATAGACACAATTTTGAAAAATTTTTAATGCAAAGAAAACATGCAAGACACCAAACTTAGAATTCTTTAATGCTTAGACACTAAGAATTCAAGAATGCATATGATAAACATGAAAAGACACAAAACAAAAAAATCATCAAGATCAAACAAGAAGACTTACCAAGAACAACTTGAAGATCATGAAGAACACTATGAATGCATGAAATTTTCAAAAAATGCAAGATGCATATGCAGGTGACACCAAACTTATAATGTGACTTAAGACTCAAACAAGAAACAGAAAAATATTTTTGATTTTTATGATTTTCTGATTTTTTTTGTATTTTTTCGAAAATTAATATGAAAAAGAAAAATAAGGATTCCAAAATTTTTAATATGAATTCCAGGAATCTTGCTATGTTAGTCTAAAGCTTCAGTCCAGGAATTAGACATGGCTCACTAGCCAGCCAAGCTTCCAAAGAAAGCTCCAGTCCAAAACACTAGACATGGCCAATGGCCAGCCAAGCTTCAGCAGGTGATCATGGATCAGCAGCGGGTGGATGAGCAATAACTAAGTTGCTCTTGATAACAAATTGCAAGCCTCAGTCCAAATGAATTTAGACATGGCTTTACAGCCAGCCAGGCTTCACATGCTTCATGAAACACTAGAATTCATTCTTAAAAATTTTGAATAAATTTTTGAAAACATTTTTATTTTTTTCGAAAACAAAAGAGAAATTTTTTTTTTTTTGAAAATATTTTTGAAAGATTTTTGAAAAGAAAACGAAAAGAAAGTTACCCAATCTGAGCAACAAGATGAACCGTCAGTTGTCCAAACTCAAACAATCCCCGGCAACGGCGCCAAAAACTTGGTGTTGTTGCCGGGATTGGGATCTCAGATGATTCTTGGCGCCAAACAGGAACAATTAAGTCCCCGGCAACGGCGCCAAAAACTTGGTGCACGAAATTGTGATCTCCAGGCTCAAACAAATCCTGGTAATGGCTCCAAAGCTTGGTGCTCTGATCTTAATTCATAATTGTCACAACTTCGATACAACTAACCAGCAAGTGCACTGGGTCGTCCAAGTAATACCTTACGTGAGTAAGGGTCGAATCCCACGGAGATTGTTGGTATGAAGCAAGCTATGGTCACCTTGTAAATCTCAGTCAGGCGGATATAAAGTGATAATGTTGTTTTCGAATATTATATAATAAAATAGGGATAGAGATACTTATGTAAATCATTGGTAGGAATTTCAGATAAGCGAATGGAGATGCTTTTTGTTCCTCTGAACCTCTGCTTTCCTGCTATCTTCATCCAATCTGTCTTACTCCTTTCCATGGCTGGCTGTATGCAAGGGCATCACCGTTGTCAGTGGCTACATCCCCTCCTCTCAGTGAATAATATGCTCACGCACCCTGTCACGGCACGGCTATTCATCTGTCGGTTCTCGATCATGCTGGAATAGGATTCACCCTCCTTTTGCGTCTGTCACTAACGCCCAGCACTCGCGAGTTTGAAGCTCGTCACAGTCATTCAATCATTGAATCCTACTCGGAATACCACGGACAAGGTTTAGACTTTCTGGATTCTCTTGAATGCCGCCATCATTCTAGCTTACGCCACGAAGATTCTGGTTAGGAGATCTAAGAGATACTCATTCTAGCTTAATTCATGTAGAACAGAAGTGTTTGTCAGGCACGCGTTCATAAGGGAGAAGGATGATGAGCGTCACACATAATCATCACCTTCATCACGTTCTTGGGTGTGAATGGATATCTTAGAAGAGAAATAAGAAGAATTGAATAGAAAACAGTAGTACTTTGCATTAATCTTTGAGGAACAGCAGAGCTCCACACCTTAATCTATGGAGTGTAGAAACTCTACCGTATGAAAACACAAAAGTGAAGGTCCAGGCATGGCCGAGATGGCCAGCCCCCTAAAGCGTGATCAATAGTCTCCTAAGATGAACAATAGATTAAAACTGAGACCAAAGATGGTCAAAAAGACTAGTAAAAGGTCCTATTTATAATAAACTAGCTACTAGGGTTTACATGAGTAAGTAATTGATGCATAAATCCACTTCCTGGGCCCACTTGGTGTGTGTTTGGGCTGAGCCTGAGTGTTTCACGTGCAGAGGCCATTTGTGGAGTTGAACGCCAGTTTCTGTGCCAGTTTGGGCGTTCAACTCTGGTTTTGGATCCTTTTCTGGCGCTGGACGCCAGATTTGGGCAGAAGGCTGGCGTTGAACGCCAGTTTACGTCATCAATTCTTGGCCAAAGTATGGACTATTATATATTGCTGGAAAGCCCTGGATGTCTACTTTCCAAAGCAATTGGAAGCGCGCCATTTCGAGTTCTGTAGCTCCAGAAAATCCACTTTGAGTGTAGGGAGGTCAGAATCCAACAGCATCAGCAGTCCTTCTTCAACCTCTGAATCTGATTTCTGCTCAAGTCCCTCAATTTCAGCCAGAAAATACCTAAAATCACAGAAAAACACACAAACTCATAGTAAAGTCCAGAAATGTGAATTTAACATAAAAACTAATGAAAACATCCCTAAAAGTAACTAGATCCTACTAAAAACATACTAAAAACAATGCCAAAAAGCGTATAAATTATCCGCTCATCAGTCTCCTCCCTTTCAAAACCATTGCTCAACTGATGGGAATTCATACCGAAGACTTGACTAGAAGTCGGCCCCAAACCCATGCCACGCACCCTATCCGAGTGCTCCTTTCCGAGAGCTTGAGCAAGCGAATCATTCTGAGACAACAGTCTAGAGGATTCATCACGTTGCTCAATAGCCTCAATTCTTTCCTACACGCATAGATAAGCAATTATAAGCATTTATTAGCTAGTCGCTAACCGCACAGACTTCCAATAAAATTTTAAAAACTAAAACATACGAGAAAATACTTTCCGATTCTCAACACATTACTTACTCCAATAGCCCGAGCTGCATCATGGATATAGGAGCCATTAGGTCTTTTGTGCGTTAAGAGATACAACTCTCCTTCCTTGTCGTTCCGACTGTACCAATAATGATGACAAAGTGAATATGTAGAGGAAGAGATGGTTCTCAAAAATAGATTACCTCTTCTTCTCCGAGCCTTACCAGGCTTTTCGATCCGCCAGTATGGGTGTAAAGTTGCTTTGATCGATTCTCAACATTTTTCTTACATTTCTCCTATCATGCCATCAAATTAAGAGTTACTAGACGCTAGTTCTGACTAACTCAATGTAACACAAATAGACTTTTTCTGTTATGAAATAAAAATATATTACCTTTGTCTCTTCACTATTGTGATAATCGAAAAATTATCTGCAATGGTCCGCAGTAATTTCTGGTAGGCAGTTTTCAATATTTTCTTCAAGTGAAAGTTTTGAGTCATAACAGTGATTGTATAACCTGTTCCTCATTTCCTTCCAAGCCCTTCCTAGAATTTTTAATATTATACGCTTGATAATTCCTCTACTATCTTCATCAAAATGGAACATTTCCTGCAACAGTAAAATTAAATTGTCAGTAGGGTTCAAATTATGAGTCCGGAATGGTACAAAAAAAATAAGATTTTACCTTTACACATTCATTATAGACCTTGTCCTTGGTGCGAACCTTTCTCCAATCCATCTCGCAGATTGGGAATTTGGTGTAGTCAGATCCTAGCAGTCCGAGAATGCCGCTCAGTATACCTGCTTCATCCCCAACTGGTTGCAGTGCACTGTTAAACCTGAGTACGATCTTTCTTCAGTTAGGTGGCTTCATAGCTTCCTTCACACTCAATTTAACATGTTTGATTGTGCCATTTGATTCTGTAAATCATAGTTATTCTGTGTGAGTTACCATTGGAGACAAGCTGCGATGACATCATAGGAAAATAGCTGAATGAAAAATAGAATTAAATAAATTCTTGTATACCAATTATTTTAACATCCCAGAATTCAGTGGTCTTGCGTCCCTTGCACTTCTGAGCATCCAATGCAGCAAATAGGGTATCAACATGTTGCTCAAAAGAATCTACCTCATCTGCCTCTGGGTCTAAGTCTTCGGCGTTCGGCTCCGAGTTTTGAACATCATTTGTGCAAGCCTGTGGAGCAGGCGGTAGTTCACTACGGGGCGGACGAAAGGGGCGTAAAGACGAGGATGCAGGGGCACCACTACCACTGGGCGGCGGAATTGGGCAGTCCGCTTGATGGAAAGTTGAAGCCGCATCAAATCCTACTTGAGGCTGCTGACATGCTGTGTCTAACCGGACTTTCTTCGTGTAACGACCTATCCTGGGCATCTTTCCTGACTGCATTTGGATAAAAACAAAGTGATAATAACTTAATAAGACTAAACCAGTTACATTCGGATCAATTTGCTTGTGAACTTCCTAACAAGTAAAGATAATAGATAATTTAATCAGAATTATGAAATATATATACTAACAATTAAAGGTATTAATGAAGTGGCAAAGGTTAAAAACATATATTCTCGTAATAGATCTATATACACTGAATTGAAAGGAAAAAGTAATTAATATTTATTAATTTTCTTCGTTTAAAACCTATTGATAATAATTAATATATAGTATGAGAATAGAGGCTGAAGTTAAGGGTTAATTACATAAGAAAAAAGAGCACACATGAGTAAGATGCCATGTTCATTCTATACTTATATGAGGTAAAGCTACATATTGGCCAACAACCTGCAACTTGTTTGTAATTTGTATGCTAAAGTCATTATGTTTTAAGATAATTTAGGAGAAACCTATTTTAAAATAGTAGAAATTTAATAAATCATTCACCGTGATAATTGGTGAAGTCACTTATTTTTTATGATTATGATTGCTTTAAAGGATATTTTTTTTGATAAAATGCTTTAATGGATAATGGAATTTGGCAATTGTAAGTTTCACATAAAACTACACAGATATTACCGGTAGTGCAATGTACACCTAATATTTATAAACTTCTAATTGCATGCACAATTTGGTAACACTTGTCTTATATGTCACACTACTTTAATCAAATTTGACTTATTCAAGTCAAATTGGTGAGAGTAGTTACTAAACTAGAAAACTTCAACCATAATTATATCTAATAACAAGGTCCTGAGTAAAAGTTACAGACTGCAAAAGGAGTTATTAAACTCAAGTACAACAATTCACATTATATGTTCGAGTGATCACTTACCAGAATTATTCCCCACCCCTATCAAGAAAAATAAGAAGCATACTAATGTCCCAAAAAACAAAAAAACAGAAGCATACTTAACCATAACCTTCAACTCCTGCTGATGTCACAACCCACAAGAGAATCGATGGGATTATGTTTTCGTTTCAAAGTGCAAACCATCAAGGAGATTAATTTGGTCATCACATAGTCAGTCTATGAAATATATGAACCTCATTATTTCTAACTCCAAGGACAACAATATACATAAATTTCATCTAGGAAAAGAAGAAACACAAATTACGAAATGTTGAGTCCTTACTTGTTTCTGTGAAATTTTCTACTAAGCTTCATACGTGGTACTAGTTCTATCCACTACCTACTTCATTGAGTTCAAATGAAATAGACTTATCTAAGAAAAGCAGTAATTAAAAACTCCCAACTTCTATTCACAGGCAACCATTAGCAGCTACAAAATTCAAATATACCATTAAAAATATTAAAAACGCATTTAATAATACCATTAAACCCCAACTCAGAATTCACCCTTAATTGAACCATGCTCTCCATCAACAAATCCCACTCCCCATTAACAAATTAACTCAGCTAATAACATCAAGAGAAAATTGCATGTCAACTTTAAACTCATTATTGACCTCAATTTCAATCACTAAATCAGCAATTGAGCACAGAGGGGGCCAGTGGTGCTTACCCGCAATGGAAGGAGTGGATTGACGGTGAGAGAGGAACGAACGGGCCTCGAAGAGAGAGAGAAGGGGCTCTAGGACACAAGCTCACCGCAGAGATAGACGTCTTCTTCGTTTCGAAGATGGCGACAACGAAAACCAGCGAATAGGAATGGCAATATCGCAGCTCCCAGCACAGATATGGAGGAGAAGAACCAAGACGATGCAAGCTTTGGAGGGACTTGACTATATGAATGGTTTAGTAGTGGGGGAAGAATAAGGCTTATGGTAGTGGCGGTGGCTTCTTTGATTTGAAAACTGGAGGAGCTGAGTAACACGGAATGTATACTTAAGCGGGGTCTGAACAAATTTATAAATAACAATAATAATAAATTTAAAGTGGTCAGACTTTTTCAAAAAGAGTGCAAATATTCAAACTAAGTAAAATCGGTCCAAAATCAAAGTATCATAATAAAAAAGTAATTAACAATATAAGCAATGTCAAACCGCAATAGACTATTAGAAGGTAAATCATAAGAATAAAAAACATCAGATTTAAAAGGGAAAATAAAAATAATTATAATTATAATCATAATATTATTACTATAATAATAATAATAATAATAATAATAATAATAATAATAATAATAATAATAATAATAATAATGATGGTAACGATGATACTCATATTTTTAGGAGTTATAATATTATAATATTTCCTGATTATAAATTAATATGATTGCATTAATTTGGATAAAAATAAATTACTAAATTATTTGGATAAATTAAACTATATTGAAATTTTAGGAGATGAATGCAGTGTGTAATTATAGATCTTAATTTTTACAATTCATGTCTATTAATTAATCCATGTCATCTTGTCAACATGATAGTCATGATTATAGAATGTAGTTCATTAAGCAGTTTCACCACCTGGTTTATATATTTATATTCTTTATATGATAAATACATGTGTGTGTGCGCGCGTGTGTGCGTGTGTGCATGTGTGTGTCAAATCGGCAATATAAAAGTCTTGAATTCGTAGGAATCATTAATCTAAAAAGTCAAAATATTAATTAATCCAAGAGATATATACTAATTTGAGAGTAATCTCCAACAAATTCATTGCTACTTCATCAAATTCAACATCTAAGGAGAAGATCACAATCAGTCACTGAGTTAAATTCAGTCCCAATTTTTCATAAGACAAGTCAGACTAATGATAAAAACTTGAGTTAACAGATATCATCCTCCTCTAGAGTTTTATTGAGGTCAAAGGTGAGCATTGAAGCATTGTGTCCTTTAGAGGCAACCTCATCAGAACTATCTGGCACAACGTCTTCTTCAAGCATTGAGTCTTGAACTATCTCGCCTGTTTCTTCTGGAGTTTCTTGAATCTTTTCTCGAGCTAAACCTGACGGATACACCATAGGCAATGAAGTTCTTAGAATTTACAAATTTTACAAACTAAAAACATGATTAAGCTCTATATTATAAACTGCCTGTTTGGCTTACGTTCCCAAAGTTCTGTAAGACTGATGAGCGGATATTTTATACGCTTTTTGGGGTTAATTTCATATAGTTTTTAGGATGTTTTAGTTAGTTTTTAGTCTAATTCTCTTAGTTTTTAGGAAAAATTCATATTTCTGGACTTTACTATGAGTTGTATGTTTTTCTGTAATTTCAGGTATTTTTCTGGCTGAAATTGAAGGAGCTGAGCAAAAATCTGATTTAGGCTGAAAAAGGACTGCTGATGCTGTTGGATTCTGACCTCCCTGCACTCAAAGTGGATTTTCTGGAGCTACAAAACTCGAAATGGCATGCTTTCAATTGCGTTGTAAAGTAGACATCCAGGGCTTTCCAGCAATATATAATAGCCCATACTTTGCACAAGAATAGACGACGTAAACTGGCGTTCAACGCCAGTCCTCTGCCCAATTCTGGCATCCAGCGCCAGAAAAGGATCAAAAACTGGAGTTGAACGCCCAAACTGGCACAAAAACTGGCGTTCAACTCCACAAATGGCCTCTGCATGTGAATTGCTTAAGTCTCAGCCCCAGCACACACCAAGTGGGCCCCAGCACACAGAAGTGGGCCCCAGAAGTGAATTTCTGCATCATCCATCATAGTTTATCCAATTTTTGTAAACCTAGGCTACTAGTTTAGTATTTAAACAACTTTTAGAGACTTATTTTGTATCTCATGACATTTCAGATCTAAACTTTGTATTCTCTGATGGCATGAGTCTCTAAACCCCATTGTTGGGGGTGAGGAGCTCTGCTGTGTCTCGATGAATTAATGCAAGTATTTCTGTTTTCCATTCAAACACGCTTGTTCCTATCTAAGATGTTCATTCGCGCTTAACTGTGATGGAGGTGATGATCTGTGACATTCATCACCTTCCTCAAATCATGAACGTGTGCCTGACAACCACCTCCGTTCTATATACGATTGAATGAATATCTCTTAAATTCCTTAATCAGAATCTCTGTGGTATAAGCTAGAACTGATGGCAGCATTCATGAGAATCCGGAAAGTCTAAACCTTGTCTGTGGTATTCCGAGTAGGATTCAAGGATTGAATGACTGTGACGAGCTTCAAACTCTTGAAGGCTGGGCGTTAGTGACAGACGCAAAAGGATAGTAAATCCTATTCCAACCGGATCGAGAACCAACCGGTGATTAGCCGTGCTGTGACAGAGCGCGTGAGCGTAGTTTTCACTGGGAGGACGGAAGGTAGCCATTGACAACGGTGACCCACCAACACACAGCTTGCCATAGGAGGGCGTGCGTGCGTGAATCAGAAGACAGAGGAAAGCAGAGATTCAGAAGACAAAGCATCTCCAAAACTCCAACATATTCTCCATTACTGCACAACAAGTAATCTTTAGTTTATGTTCTCTTGGTTATTCACAATTCAACTGATAAACATAATTGACTTCCTGACTAAGATTTACAAGATAACCATCGATTGCTTCAAACCAACAATCTCCGTGGGATTCGACCCTTACTCACGTGAGGTATTACTTGGACGACCCAGTGCACTTGCTGGTTAGTGGTACGTGTTGTGAAAAGTGTGATTCGCAATTCGTGCACCAAGTTTTTGGCGCCGTTGCCGGGGATTGTTCGTGTTTGAACAACTGACGGATTATTTTGTTGCTTAGATTAGGAAAAATCTTTCTTTTTTTTGGTTTAGAGTCTTTTATTATTTATCCCTTGTTAAAATACTTTAAACTTATAGCTCAGTTATTTAGAACGTGGTGTTTATGTTCATGATAATTGGCTATCATATTTTTTAAAACCTTTTTCAAAAATAATTTTTCTATTAAATCCTGTGCCAAACTTTAAGTTTGGTGTTTTCAAAAATAATCTTTCTTAAAATTTTTGAAGGTCCCATAACTCATTTGGCTAGAGCGTTAATCTGTGTTCTTGGTAATTGGGTTAGAATCTTTTATACTCTTTTCAAAACCTTCTTTTTCAAAAATATTTTTTTCTATTAAATCTTGTGCCAAACTTTAAGTTTGGTGTTTTCTTGTTGATTTCCCTTTGATTTTCGAAATTTTTGGTTTGGTTTTCTAAAAATTCTAAGTTTGGTGTTCTTCCTTCATGTTCTTGTGTTCTTGTGAGTCTTCAAAGTGTTCTTGAGTTTCCTTGTGTCTTGATCTTAAAATTTTTAAGTTTGGTGTTCCTTGGTGTTTTCCCTCCAAAATTTTCAAAAACAAGGAGCATTAGATCTAAAAATTTTAAATCTTGTACTATCTTATTGTTTTTCTCTCTCCTCACTAAATTCAAAAATATCTTTTCAAAATATCTCTTCTAACTTCCTAACTTCTTATCTTTTCAAAATTTGTTTCAACTAACTTACTAACTTTTTGTTTGTTTCTTAACTTTTTCAAAACTACCTAACTAACTCTCTCTCTCTAATTTTCGAAAATATCTTCCCTCTTTTTCAAAAATTTCCTTTTTTTTAACTAATTATTTTTAATTTTTTTTTACGGAAAAAAAAATTTTTATTATTTCAAAATTCAAATTCTTTTTTAGTTATTTTATTTTATTTAAGTATTTACTTCTTATAAAATAAAATAAATAAAAAGATAAATCAGTCCAAGTTATATCCATATATCCATCATGGACATAAGTGGAGATGGACAGTCCAGGAGGACTTTGGGGTCATATTCTAACCCCTCTACTGCTTCGTATGGGAGTAGCATATGCATACCCTCCATTGGAGTTAGTAGCTTTGAGTTGAATCCTCAGCTCATTATCATGGTGCAGCAAAGTTGCCAGTATTCCGGTCTTCCACAGGAAGAACCTACAGAGTTTCTGGCACAATTTTTACAAATTGCTGACACAGTACATGATAAGGAAATAGATCAGGATGTCTACAGACTATTACTGTTTCCATTTGCTGTAAAAGATCAAGCTAAGAGGTGGTTAAATAACCAACCTAAGGCCAGCATAAGAACATGGAAACAGCTGACAGAAAAATTTCTGAATCAATATTTCCCTCCAAAAAGGATGACACAGCTAAGGCTGGACATCCAAGGCTTTAAACAAGGAGATAATGAATCTCTTTATGATGCCTGGGAGAGATACAGAGAGATGCTACGAAAATGCCCCTCTGAAATGTTTTCAGATTGGGTTCAGTTAGACATCTTCTACTATGGGCTTGCAGAAGGAGCTCAGATGTCTTTAGATTACTCAGCTGGTGGATCTATCCATATGAGAAAGACAATTGAAGAAGCTCAAGAGCTCATTGATACAGTTGCCAGGAATCAGCATCTGTATCTAAGCAGCAACCCTTCCATGAATAAAGAGGTTAAAACAGTAACTGCTGAATTCAGTACTGTAAAACAAGCTGCTGAATTCAATCAGCAATTAGATTTTCTAACAAAGCAGCTAGCTGAATTCAAAGACAGGTTACAGGAGACAAGGATAGCTAATATACATATGGAAGAACAGTTTAAGCAAACAAAGCAGCAGCTATCAAAGCAAATAGCAGAAGAATGCCAAGCAGTTCAATTAAGAAGTGGGAAAACATTAAATACCCCACCTCAAGGCATCAAAAATTCAAGAAATGAGCAACCCACCAAAGATTCCCCTGAGGACAGTAAGAGCCCAGGGAAAAATAATTCTGGCACTAAAACGCCAGAAAATGGGTGGAAGGCTGGCGCTGAACGCCCAGACCATGCCCAAAACTGGCGTTCAGCGCCAGAAACAAGGCAGGATTGGCGTTCAACGCCGGAAATGGGCAAGAATCTGGCGTTGAACGCCCAAATGGGGCAGAATCCAGCGTTGAACGCCCAACAGGGGCACATTTCTGGCGTTCAGGCGCCAGGAACAGACAGTGAGCTGGCGTCTAACGTCACTCCAGCTTCTGACTCTGGCATTTAATTGCCAGTGAGGGATCAGACACACACAAGTGCTGACAACAACCCCTCTAAAAAGGCTTCTTTAACCACTAAGGTTGAGGAATATAAAGCCAAGATACCTTATCCTCAAAAACTCCGGAAAGAGGAGCAGGATAAGCAATTTGCTCGCTTTGCAGATTATCTAAGGACTCTTGAAATAAAGATTCCATTTGCAGAGGCACTTGAGCAAATACCTTCTTATGCCAAGTTCATGAAAGAGATCTTGAGTCATAAAAAGGAGTGGAGAGAAACAGAAAGAGTTCTCCTCACTGAAGAATGCAGTGCAGTCATTCTGAAAAGCTTTCCTGAAAAGCTTAAAGACCCTGGGAGTTTTCTGATACCATGCATATTAGAAGGTGATTGCACCAAGACAGCTTTATGCGATCTTGGGGCAAGCATCAACCTAATACTTGCATCCACTATCAGGAAGCTTGGCTTAACTGAAGAAGTTAAAACAACCCGGATATGTCTCCAACTTGCTGATGGTTCCACTAAATACCCATCTGGCGTGATTGAGGACATGATTGTCAGAGTTGGGCCATTTGCCTTTCCCACTGACTTTGTTGTGCTGGAAATGGAGGAGCACAAGAGTGCCACTCTCATTCTAGGAAGACCCTTCCTAGCAACTGGACGATCCCTCATTGACGTCCAACAGGGGGAAATAACCCTGAGAGTCAACGATGACGAGTTCAAGTTGAACGCTGTCAAAGCCATGCAGCATCCAGACACATCAACATACTGCATGAAAGTTGACCTTATTGACTCTTTGGTAGAAGAGATCAACATGGCTGAGAGTCTCGAATCAGAGTTGGAAGACATCTTTAAAGATGTTCAGCCTGATTTGGAGGATTCAGGGGACATGAAAGAGCCTCTGAACTTTCTTCTGAAAGAGGAAAAACCTCCTAAACCAGAGCTCAAGCCACTGCCACCATCCTTGAAATATGCATTTCTAGGAGAAGGTGACACCTATCCAGTGATCATAAGCTCTGCTTTAAATTCACAGGAAGAGGAAGCACTTATTCAAGTGCTAAGGACACACAAGACAGCTCTTGGGTGGTCCATAGGTGACCTTAAGGGCATAAGCCCAGCTAGATGCATGCACAAAATCCTACTGGAGGATAATGCCAAACCAGTGGTTCAACCACAGAGGCGGCTAAATCCAGCCATGAAGGAAGTGGTGCAGAAAGAGGTCACCAAATTACTAGAGGCTGGGATTATTTATCCCATTTCTGATAGCCCCTGGGTGAGCCCTGTTCAAGTCGTCCCAAAAAAGGGAGGCATGACAGTGATTCATAATGAAAAAAATGAACTGGTTCCTACAAGAACAGTTACAGGGTGGCGCATGTGTATTGACTACAGAAGGCTCAATACAGCCACCAGAAAGGATCATTTTCCTTTACCATTCATAGACCAGATGCTAGAGAGACTAGCAGGTCATGATTATTACTGCTTTTTGGATGGCTACTCAGGCTATAACCAGATTGCAGTAGATCCCCAGGATCAAGAGAAAACAGCATTCACATGTCCATCCGGAGTGTTTGCTTATAGAAGGATGCCCTTTGGGCTATGCAATGCACCTGCAACCTTCCAGAGATGCATGCTCTCTATTTTCTCTGATATGGTGGAAAAATTTCTGGAAGTCTTCATGGATGACTTCTCAGTATATGGAGACTCATTCAGCTCCTGTCTTGATCACCTGAAACTTGTTCTGAAAAGATGCCAAGAAACCAACCTAGTTTTAAACTGGGAAAAGTGTCACTTCATGGTGACTGAAGGAATTGTTCTTGGGCATAAAATCTCAAACAAGGGAATAGAGGTGGATCAAGCAAAAATAGAGGTAATTGAAAAATTACCACCACCTGCCAATGTTAAGGCAATCAGAAGCTTTCTGGGGCATGCAGGATTCTATAGGAGGTTTATAAAGGATTTTTCAAAAATCGCAAAACCTCTAAGCAATCTGCTAGCTGCTGACACGCCATTTGTGTTTGACACAGCATGCCTGCAGGCGTTTGAAATGCTGAAGGCTAAGCTGGTCACAGCACCAGTCATTTCTGCACCAGACTGGACATTGCCATTTGAGTTAATGTGTGATGCCAGTGATCATGCCATTGGTGCAGTATTGGGACAGAGGCATGACAAGCTTCTGCATGTCATTTATTATGCCAGTCGCGTTCTAAATGATGCCCAGAAAAATTACACAACCACAGAAAAAGAACTACTTGCAGTGGTTTACGCCATTGACAAGTTCAGATCATACTTAGTAGGATCAAAAGTGATTGTGTATACTGACCATGCTGCTCTTAAATATCTACTCACGAAGCAGGATTCAAAACCCAGGCTCATCAGATGGGTATTGCTTCTGCAAGAGTTTGATATAGAAATAAGAGACAGAAAAGGGACAGAGAACCAAGTGGCTGATCATCTGTCCCGGATAGAGCCAGTGGAAGGGACGTCCCTCCCCTTTCTTGAGATCTCTGAGACGTTCCCTGATGAGCATCTATTTGCCATTCAGGAAGCACCATGGTTTGCCGATATTGCAAACTATAAAGCTGCAAGGTTCATACCCAAGGAGTACAATAGAATACAAAAGAAGAAATTAGTTACTGATGCAAAGTACCACTTGTGGGATGAACCCTATCTCTTTAAGAGATGTGCAGACGGAATTATCCGTAGGTGTGTCCCCAGAGAGGAAGCGCAGAGAATCCTATGGCATTGCCACGGATCTCAATATGGAGGCCATTTTGGAGGTGAGCGAACAGCCACCAAGGTCCTCCAATGTGGCTTCTATTGGCCCACACTCTATAAAGATTCCCGAGAGTTTGTACGTAATTGTGACAGTTGCCAAAGAGCTGGTAACCTGCCTCATGGTTACGCCATGCCTCAACAAGGGATCTTGGAAATAGAGTTGTTTGATGTATGGGGAATTGACTTCATGGGACCTTTCCCACCATCATACTCAAACACTTATATTCTGGTGGCAGTCGACTATGTATCAAAATGGGTTGAGGCTATCGCCACACCCTCTAATGATACTAAAACAGTGCTGAAATTCCTCCAGAAACATATCTTTAGCAGGTTTGGTGTCCCTAGAGTGTTAATCAGCGATGGGGGCACTCACTTCTGCAATAAACAGCTTTACTCTGTCATGGTTCGGTATGGAATTCGCCACAAAGTGGCCACTCCATATCATCCACAAACCAACGGGCAAGCTGAAGTCTCTAACAGAGAATTAAAGAGAATCCTGGAACGGACAGTAAATACCCGTAGAAAGGATTGGGCAAGGAGCTTGGATGATGCTCTGTGGGCTTACAGAACAGCATTCAAGACCCCTATAGGGACCTCTCCATACCAACTCGTGTATGGTAAGGCATGCCACTTGCCCGTGGAACTGGAACATAAGGCCTACTGGGCAACCAGATTCCTAAACTTAGATGCCAAATTAGCAGGAGAAAAACGATTGCTCCAGCTAAATGAGCTAGAGGAATTCAGATTCACAGCTTTCGAAAATGCCAAGCTTTATAAAGAAAAATAAAAAAAATGGCATGACAGAAAGCTGTCATCTAGAATCTTTGAACCAGGACAAAAAGTCCTGTTGTTTAACTCTAGACTCAGGCTATTCCCCGAGAAACTGAAATCCCGGTGGAGGGGACCATACGTGATTACAAGTGTGTCACCATATGGTTATGTGGAGCTTCAAGATATTGATTCTGATAAGAAGTTCATTGTCAATAAACAGAGAATCAAGAATTATCTTGAAGGCAACACTGAGCAAGAATGCTCAAGGCTGAAGCTAGATTAAAAGCTCAGCAAGGTCCAGCTAAAGACAATAAAGAAGCGCTTGCTGGGAGGCAACCCAGCCATGGGGCATCAATCCTCTAAGCATTTTTGCCCTATTTTTATTTTTATTTGTTTATATAAAGTTCACTAACACTAAGGTAAAGAATCATTTGCATAAGTTTACAGGGTTACAGAAGGAATCTACACACAAAACAGAGATAGGGAGCTTACTGGCAAGAAAACGCCAGTGAAGGCCATTTTGGGCGTTCAGCGCCCAAAATGGGCATCCAGTGGGCGCTGAACGCCAGTAAGGATAGCTATCTGGCGTTCAACGCCAGAAAAGGGCAACAACTGGGCGTTGAACGCCCAGGAGAGCAGCATTTGGGCGTTGAACGCCCAAAACAGGCAGTGTTTGGGCGTTCAAACGCCAGGATGGTGGGGAGGAGCTCTCCTTCTACCCATCTCCTTCTTTTTCTTTTGCTTGAGGACAAGCAAAGCTCTAAGTTTGGTGTGCTTATCCGTGATCACTAAGATCATGGCCCCTAAAGGAAAACAACCCACTCCAAGAGGAGCAAGGGCGTGATTTAAAGGAACTGAAGCGCCAGAAATTCTCTCTTGAAGGACCAAGCACCTCACAGACTAGAGGAACATCCACTTCCCAAACCTCAAGGTTGTTGAGTTCTAATCTTAGCCTTAACTCTGTGATAACTGTTCTTATTTTAATTTTACCTTAGGAGTCATATAAGTAGTAATTAGTATCTATTTTGATTTTATCTCCAATTAAGCTATAGTTTATTTTTCTCATCATCGGCAAACATGAATAAAGTAGTAGATCTTTTGAATAAGAAGCAATAAAATTTCGAGTTTTAATAAGAGAAATTCTAATTAGTTAAATGTGGTGGCAATGCTTTCTGTCTTCTGAATGAATGCTTGAACAGTGCATATATCTTTTGAATTTGTTGTTTAAGACTGTTAAATATGTTGGCTCTTGAAAGAATGATGAACATGAGACATGTTATTGAGAATCTGAAAAATCATAAAAATGATTCTTGAAGCAAGAAAAAGCAGCAAAGAACAAAGCTTGCAGAAAAAAAAAAGAAAGAAAAAAGAGAAAGCAAGCAGAAAAAGCCAAAGCCCTTAAAACCAAAAGGCAAGGGTAATAAAAAGGATCCCAAGGCTTTGAGCATCAGTGGATAGGAGGGCCAAAAAGGAATAAAATCCTGGCCTAAGCGGCTAAATCAAGCTGTCCCTAACCATGTGCTTGTGGCGTGAAGGTGTCAAGTGAAAACTTGAGACTGAGCGGTTAAAGTCAAGGTCCAAAGCAAAGAGAAGAGTGTGCTTAAGAACTCTGGACATCTCTAATTGGGGACTTTAGCAAAACTGAGTCACAATCTAAAAGGTTCACCCAATTATGTGTCTGTGGCATTTATGTATCTGGTGGTAATACTGGAAAACAAAGTGCTTAGGGCCATGGCCAAGACTCATAAAATAGCTGTGTTCAAGAATCATCATACTGAAATAGGATACTCAATAACACTATCTGAATTCTAAGTTCCTATAGATGCCAATCACTCTGAGCTTCAATGGATAAAGTGAGATGCCAAAACTGTTCGGAAGCAAAAAGCTACTAGCCCCGCTTATCTAATTAGAATCTGAGCTTCATGCAAAAAAAAAAAAAAAACTCTGAGATATTATTGCTTCTCAACCTACTAGTCTTCTATTTTATTTGTCTAGTTGCTTGAGGACAAGCAACAGTTTAAGTTTGGTGTTGTGATGAGCGGATATTTTATACGCTTTTTGGGGTTAATTTCATATAGTTTTTAGGATGTTTTAGTTAGTTTTTAGTATAATTCTCTTAGTTTTTAGGAAAAATTTATATTTCTGGACTTTACTATGAGTTGTGTGTTTTTCTGTAATTTCAGATATTTTTCTGGCTGAAATTGAAGGAGCTGAGCAAAAATCTAATTCAGGCTGAAAAAGGACTGCTGATGCTGTTGGATTCTGACCTCCCTGCACTCAAAGTGGATTTTCTGGAGCTACAGAACTCGAAATGGCATGCTTCTAATTTCGTTGGAAAGTAGACATCCAGGGCTTTCCAGCAATATATAATAGTCCATACTTTGTACAAGAATAGACGACGTAAACTGGCGTTCAACGCCAGTCCTCTGCCCAATTCTGGCGTCCAGCGCCAGAAAAGGATCAAAAACTGGAGTTGAACGCCCAAACTGGCACAAAAACTGGCGTTCAATTCCACAAATGGCCTCTGCACGTGAATTGCTTAAGTCTCAGCCCCAGCACACACCAAGTGGGCCCCAGCACACAGCAGTGGGCCCCAGAAGTGAATTTCTGCATCATCCATCATAGTTTATCCAATTTTTGTAAACCTAGGCTACTAGTTTAGTATTTAAACAACTTTTAGAGACTTATTTTGTATCTCATGACATTTCAGATCTAAACTTTGTATTCTCTGACGGCATGAGTCTCTAAACCCCATTGTTGGGGGTGAGGAGCTCTGCTGTGTCTCGATGAATTAATGCAAGTATTTCTATTTTCCATTCAAACACGCTTGTTCCTATCTAAGATGTTCATTCGCGCTTAACTGTGATGGAGGTGATGATCTGTGACATTCATCACCTTCCTCAAATCATGAACGTGTGCCTGACAACCACCTCCGTTCTATATACGATTGAATGAATATCTCTTAGATTCCTTAATCAGAATCTCCGTGGTATAAGCTAGAACTGATGGCAGCATTCATGAGAATTCGGAAAGTCTAAACCTTGTCTGTGGTATTCCGAGTAGGATTCAAGGATTGAATGACTGTGACGAGCTTCAAACTCTTGAAGGCTGGGCGTTAGTGACAGACGCAAAAGGATAGTAAATCCTATTCCAACCGGATCGAGAACCAACCGGTGATTAGCCGTGCTGTGACAGAGCACGTGAGCGTAGTTTTCACTGGGAGGACGGAAGGTAGCCATTGACAACGGTGACCCACCAACACACAGCTTGCCATAGGAGGGCGTGCGTGCGTGAATCAGAAGACAGAGGAAAGCAGAGATTCAGAAGACAAAGCATCTCCAAAACTCCAACATATTCTCCATTACTGCACAACAAGTAATCTTTAGTTTATGTTCTCTTGGTTATTCACAATTCAACTGATAAACATAATTGACTTCCTGACTAAGATTTACAAGATAACCATAGATTGCTTCAAACCAACAATCTCCGTGGGATTCGACCCTTACTCACGTGAGGTATTACTTGGACGACCCAGTGCACTTGCTGGTTAGTGGTACGTGTTGTGAAAAGTGTGATTCGCAATTCGTGCACCAAAGACCTCTTTGTATAAGAGTGAATTTCTCCCGAGATGCAATTTTAAGTTCAACAATTAGACTATTCTCATAGCGTGCCTACACAAAATAAAAAAGGTGCAATATGAAAAGGTACATTAATTGGTAGCTAGAAGTCTTCAACGCCACTAATCAGAAGTACTTTCTGTTCTTCATCAGCAACATTTCATCCTTCATGTCAACTAAAGAACATTCCAACTGGACACCATGGTAACTAATTAACTAATAATATACCAACTAAACTTTAATATGAATTTAGAATCCCAAACTAAAATAGAAATTAAAATTACAATTAAAATAAAGTATATAATACAAAGGAGCAATAAAAAGTGCCACTTGGCAAATTAAAATCCATTCCTTAAAATTCTAGACCAGTCTCAATAGTATGAAATAAAAGGAAGCAAATAACATGATAGCCTTGTCAAATCATACCTTCCCAAGCATTGTAAGATTCAATGAACAAAGTTAACTGACTAAATTACATCCACATCCTATTTTCCTTTTCAACTTTCTTCTTCCAATTAATCTCCTTAGGAGGTAACAAAAAAACTAAAAAAAAAACATGGAGGCAAAGGAAAAGAGATGAGGTATACTAACTTAAATTGCTATGATCTTGTTAGAATGATTAACAATTTACTATAACATCATCTCGCACATATTCAGATTTGAGAGTCAGATATAATAATATTTACTGCAGAAACATACATATAATTATTTACTTACCCATTTAGTACCTCATCTCACAAAAGAAAATAAGACTGAAAAATCAGTTGATAGGTCAATTATGTTATTTAGGTAAATATCGTTTTCTTCAATTTGGTGAGAGAGAGTGATGAATAACAAATGAGCAAATCAGTGGTGGTTTGTCCCTATTATCTGATTGAACAAATTGAAGGGCCGTTAAGATATGTATATGTTAGGGGGTAGCTACTGTACAGTAGTGCTTTGTATATGTTTACTAGAGAGATATGTATTTGTTTATTCCAAAAACATACATTTAAAGAAACACTACTGAACTATGCAGAACAGTTAGTAACCGGCCATAATTTACCTTCACCTCCTCAAATATTTGTTGCGAACGAAATAGGTTTGTGCTAGTTATGAACCCGAAGTCGAATTTCTTGCAGTACTTTGTTCCGAATTGAAGCAATCCCTATAATGTTCAGAGTCTCAAATATGTAAGGCCTTTGGAAAGTGTCTTTTAATTACAGGATAATAAAACCACTGGATTGAATATAGCAGCTTGAAATATAGTAAAAGTCCCTTTTGCGAGCAAACATAAGACATTGTACCGTCCTAATTTCTCCATGCGCTATAGTAATAGCATCACCTATGTGCCTGTATGCTGAGAATGCATCCAGCCATGACTGAACTGGCAACATGTTGAACCACAGGTCTCTTGTGAATGATGTTGCGTGCTCTAGCGAAGAGAACGAGGAGGCCTCTTCCATCGCCTTGCAAAACAAGACGCTAGAGCTGCAAAGAAAGAGGTCCTTCTCTTCTAATTTCCCTGGTAAGTCCGATTATGTCAGTCAATATATAACTTCCATTATAATATACTAACAAATTACAAATTAAATAACTTTAAGACAAAATATGTTATTAAAATCACATTTTCCAGGTGGTTTAAAACATCAAGTGTTTCTAATTTCGATTATATGCTATTTGCTAATTAATAATTATGCAAGTGTATAACCCTCAATAGGACAAACCATAGAATTTTAGTACTCATGTCCTAAATTGGTATCCAAATACATCTATAAATGGGCAGCCTCTTCACAATTATCAATGGCATCAGTGGTGGGTTCTTCTAAATCGTCGTCCCTTCTCAACAACAAACCTTCAACATCAAACTCAGACAACCCAGTCAAAATCGGTTGGGGGGAAGTTCGAACTGACATTGTCATATGTCTTCACCCATGTCAAACATATTCATTGGGTTCACATGGACTACTACACTCCATTCTTTATCAGCTTCGTCATCCACATAGTATACAAGGCGAGCCTCGGATACAAGAATGTATGGTTCGTCATCTTCTCGATCACCGGTATGAATTGGATGACAGAAGTTGACCACTTTGTGCCCCAGAGAATCTTGTTTTATGCCTCTGCCAGAGGTGGTGTTTGCCCAAATACATCTAAACAAGACAACTGTGAATTGACCGCTGTAATTTAACTCAATGATGTCCACTAGTTTTCCGTAATACGAGACGCTACCAATAGCAATATTACTGTCGCGCTTGCTTGCATAACTCCTCGTGTTAGAAGTAACATAAACCCCGCTATTTTGGGTTTTCAACCCTTCCTCTCTCGACAGGGTTCTGAACTTAAATCCATTTACGTTGTAAGATGTAAAGCAGCTAACTTAAACATTGGGCCCACATGAAAGCCACTGCAACTCGTTCGGGTGCATGATGCTTCCCAATGGAACTTGGATGTGAACAGTTACGTGTTTCATCAGCTTGGGATAAAAACGATAGGACACCATTTGAATGTGTAAATGGATTAATGATACCAGGATTCACCTCAAGCTTGAACCACTAAGAAAATTCTCTGTGCACAACACTGTCTATGTGAGACTGGGACCTTGTCCTACTTCGTAACTTTCTCTTTGTGATCGCCCTGAATTCACTGGATACGTCACAACAAATTTATGTCAGGATCTCCAACTGTAGTAGATCATACGAAATCCATACTTTCAAATGCATTTACTCTAAAAAATTTTCCACAACCGGGCAATTGACCAATACATGACGGTGAGCTTGGAATTTTTCAATTGGTGTGAGAGTGTAAAAAGAAGCAGCCCCGACAGCCTTTCCAACCTCTGAAAACATGGTTGGACTCTCATCAGGCATAAGTTCACGCGGTCGATCATCAACACGCATTGGTCGGTTAATCCTACTCTCGACATTATCCAGGTACCTTGAACAGAATACGAGTATCTCCTCAGATAAGTATCCCTTTGCAATTGAGCCCTCTAGTTGTGATCTGTTACGCACGTACTGCTTGAGACGACATAGGTACCTTTGAGAATATAACATGTGTCATATGCCGAAATTAAATATATAAACACAAATTTTTTTTATAATTACCTTTTAATTGGGTACATCCACCGATAATACACTGGACCACCGAGACGCACCTCCTCGACCAGATGCATTGTCAAGTGAACCATGACTGTGAAGAAAGGAGGAAAAATCATCTCCATGCGACACAGAGTATGAACTACGCGATCCTGAAGGAGAGGAAGTTGTTGAGGGTCTATGGATTTGCTGCATACTTGACAAAAAAAGGATGATAAATCTTCCAGGATAGAAGACACTAGGGTAGGCAATGCATTTCTTAATGCAATTTGCAGTAGATGTTCCATTAGAATGTGACAGTCGTGGCTTTTCAAGCCCGACAACTTGTGCTATCATAAGTCAGCACAACGGAAAATATTGCTAGAGTATCCATCTGGAAAGACCATGTTCTTGATAGTCCTTAGAAATAGCTCTTTTTGTGGATTGGTCATAGTAAAGATGGCGGATGGGTACTTTCCATTTTCCTGTGGCCACAAATCATGCTTGATGCCCATCGACCGGAGGTCTTTTCGAGCTTTAATGTGGTCTTTAGACTTACCTTTCTCATTCAGTATGGTGAAAACTACGTTGTCGCACACATTCTTCTCTATGTGCATGACATCAAGATTGTGACGCAATCCATTGTTCTTCCAATATGGCAGCTTAAATAATATACTCCTCTTCTTCTAAGGAGACTCGTCTTGGATGGCTGTTTGCTATCCGCGTGTCCTTTTCTCCGCAACCGATTGAGCCTTGCCAAGTTGGACATGCACACCCTCTAATTGCCTCACAATGTCTCCACCAGAGAATTTGACAGGTGGACCTCTATCCTCTATCGTTCCATCAAATGAGTACCGGTCTTTTCTATATTTGTAGTCATGATTCAGAAAGCGACGATGACCCATGAAACACTATTTCTGACTGTGTGTGAGCCGGTTAGCATCAGGATCCAAATTGCACGTAGGACAGGCTCTCCCACCATACGTATTTGATGAGCGGATAATTTATACGCTTTTTGGCATTGTTTTTAGTATGTTTTTAGTAGGATCTAGTTACTTTTAGGGATGTTTTTATTAGTTTTTATGTTAAATTCACATTTCTAGACTTTACTATGAGTTTGTGTGTTTTTCTGTAATTTCAGGTATTTTCTGGCTGAAATTGAGGGACTTGAGCAAAAATCAGATTCAGAGGTTGAAGAAGGACTGCTGATGCTGTTGGATTCTGACCTCCCTGCACTCAAAGTGAATTTTCTGGAGCTACAGAACTCCAAATGGTACGCTCTCAACGGCGTTGGAAAGTAGACATCCAGGGCTTTCCAGCAATATATAATAGTTCATACTTTGCTCAAGTTTAGACGACGCAAAAGGGCGTTGAACGCCAGTTCTACGCTGCAGTCTGGAGTTAAACGCCAGAAACACGCCACGAACCAGAGTTGAACGCCAAAAACACATTACAACTTGGCGTTCAACTCCAAAAGAAGCCTCTGCACGTGTAAACTTCAAGCTCAGCCCAAGCACACACCAAGTGGGCCCCAGAAGTATATTTCTGCATCAATTACTTATTTCTGTAAACCCTGATAGCTAGTCTAGTATATATAGGACTTTTTACTATTGTATTTACATCTTCGGATCATCTTGGGACGTCTAGTTCTTAGATCATGGGGGGCTGGCCATTCAGCCATGTCTAGACCTTCATCACTTATGTATTTTCAACGGTAGAGTTTCTACACTCCATAGATTAAGGTGTGGAGCTCTATTGTTCCTCATGATTTAATGCAAAGTACTACTGTTTTATATTCAATTCAACTTATTCCGCTTCTAAGATATCCATTTGCACCCAAGAACATGATGAACGTGATGATTATGTGACACTCATCATCATTCTCACTTATGAACGCGTGCCTGACAAACACTTCAGTTCTATATGCAACAAGCTAGAATGAGTATCTCTTAGATATCTAATACAGATGACCGAGTCCGAGATATTAGAATCTTCGTGGTATAAGTTAGAACCCATGGATCACCATTCCTGAGATCCGAAAAGTCTAAACCTTGTCTGTGGTATTCCGAGTAGGATCTGGGAAGGCATGGCTGTGACGAACTTCAAACTCGCGAGTGCTGGGCGTAGTGACAGTCGCAAAAGGAGGGTGAACCCTATTCCAGTATGATCGAGAACCTCCAGATGATTAGCCGTGCCGTGACAGAGCATTTGGACCTTTTTCACAGAGAGGATGGGATGTAGCCATTGACAACGGTGATGCCCTATATAAAGCTTGCCATGGAAAGGAGTAGGAAGGATTGGATGAAGACAGCAGAAAAGCAGAGGTTCAGAGAAACGAAAGCATCTCTATACACTTATCTGAAATTCTCACCAATGAATTACATAAGTATTTCTATCTTTATTTTCTGTTTATTTATTATTATTATTCGAAAACTCCATAACCATTTGATATCCGCCTGACTGAGATTTACAAGGTGACCATAGCTTGCTTCAAGCCGACAATCTCCGTGGGATCGACCCTTACTCACGTAAGGTTTTATTACTTGGATGACTCAGTGCACTTGCTGGTTAGTTGTATCGAAGTTGTGACAAATTATGAATTAAGATTAGAGCACCAAGTTTTTGGAGCCATTACCAGGGATCACAATTTCGTGCACCAAGTTTTTGGCACCGTTGCCGGGGATTGTTCGAGTTTGGACAACTGACGGTTCATCGTGTTGCTCAGATTGGGTAATTTTCTTCTTATTTTATTTTCAAAAATTTTTCAAAAATTTTTCAAAAATATTTTCTTCTTTTTTCGTTTTTCTCAATTAAAATTCGAAAAAAAAATTTCTTTTGTTTTCGAAAATTATTTCAGAATTTTTAAAAATGAATTCTAGTGTTTCATGATGATTTGTTGAATCCTGGCTGGCTGTAAAGCCATGTCCAAATAATCACTTCAATGCATGTAATAGCATACTAAAGCTTGGCTGGTTATTAAGCCATGTCTAACCCTCAGATTGGAGCTTTAGACTAAAGAGCACAAGATTCCTGGAATTCATATTAAAAATTTTGAAATCTTTATTTTTCTTCTTCAAATAATTTTCAAAAAAAATAAAAATATACAAAAATCCAAAAAAAATTAATAAAATCATAAAATCAAAAATATTTTGTGTTTCTTGTTTGAGTCTTGAGTCAGTTTTTAAGTTTGGTATCAATTGCATTTTTTCTTAAAAAATTTTATGCATTTTTCGAAAGTTCATGCATTCATAGTGTTCTTCATGATCTTCAAGTTGTTCTTGGCCAGTCTTCTTGTTTGATCTTCATATTTTCTTGTTTTGTGTCTTTTCTTGTTTTTCATATGCATTCTTGCATTCATAGTGTCTATACATGAAAAATTTCTAAGTTTGGTGTCTTGCATGTTTTCTTTTCTTGAAAATTTTTCAAAAATAAGTTCTTGATGTTCATCTTGACATTCAAAGTGTTCTTGGTGTTCATCTTGACATTCATGGTGTTCTTGCATGCAACACATGTTTAGATCCAAAATATTCATGCATTGCATCATTTTCATGTTTTTCTCTTTCATCATTAAAAATTCAAAATTCAAAAAATATCTTTCCCTTTTTCACTCATAAATTTCGAAAATTTGGATTGACTTTTTCAAAAAATTTTAAAATCTAGTTGTTTTTAGGAGTCAAATCAAATTTTCAATTTAAAAATCTTATCTTTTTCAAAATCTTTTTCAAAAATCAAATCTTTTTCATTTCTCTTATTTATTTTCAAAAATTTTTAAAAAATATTTTTCAAAAATATTTTTCTTAATTTTATTTCATAATTTTCGAAAATATCATCAAAAATTAATCTTTTGATTCAAAAATTTCAAGTTTATTACTTGCTTGTTAAGAAAGATTCAAACTTTAAGTTCTAGAATCATATCTTGTGATTACTTGTGAGTCAAGTCATTAATTTTTATTTTTAAAATCAAATCTTTTTCAAAACTAATTTCAATCATATCTTTTCAAAAATATCTTTTTATCCTATCTTTTTCAAATATCTTTTCTAACTTCTTATCTTCTTATATTTTCAAAATTGAATTTCAAATCTTTTTCAACTAACTAATTGACTTTTTGTTTGTTTCTTATCTTTTTCAAAACTACCTAACTAACTATCCCTCTCTAATTTTCGAAAATACCTCCCTCACCCTCTTCTATTTATTTAATTACTTACTAACACTTCTCTTCATCTCATATCTCTGCTCTCCTCACCCTTGTGTTTGGATTCTCCTCCCTTCTCTTTCCTTACATTACATTCTTTGCTTCTTCTACTCACACAAAGGAATCTCTATACTGTGACATAGAGGATTCCATATTTTCTTTGTTATTCCCTTCTTTGTCATATGAGCAGGAGCAAGGACAAGAACATTCTTGTTGAAGGAGATCCTGAACCTGAAAGGACTCTGAAAAGGAAACTAAGAGAAGCTAAAATACAATAATCCAGAGACAACCTTATAGGAATTTTCGAATAGGAAGAGGAGATGGTAGCCAAAAATAATAATAATGCAAGGAGGATGCTTGGTGACTTTACTGCACCAAATTCCAACTTACATGGAAGAAGCATCTCCATCCCTACCATTGGAGCAAATAATTTTGAGCTTAAGCCTCAATTAGTTTCTCTGATGCAACAAAACTGCAAGTTTCATGAACTTCCATCTGAAGATCCTTTTCAGTTCTTAACTGAATTCTTGCAGATATGTGATACTGTTAAGACTAATGGAGTAGATCCTGAAGTCTACAGGCTCATGCTTTTCCCGTTTGCTGTAAGAGACAAAGCTAGAGTGTGGTTAGATTCTCAACCCAAAGATAGCCTGAACTCTTGGGATAAGCTGGTCAAGGCTTTCTTAGCCAAGTTCTTTCCTCCTCAAAAGCTGAGTAAGCTTAGAGTGGATGTTCAAACCTTTAGACAGAAAGAAGGTGAATCCCTCTATGAAGCTTGGGAGAGATACAAGGAACTGACCAAAAAGTGTCCTTCTGACATGCTTTCAGAATGGACCATCCTGGATATATTCTATGATGGTCTGTCTGAATTAGCTAAGATGTCATTGGATACTTCTGCAGGTGGATCCATTCACCTAAAGAAAATACCTGCAGAAGCTCAAGAACTCATTGACATGGTTGCTAATAACCAGTTCATGTACACTTCTGAGAGGAATCCTGTGAGTAATGGGACGCCTCAGAAGAAGGGAGTTCTTGAAATTGATACTCTGAACGCCATATTGGCCCAGAATAAAATATTGACTCAGCAAGTCAATATGATTTCTCAGAGTCTAAATGGAATGCAAGCTGCATCCAACAGTACTCAAGAGGCATCTTCTGAAGAAGAAGCTTATGATCTTGAGAACCCTGCAATAGTAGAGGTGAATTACATGGGTGAACCATAAGGAAACACCTATAATCCCTCATGAAAAAATCACCCAAATCTCTCATGGAAGGATCAACAAAAGCCTCAACAAGGCTTTAATAATAGTGGAAGAAACAGGTTTAGCAATAGCGAGCCTTTTCCATCATCCACTCAGCAACAGACAGAGAACTTTGAACAAAATATCTCTAATTTAGCAAACTTAGTCTCTGATCTATCTAAGGCCACTGTGAGTTTCATGAATGAAACAAGATCCTCCATTAGAAATTTGGAGGCACAAGTGGGCCAGCTGAGTAAGAAGATCACTAAAACCCCTCCTAATGCTCTCCCAAGCAATACAGAAGAAAATCCAAAAGGAGAGTGCAAGGCCATTGATATAACCATCATGGCCGAATCCAAGAAGGAAGGGGAGGACGTGAATCCCAAGGAGGAAGACCTCCTGAGATGTCCAATGATCAACAAGGAGTTTCCCTTTGAGGAACCAAAGGACTCTGAGGCTCATCTAGAGACCATAGAGATTCCATTAAACCTCCTTACGCCCTTCATGAGCTCTGATGAGTATTCCTCTTCTGAAGAGAATGAAGATATTACTGAAGAGCAAGTTGCCAAGTTCCTTGGTGCAATCATGAAGCTGAATGCCAATTTATTTGGTAATAAGACTTAGGGAGATGAACCTCCCCTGTTCACCAATGAACTAAATGCATTGGATCAACTGAGATTTCCTCAGAAGAAATAGGATCCTGAAAAGTTCCTAATACCTTGTACCATAGGCACCATAACCTTTGAGAAGGCTCTATGTGACCTTTGGTCAGGAATAAACCTCATGCCACTCTCTGTAATGGAGAAACTGGGAATCTTTGAGGTACAAGCTGCTAAAATCTCATTAGAGATGGCAGACAATTCCAGAAAATAGGCTTATGGACAAGTAGAGGACATATTAGTAAAGGTTGAAGGCCTTTACATCCCTGCTGATTTCATAATCCTAGATACTGGGAAGGATGAGGATGAATCCATCATCCTTGGAAGACCCTTCCTAGCCACAGCAAGAACTGTGATTAATGTTGACAGAGATGAACTAGCCCTTTAATTGAATGAGGACTCCCTTGTGTTTAAAACTCAAGGACATCCTTCTGTAAACATGGAAAAGAGGAACAGTAAGCTTCTCTCAAAACAGAGTCATACAGAGCCCCCACAATCAAACTCTAAGTTTGGTGTTGGGAGGCCACAACCAAACTCTAAGTTTGGTGTTGAACTCCCATATCCAAACTCTAAGTTTGGTGTTGGGAAGTCTCAACAATGCTCTGAACATCTGTGAGGCTCCATGAGAGCCCACTGTCAAGCTATTGACATTAAAGAAGCGCTTGTTGGGAGGCAACCCAATTTTTATTTATCTAATTTTATTTTTATTTTATTGTTCTTTCATGTTTTATTAGGTTCATGATCATGTGGAGTCACAAAATAAATAGAAAAATCAAAAACAGAATCAAAAACAGCAGAAAAAAAAATCACACCCTGGAGGAAGGACTTACTGGCGTTTAAACGCCAGTAAGGAGCATCTGGCTGGCGTTCAACGCCAGAACAGAGCATGGATCTGGCGTTGAACGCCCAAAACAAACAGCATCCTGGCGTTCAGACGCCAGGAATGCACCCTGAGGAAAGCTGGCGCTGAACGCCAGAAACAAGCATAGAACTGGCGTTCAACGCCAGAAACATGCTGCATCTGGGCGCTGAATGCCCAAAACAAGCACCAATTCGGCGTTTAAACGCCAGAATTGCTTGCAAAGGCATTTTACATGCCTAATTGGTGCAGGGATGCAATTCTTTGACACCTCAGGATCTATGGATCCCACTGGATCATCTCAGCATCTGTGGACCCCACAGGATCCCCACCTACCTCCACTCATACTCTTCCCTCTTCTCATTCATCCTCTCTTCCTAATAAACACCCTTCCCCAAAACCCTTCACCAATCACCTCCAATTCCCCTCCAAAACCATTATACACCCACCTACACCCACCCACTCAAAATTCACACCATCACTCCCTCCTTTTCACACCTCATAACCACCTTAAACCCCATATAGCCAAATACACACATCCCTCCATCTCCTCCATATCTTCTTCTTCTTCTACTATTCTTTCTTCTTTTGCTTGAGGGCGAGCAACATTCTAAGTTTGGTGTGGTAAAAGCATAAGCTTTTTGTTTTTCCATTACCATTCATGGCACCTAAGACCGGAGAAACCTCTAGAAAGAGGAAAGGAAAGACAAAAGCTTCCACCTCCGAGTCATAGGAGATGGAGAGATTCATCTCAAGGGTCTATAGCTCAGTGGTAGAATATTTGACTACAATTCAAGAGATCCCTGAGATACCTCAGGGGATACATTTTCCTCCACACAATTATTGGGAGCAACTAAGGGTGGAACATCAAGAGCACTCTGTCATCCTTCATGAAATTAGAGAAGATCAAAGAGCAATGAGGGAGGAGCAACAAAGACAAGGAAGAGACATAGAAGAGCTCAAGGACATCATTGGTACCTCAAGAAGAAAATGCCACCGTCACTAAGGTGGACTCATTCCTTGTTCTTAAATTTTCTGTTTTTCGTTTTCTTATGTTAAATGTTTATCTATGTTTGTGTCTTTATTACATGATCATTAGTGTCTAAGTGTCTATGCCTTAAAGTAGTGAATATAAATCCATCACCTCTCTTAAATGAAAAATTTTTTTTCAAAAGAACAAGAAGTACATGGTTTCGAATTCATCCTTGAAACTAGTTTAATTATTTTGATGTGGTGACAATACTTTTTGTTTTCTGAATGAATGCTTGAACAGTGCATATGTCTTTTGAAGTTGTTGTTTATGAATGTTAAATATGTTGGCTCTTGAAAGAATGATGAACAGGAGACATGTTATTTGATAATCTGAAAAATAATAAAAATGATTCTTGAAGCAAGAAAAAGCAGTGAATACAAAGCTTGCAGAAAAAAAAAAAAAGAAAAATGGCGAAAAAATAGAAAGAAAAAGAAAAAGCAAGCAGAAAAAGCCAAAAGCTCTTAAAACCAAAAGGCAAGAGCAAAAAGCCAATAGCCCTTAAAACCAAAAGGCAAGGGTAATAAAAAGGATCCCAAGGCTTTGAGCATCAGTGGATAGGAGGGCTTAAAGGAATAAAATCCTGGCCTAAGCGGCTAAACCAAGCTGTCCCTAACCATGTGCTTATGGCGTGAAGGTGTCAAGTGAAAACTTGAGACTGAGCGGTTAAAGTCAAGGTCCAAAGCAAAAAAAGAGTATGCTTAAGAATCCTGGACACCTCTAATTGGGGACTTTAGCAAATCTGAGTCACAATCTGAAAAGGTTCACCCAGTTATGTGTCTGTGGTATATATGTATCCGGTGGTAATACTGGAAAACAAAGTGCTTAGGGCTACGGCCAAGACTCATAAAGTAGTTGTGTTCAAGAATCAACATACTGAACTAGGAGAATCAATAACACTATCTGAACTCTGAGTTCCTATAGATGCCAATCATTCTGAACCTCAATGGATAAAGTGAGATGCCAAAACTATTCAAGAGGCAAAAAGCTACAAGTCCCGCTCATCTGATTGGGGCTATGTTTCATTGATATTTTAGAATTTATAGTATATTCTCTTCTTTTTATCTTATTTGATTCTCAGTTGCTTGGGGACAAGCAACAATTTAAGTTTGGTGTTGTGATGAGCGGATAATTTATACGCTTTTTGGCATTATTTTTAGTATGTTTTTAGTAGGATCTAGTTACTTTTAGGGATGTTTTTATTAGTTTTTATGTTAAATTTACATTTCTGGACTTTACTATGAGTTTGTGTGTTTTTCTATAATTTCAGGTATTTTCTGGCTGAAATTGAGGGACTTGAGCAAAAATCAGATTCAGAGGTTGAAGAAGGACTGCTGATGCTGTTGGATTCTGACCTCCCTACACTCAAAGTGGATTTTCTGGAGCTACAGAACTCCAAATGGCGCGCTCTCAACGGCTTTGGAAAGTAGACATCCAGGGCTTTCAAGCAATATATAATAGTCCATACTTTGCCCAAGTTTAAACGATGCAAAAGGACGTTGAACGCCAGTTCTACGCTGCAGTCTGGAGTTAAACGCCAGAAACACGTCACGAACCAGAGTTGAACGCCAAAAACACGTTACAACTTGGCGTTCAACTCCAAAAGAAGCCTCTGCACGTGTAAACCTCAAGCTCAGCCCAAGCACACACCAAGTGGGCCTCGGAAGTGGATTTCTGCATCAATTACTTATTTCTGTAAACCCTAGTAGCTAGTCTAGTATATATAGGACTTTTTACTATTGTATTTACATCTTCGAATCATCTTGGGACGTCTAATTCTTAGATCATGGGGGGCTGGTCATTCGGCCATGCCTAGACCTTCATCACTTATGTATTTTCAGCGGTAGAGTTTCTACACTCCATAGATTAAGGTGTGGAGCTATGCTGTTCCTCATGATTTAATGCAAAGTACTACTGTTTTATATTCAATTCAACTTATTCCGCTTCTAAGATATCCATTCGCACCCAAGAACATGATGAATGTGATGATTATGTGACGCTCATCATCATTCTCACTTATGAACGCGTGCCTGACAAACACTTCCGTTCTACATACAACAAGCTAGAATGAGTATCTCTTAGATATCTAATATAGAGGACCGAGTCTAAGATATTAGAATCTTTGTGGTATAATTTAGAACCCATGGATGGCCATTCCTGAGATCCGGAAAGTCTAAACCTTGTCTGTGGTATTCCGAGTAGGATCTGGGAAGGGATGGCTGTGACGAACTTCAAACTCGCGAGTGCTGGGCGTAATGACAGACGCAAAAGGAGGGTGAACCCTATTCCAGTATGATCGAGAACCTCCAGATGATTAGCCGTGCCGTGACAGAGCATTTGGACCTTTTTCACAGAGAGGATGGGATGTAGCCATTGACAACGGTGATGCCCTATATAAAGCTTGCCATGGAAAGGAGTAGGAAGGATTGGATGAAGACAGCAGAAAAGCAGAGGTTCAGAGAAACGAAAGCATCTCTATACACTTATCTGAAATTCTCACCAATGAATTACATAAGTGTTTCTATCTTTATTTTCTGTTTATTTATTATTATTATTATTCAAAAACTCCATAACCATTTGATATCCGCCTGACTGAGATTTACAAGGTGACCATAGCTTGCTTCAAGCCGACAATCTCCGTGGGATCGACCCTTACTCACGTAAGGTTTTATTACTTGGACGACCCAGTACACTTGCTGGTTAGTTGTATCGAAGTTGTGACAAATTATGAATTAAGATTAGAGCACCAAGTTTTTGGAGTCATTACCAGGAATCACAATTTCGTGCACCAGTATTCCACCCAGATAAGTTGCCCAGGCCTGGAAAATCATTGATTGTCCACATAAATGCAGCATACATATTAAAGGTTTTTTCTCATTAGCATCGTAAGTTTCAACTCCAACCCACAACTACTTCAACTCATTGATCAAGGGCTCTAGGTAAACATCTATGTCATTTCCAGGCATCTTAGGACCAGGAATAATCATAGAGAGGATAAACAAGGTGGGTTTCATGCAAATCCAGGGGGGCAGGTTACGGGATAAGAACCACGGGCTAAATTGAGTACTTCAAGCTCATGTTTCCAAAAGGGTTAAAGCCATCACTAGCTAAGGCTAGGCGACCACTGCGCGGGTCACCGGAGAAGTCGGGATATCTTCTGTCAAATGACTTCCATGCCTCGGCGTCCCTTGGATGCCTGTACATACCATCAGAATTAGGACCTCTCTTATACCACAGCATGTCAATGGCGGTCTTACTATACATGTATAACCGCTGCACTCGTGGAATCAAGGGGAAGTAATGAAGAATCTTCGCCGCTTGCGGTTTCCCGTTCTTCTTAACAACCATGTTGATCCTCACTCTGGAGTTCTTCTTAGTCTTATGCTTCCATCTTGATGTCCCACACCGTTTGTATTTGGTCAGCTCTTCGTCGCTGCCCTGGTATAGCATGCAGTCATTTGGACATGCATCTATCTTCTTGTACGCGAGGCCGAGCTTTCTTATGACTTTCTTGGCATCGTGCACAGTGCTTGGAATCCGTGCATGCTCAAAGGCTTCCGCCAGCAACTCCAATATCTTTCTGAAGGCCTTGTCGCTCACTCCGCACATGGACTTTATATGATAGAGCCTTACCAAGAAAGACAGCTTCGAAAATTTTGAACATCCCGGGTATAACTCCTGCTCTCCATCATCAAGTAGGTCATGAAAATTGCAGGCCTCACGACTGGGTTCATTGTATAGGTATGGCAACTCATCTGCATCCCCTCCAGGATGTTCATTCACTAAGTCTTCTTCCTCGCCATGAAATCCTTGGAAGTTGAATGCCTCGTGGACCATTTCAAACATTGGAGCATTGAAAGTTCTATCGGGTTGAACTTCTTATCAGTCACTAGGGCTCTCTACCACGTGTCTCTCACCGTGATGTATCCAAAATGATCGTACGCATCCTCTCTATTTTGTGGAAGGCTGAACCCACACTTCGGATATGGACAACGTATCATCCCATCGGATGACGCATTGGCAAATGTAAAATCTAAGAATCTGGTCAAACCGTCCCTATATTCTGCACCAACTCGTGGCTTTGAAATCCAACTCTTATTAATGTCTAATTTAATAAAATTATAGAACGATGAGAATTCATATAATAGAGTCAGACCACCGGCTCAAATAATAATAATATATCTTAAATAAATTCAGGGAGTGTAGACTATGATATAGTCATACTGTTTGAAATAAACTGGGAGAATAACTCTTAACGGAAAAAACAAAAAACACAGTCACTAACATCCATGATAATATGGAGCCCACAAAATTATTCGAGAAAGTTGCTTACTCATTTGAAAATTCTGCACTTTGAAAAAAAATTACTGGAATGAATAAACTCTGGTTCCAATGCCAAAAACTTGAAAAGAAAAAGAAACCTTTCTTACAAAAAAAAAAAAACAAAAACAAAAACAGAATAGAGGAGTATAGGTTAGGTGTAAGAAAATATTTAGGACAAAAGCATAAAAGAGGTAAACAATCAAGTCTAAAAGCAAAATAAAGAGATTAAAATTGTTATAGTTAGATAAACAAAAAAGGGCTAATATATAAAGGGATTAAGTTAATTAACTAGCTTTCACGTGCACTTGAAGCAAATAAATATATCCATACATGGTTACCAACAAAATGTGTACTTTTCTATAGGTTTATTGTCTTATTCAGATTGTGGCTTGCTTACTTTAAAACCATATAAATTAAGGTGCAAAGCTGCTACGCAGACAACATTTATTTAATTAATTAAGTGTGAAGTTTTGAAAATATTTTATCTATCCTTATGCAGCAGAGGAATGGAAGATATTTGAAGAGGTTCTAATCAAAACCATTTGGTTGTTCGAATGATTTAACCATAAAAATAGATGATCAAGCTAACTTATTCGCTTAAATATGAAACATTTTAACTTAACACACAGCTCAAAATGGCAAAACTACTGCTAATCCTATAGCAATAAAGGTGGTGTGTCTTAGTATTTTATCATCTTATCAATAGTAACATTACTTAACATCAAATAATAAAGAGAATAGTTATTTTGAAATTTCAATTAATGAAGGGAACAACTATTTTGATAGTCCACCATACTGTTCACATAATAGCAAGAGTGTGTAATGAGAGTCGCTAATAGCAGAGAGAAAATGGTGAACAATTTGAAAGAATGACATGGAGGAAAAAATAGACCAGCAATCTCATTTCTGAATTCTAATCCAACTAAATATAAGAGGTGAGAGCATAACCAAAGACAGTGATTGCAAACCAAAATGCAAAAATAGAACTGAATTAGCAATCTAAGAAATAAAAATAAGTTCAAAAAAATAAAAACATGAGTATTACTTGGATAGAAAATGTAAGTGACGAAGCCTTATGGTAGCTCTCAAGCTGGTTCCCACTTTTTTGCGCAGTGAGCCACAAATCAGAAGTCTCCAACTGCAGTGAGATCAACAAAACGCTTTACTTCACGCTTCGGACGGATTTTATAACATGTGAATACTGTTAAGTCAAACAAATTCAATACTAAACTAGACTTTCTAGCCAGCTGGAACTAACCTATAGAACTTTACATTATATAAACTTCCTTTCAAGAAAAATGCCTAATTAATGAAATGCTTTAGGAAGTAACTATAAACCAAAGGTATATGTCATGTCTAAGTGTACTTCTAACATATTATTTATTTAAATATCTTAACATCTAAAGCACCACATTAAAGAAAGTCCCTCATAATAATTTTAATGGTGTTGACCACTCCTACTGGAATACGAAACAAGGATAAGAAGTAAGGAGGACTACCAGAGAGGCATGCATGAATGAGAATGATATGACCACCTAAAGAAAAATAGGCCCCTTTCCATATTGCCAAACACTTTGAAATCTCCTCAACAACAGGGTCCCAAAAGGAAATGGATCTAGGATTACCACCTAGTAATATACCTACAAAATAACCAGCCATATATACCTACAAAACACATACGATTTTTTGTTCCTATGTGTATAGTCAGAAACATAGACTGCTCTTGAAAATAAAGCTCCATTTATTTCTTTCAAGAATCTATGTTTCAAATTAAATGAAGAAGAGACACAGGCAGAGCTGCATAATTTTATAGTCATAATGCTGAAAATGTAAAAGACCTTTTTAAGAGTATTATTACAAAGTTTAGTATTCAAAACAGATAGGATTATGAATAAAGACTTGCCTGACTTGAATGGATGAAAAACAAGCCAGGAATAAGAGAACATACAATTCATAGATAGTTTGATAAAACACCCAATATTCTTGCATTATAAAAGTGGATTCTACTTAATTTATTCAACCACACAGTCATGTAGGAAGTACATTAGTTTAAGCTAAATTGAAAGTGCAAAACTAGATTCCAATATGAAATTGCAATAAACACAAACATATCAAGACTCAGGGGTTCAGAAATTGGGAAAAAAATATCAAAGTTGCATGTTAAATTGGGGAAGAAAATCGGAACATACGAGGGAGAGGATCGTTCTTCACATGCGTTTGACACCAAAAGTTCACATGAAAAGTA
Organism: Arachis hypogaea; assembly: GCF_003086295.3. Taxonomy (NCBI): domain Eukaryota; kingdom Viridiplantae; phylum Streptophyta; class Magnoliopsida; order Fabales; family Fabaceae; genus Arachis; species Arachis hypogaea. Next base: position 43,117,236 of record NC_092054.1, on the reverse strand, counting down.
TAGATCCCTGCTGAATGATAGTCAAAATCTTTAGTTTTTATAGTTTTGATAGGTTTCCTTGGGCAACTACAAGCTTCTTGAAATAGTTTATTCGGCTTGAATTTTTCTTAAAGTCACCGGTGTTTCAACATCTGGTGATGTTTGTTCATTAAATATTATGATTGCTTCGGATTTCTATATGATTCTAAAAGCAATAAACACAAAGTAATTAAGACTTAGGGGTTCAAAAATTGGAGGAAAATTAAATCAGAATGTTAAATTAGGGAAGGAAAATTTAGGCGGAGTAAGTCGATCAACGTTGTTCGAAACAAAATTCACAAGGTACAGGGATGAAATTTATGCAAAATTAATTTATCGACAGCCACTCAAATTAAATTGGGGCAGGGGAGAAGAACGAACCTGAGAGAGGGGAGAGGGGCAATCGGCAACGCACAACAGAGCAAGGGAAAGGGGGAAGGCTGCCGACGACGACACCGGGGCGGATGGTTGGGGCGACCACCGACTACGTCACGGATGTGCATGGAGGAGGGGGAAGACTTGGACGACCCTTTAAGCTTTACCTTCACGCGCGGGAGCTACACAGCGGAGGGAGGAGACTAGTCACGGGGAAGAACAACGACACGGACGTGGCGACTGGAACTAACGGAGGGATGAGTCACAACAGCGGTGGAAGGAGACCAGCAATTGGCGCCTTTGCTTTGCTAGGGTTCGCGCCAAAAAGGGGAAGGTTATTGGCGCGGAAATATTTTGGTTGGGGTACTTTAATGAAACAACCCCCCACCCCCACCAGGTTATTAGATGCGGTTGGGACCAAAACGGCCACCAATTCGGATCTATTGGAAGCAGACCCTCAGAACGCAACAAGAACTGCAGCAGCTCACTCGATTTGCAGCAATTTAGAAGAAGGCTAGTAATTTTCCGCAGCTAAGAGCTGTGTCCCTTGTAGTGTTACTTTTTTAGCAAATTTATCTTTCAAGCAACATTTCATTTCTTTGTTCAATTTTACGTTTCAGTACTTTCATTTTAATTTCAAAATCCCTTTGATTGATCGAAGGCACTTTATTGCTTTCATTTAAATTCAACCCAAACCATTTCAAATTCAGTCAATTTATTTTCAAAGTCTTATTTATTGTTTTCAGATTTCCTTAAATTCTTATCCAATCGAAAGGTCTTTGATGCACTTTAGTAAAGCTGGTACACGCAAAGAGGAGTAGATTTCGCTCCCAGACTGGTGCACGAAATTGTGATGTCCAGGCTCAAACAATCCCCGGCAACGTGAGCAACTTGGTGCTCTGATCTCAATACATAATTGTCACAACTTCGATACAACTAACCAGCAAGTGCACTGGGTCGTCCAAGTAATACCTTACGTGAGTAAGGGTCGAATCCCACGGAGATTGTTGGTATGAAGCAAGCTATGGTCACCTTGTAAATCTCAGTCAGGCAGATATAAAGTGATAATGGTGTTTTCAAATATTATATAATAAAATAGGGATAGAGATACTTATGTAAATCATTGGTAGGAATTTCAGATAAGTGAATGGAGATGCTTTTCGTTCCTCTGAACCTCTGCTTTCCTGCTATCTTCATCCAATCTGTCTTACTCCTTTCCATGGCTGGCTGTATGCAAGGGCATCACCGTTGTCAGTGGCTACATCCCCTCCTCTCAGTGAATAATATGCTCACGCACCCTGTCATGGCACGGCTATTCATCTGTCGGTTCTCGATCATGCTGGAATAGGATTCACCCTCCTTTTGCGTCTGTCACTAATGCCCAACAATCGCGAGTTTGAAGCTCGTCACAGTCATTCAATCATTGAATCCTACTCGGAATACCACAGACAAGGTTTAGACTTTCCGAATTCTCTTGAATGCCGCCATCATTCTAGCTTACGCCACGAAGATTCTGGTTAGGAGATCTAAGAGATACTCATTCTAGCTTAATTCATGTAGAACAGAAGTGTTTGTCAGGCACGCGTTCATAAAGGAGAAAGATGATGAGCGTCACACATAATCATCACCTTCATCACGTTCTTGGGTGCGAATGGATATCTTAGAAGAGAAATAAGAAGAATTGAATAGAAAACAGTAGTACTTTGCATTAATCTTTGAGGAACAGCAGAGCTCCACACCTTAATCTATGGAGTGTAGAAACTCTACCGTATGAAAATACATAAGTGAAGGTCCAGGCATGGCCGAGATGGCCAGCCCCTATGGTCTAAGAACAATGCGTTCAAAGATGGTCAAAAAGACGGTCAAAAAGACGCCTAATACACTAGTAAAAGGTCCTATTTATAATAAACTAGCTACTAGGGTTTACATGAGTAAGTAATTGATGCATAAATCCACTTCCTGGGCCCACTTGGTGTATGTTTGGGCTGAGCCTGAGTGTTGCACGTGCAGAGGCCATTTGTGGAGTTGAACACCAGCTTTTGTGCCAGTTTGGGCGTTCAACTCTGGTTTTGGCTCCTTTTCTGGCGCTGGACGCCAGATTTGGGCAGAAGGCTGGCGTTGAACGCCAGTTTACGTCATCAATTCTTGGCCAAAGTATGGACTATTATATATTGCTGGAAAGCCCTGGATGTCTACTTTCCAACGCAATTGGAAGCGCGCCATTTCGACTTCTGTAGCTCCAGAAAATCCACTTTGAGTGCAGGGAGGTCAGAATCCAACAGCATCAGCAGTCCTTTTTCAACCTCTGAATCTGATTTCTGCTCAAGTCCCTCAATTTCAGCCAGAAAATACCTGAAATCACAGAAAAACACACAAACTCATAGTAAAGTCCAGAAATGTGAATTTAACATAAAAACTAATAAAAACATCCCTAAAAGTGACTAGATCCTACTAAAAACATACTAAAAACAATGTCAAAAAGCGTATAAATTATCCGCTCATCACAACACCAAACTTAAATTGTTGCTTGTCCCCAAGCAACTGAAAATCAAACAGGATAAAAAGAAGAGAATATACTATAGATTCCAAACTATCAATGAAACATAGCTACAATTAAATGAGCGGGACTTATAGCTTTTTGCCTCTTGAATAGTTTTGGCATCTCACTTTATCCATTGAGGTTCAGAATGATTGGCATCTATAGGAACTCAGAGTTCAGATAGTGTTATTAATTCTCCTAGTTCAGTATGATGATTCTTGAACACAGCTTCCTTATGAGTCTTGGCCGTGGCCCTAAGCACTTTGTTTTCCAGTATTACCACCGGATACATAAATGCCACAGACACATAATTGGGTGAACCTTTTCAGATTGTGACTCAGCTTTGCTAAAGTCCCCAATTAGAGGTGTCCAGGGTTCTTAAGCACACTCTTTTTTTTGCTTTGGACCTTGACTTTAACCGCTCAGTCTCAAGTTTTCACTTGACACCTACACGCCACAAGCACATGGTTAGGGACAACTTGGTTTAGCCGCTTAGACCAGGATTTTATTCCTTTAGGCCCTCCTATCCACTGATGCTCAAAGCCTTGGGATCCTTTTTATTTGCCCTTGCCTTTTGGTTTTAAGGGTTATTGGCTTTTTCTGTTGCTTTTTCTTTTTCTTTCTATTTTTTTTTTCTATTTTTTTTTTTGCCCCCTTTTTTTTTTTTTTTTGCAAGCTTTGTTCTTTGCTGCTTTTTCTTGCTTCAAGAATCATTTTTATGATTTTTCAGATTATCAAATAACATGTCTCCTAGTCATTATTCTTTCAAGAGCCAACATATTTAACATTCTTAAACAACAACTTCAAAAGACATATGCACTGTTCAAGCATACATTCGGAAAACAAGAAGCATTGTCACCACATCAATATAATTAAGCTAAGTTCAAGGATAAATTCGAAACTCATGTACTTCTTGTTCTTTTGAATTAAAACATTTTTCATTTAAGAGAGGTGATGGATTCATAGGACATTCATATCTTTAAGACAGAGTTTACTAACTACTAATGACCATGTAATGAAGACACAAACATAGATAAGCACATAACATAGAAAACGAAAAACAGAAGAAATAAGAACAAGGAATGAATCCACCTTAGTGATGGTGGCGTTTCCTTCTTGAGGAACCAATGATGTCCTTGAGCTCTTCTATGTCTCTTCCTTGTCTTTGTTGCTCCTCCCTCATTGCTTTTTGATCTTCTCTTATTTCATGAAGCATGATGGAGTGCTCTTGATGTTCCACCCTTAGTTGTCCCATATGGGAACTCAATTCTTCTAGGGAGGTGTTGATTTGCTCCCAATAGTTTTGTGGAGGAAAGTGCATTTGAGGCATCTCCGGGATCTCATGGTGATGAGCTTCCTGCGCCTCTTGAGCTCCATGACTGGGCTCTCTTGCTTGCTCCATCTTTTTCTTAGTGATGGGCTTGTCCTCTTTAATGAGGATATCTCCCTCTATGTCAATCCCAGCTGAATTGCATAGGTGGCAAATGAGGTGAGGAAAGGCTAACCTTGCCATGGTGGAGGACTTGTCAGCCACCTTGTAGAGTTCTTGAGGTATAATCTCATGAACTTCCACCTCTTCTCCAATCATGATGCTATGGATCATGATGGCCCGGTCTATAGTAACTTCAGACCGGTTGCTAGTGGGAATGATTGAGCATTGAATAAACTCCAACCATCCTCTAGCAATAGGCTTGAGGTCCAATCTTCTTAGTTGAACCGGCTTGCCTTTAGAGTCAATCTTCCATTGAGCTCCTTCTACACATATGTCCATAAGGACTTGGTCCAACCTTTGATCAAAGTTGACTCTCCTTGTGTAGGGGCGTGCATTTTCTTCCATGTATGGCAAGTTGAACGCCAACCTCACATTCTCCGGACTAAAATCTAAGTATTTCCCCCGAACCATTGTAACATAGTTCTTTGGATCCGGGTTCTTACTTTGATCATGGTTCTTGGTGATCCATGCATTGGCATAGAACTCTTGAACCATTAGGATGCCGACTTGTTGGATGGGATTTGTTAGAACTTCCCAACCTCTTCTTTGAATTTCATGTCGGATCTTCGGATACTCGTTTCTTTTGAGTTTGAAAGGGACCTCAGGGATCACCTTCTTCTTGGCCACAACATCATAGAAGTGGTCTTGATGGGCTTTGGAGATGAACCTTTCCATCTCCCATGACTCGGATGTGGAAGCTTTTATCTTCCCTTTCCCTCTTCTAGAGGATTCTCCGGTCTTGGTTGCCATCAATGGTAATGGAAAAACAAAAAAGCTATGCTTTTACCACACCAAACTTAGAATATTGCTCGCCCTCGAGCAATAAACAAAAGAATAGAAGAAGAAGAAGAAGAAATATGGAGAGGGAGAGGGAGATGTGGTTTCTGCTAAGGAGAGTGTAGAGGGGTGTGTTGTGTGAATTCGGTGAAGAATGGAGGTCTTTATATAGGGAATGGAGAGGGGGTTAAGGTTCGGCCATATGGGTGGGTTTGGGTGGGAAATTGGTTTTGAATTTTGAAGGTAGGTGGAGTTTATGAGGTAGGTTTATTGGGAAGAGTGGGTGGATGTGAGTGGTGAAGGTTTAGTGGGGAAGAGAGATTGAGGTGATTGGTGAGGGGTTTTTAGGGAAGAGTGTTTATGGGGTTGTGTGAGAGAGAGTGGTGAGAAGAAGTGAGTGGAGGTAGGTGGGGATCCTGTGGGGTCCACAGATCCTGAGTGGATCCTTTGGGGTCCACAGATCCTGAGGTGTCAAGGCATTTACATCCCTGCACCATTAGGCATGTAAAAATGCCTTTGTATCCAACTCTGGGCGTTCAGCGCCAGGTTGGTGGCCATTTTGGGCGTTCAACGCCCATCTGTGTGCCATTTCTGGCATTGAACGCCAGAACCATGCCTGTTCTGGCGTTCAGCGCCCAGAAGCTGCCCATTTTGGGCGTTCAGCGCCAGAACCATGCTCTGTTCTGGCGCTGAACGCCAGACAGAAGCTCCTCCAGGGTGTGATTTTTCTTCTGCTGTTTTTGATTCCGATTTCAATTTTTATATTTATTTTGTGACTCCTCATGATCATGAACCTATAAAGACACATAAAAAACAATGAAAATAAAAGTTAGATAAACATTGGGTTGCCTCCCAACAAGCGCTTCTTTAATGTCAATAGCTTGACAGTGGGCTCTCATGGAGCCTCACAGATGTGCAGAGCTTTGTTGAGACTCTCCAACACCAAACTTAGAGTTTGGATATGGGAGTTCAACACCAAACTTAGAGTTTGGTTGTGGCCTTCCAACACCAAACTTAGAGTTTGACTGTGGGGGCTCTGGTTGACTCTGTTTGGAGAGAAGCTTTTTCTGCTTCCTCTCCATGGTTGCAGAGGGAGATCCTTGAGTTTTAAACACAAGGGAGTTCTCATTCCATTGAAGGAATATTTCACCTCTGTCAACATCAATCACAGCTCTTGCTGTGGCCAGGAAAGGTCTTCCCAGGATGATGGATTCATCCTCTTCCTTTTCAGTATCCAGGACTATGAAATCAGTAGGTATGTAAAGGCCCTCAACCTTTAATAATACATCTTCTACTTGTCCATAAGCCTGTTTTCTTGAGCTGTCTGCCATCTCTAGTGAGATTTTAGCAGCTTGCACCCCATAGATTCCCAGTTTCTCTATTACAGAGAGGGGCATGAGGTTTATTCCTGAACCAAGGTCACACAGAGCCTTAAAGATCATGGTGCCTATGGTACAGGGTATTATAAACTTTCCAGGATCCTGTCTCTTCTGAGGCAATGTCAGTTGATCCAGATCACTTAGTTCATTGATGAATAAGGGAGGTTCAACTTCCCAAGCATCAATGCCAAATAATTTGGCATTCAGCTTCATGATTGCACCAAGAAACTTGGCAGTTTGCTCTTTAGTGACATCCTCATTCTCTTCAGAAGAGGAATACTCATCAGAGCTCATGAAGGGCATAAGGAGGTTCAATGGGATCTCTATAGTCTCTAGATGAGCCTCAGAGTCCTTTGATTCCCCAGAGGGAAGCTCCTTATTGATCACTGGACGTCCCTGGAGGTCTTCCTCCTTGGGATTCACGTCCTCTCCTCTCCTCACAGGTTCGGCCATGGCACTTATGTCAATGGCCTTGCACTCTCCTTTTGGATTCTCTTCTGTATTGCTTGGGAGAGTACTAGGAGGGATTTCAGTGATCCTTTTACTCAGCTGGCCCACTTGTGCTTCCAGATTTCTAATGGAAGACCTTGTTTCATTCATGAAACTTACAGTGGCCTTAGATAGATCAGAGACTAGATTTGCTAAATTAGAAGCATTTTGTTCAGAGTTCTCTGTCTGTTGCTGAATTGATGATGGAAAAGGCTTGCTATTGCTAAACCTGTTTCTTCCACCATTATTAAAGCCTTGTTGGGGCGTTTGATCCTTCCATGAGAAATTTGGATAATTTCTCCATGTTGAGTTATAGGTGTTTCCATAAGGTTCACCTAAGTAATTTACCTCTGCTATTGCAGGGTTCTCAGGATCATAAGCTTCTTCTTCAGAAGATGCCTCTTGAGTACTGTTGGATGCAGCTTGCATTCCATGCAGACTCTGAGAGATCATATTGACTTGCTGAGTCAATATTTTATTCTGAGCCAATATGGCATTCAGAGTATCAACTTCAAGAACTCCCTTCTTCATAGGCGTCCCATTATTCACAGGATTCCTTTCAGAAGTGTACATGAACTGGTTATTAGCAACCATGTCAATGAGTTCTTGAGCTTCTGCAGGCGTTTTCTTTAGGTGAATGGATCCACCTGCAGAAGTGTCCAGTGACATCCTTGATAGCTCAGATAAACCATCATAGAATATATCCAGGATGGTCCATTCTGAAAGCATGTCAGAAGGACACTTTTTGGTCAACTGTTTGTATCTTTCCCAAGCTTCATAGAGAGATTTACCTTCTTTCTGTCTGAAGGTTTGAACATCAGCTCTAAGCTTGCTCAGCTTTTGAGGAGGAAAGTACTTGGCTAAGAAAGCCATGACCAGCTTATCCCAAGAGTTCAGGCTGTCTTTGGGTTGAGAATCCAACCATAATCTAGCTCTGTCTCTTACAGCAAAAGGGAAAAGCATGAGCCTGTAGACTTCAGGATCTACTCCATTAGTCTTAACAGTATCACATATCTGCAAGAATTCAGTTAAGAACTGAAAAGGATCTTCAGATGGAGTAGATCCACTCTATGTGTATAGTCAGAAACATAGACTGCTCTTGAAAATAAAGCTCCATTTATTTCTTTCAAGAATCTATGTTTCAAATTAAATGAAGAAGAGACACAGGCAGAGCTGCATAATTTTATAGTCATAATGCTGAAAATGTAAAAGACCTTTTTAAGAGTATTATTACAAAGTTTAGTATTCAAAACAGATAAGATTATGAATAAAGACTTGCCTGACTTGAATGGATGGAAAACAAGCCAGGAATAAGAGAACATACAATTCATAGATAGTTTGATAAAACACCCAATATTCTTGCATTATAAAAGTGGATTCTACTTAATTTATTCAACCACACAGTCATGTAGGAAGTACATTAGTTTAAGCTAAATTGAAAGTGCAAAACTAGATTCCAATATGAAATTGCAATAAACACAAACATATCAAGACTCAGGGGTTCAGAAATTGGGAAAAAAAAAATCAAAGTTGCATGTTAAATTGGGGAAGAAAATCGGAACATACGAGGGAGAGGATCGTTCTTCACATGCGTTTGACACCAAAAGTTCACATGAAAAGTATAGATCCCTGCTGAATGATAGTCAAAATCTTTAGTTTTTATAGTTTTGATAGGTTTCCTTGGGCAACTACAAGCTTCTTGAAATAGTTTATTCGGCTTGAATTTTTCTTAAAGTCACTCGTGTTTCAACATCTGGTGATGTTCGTTCATTAAATATTATGATTGCTTCGGATTTCTATATGATTCTAAAAGCAATAAACACAAAGTAATTAAGACTTAGGGGTTCAAAAATTGGAGGAAAATTAAATCAGAATGTTAAATTAGGGAAGGAAAATTTAGGCGGAGTAAGTCGATCAACGTTGTTCGAACCAAAATTCACAAGGTACAGGGATGAAATTTATGCAAAATTAATTTATCGACAGCCACTCAAATTAAATTGGGGCAGGGGAGAAGAACGAACCTGAGAGAGGGGAGAGGGGGCAATCGGCAACGCACAACAGAGCAAGGGAAAGGGGGAAGGCTGCCGATGACGACACCGGGGCAGATGGTTGGGGCGACCACCGACTACGTCACGGACGTGCATGGAGGAGGGGGAAGACTTGGACGACCCTTTAAGCTTTACCTTCACGCGCGGGAGCTACACAGCGGAGGGAGGAGACTAGTCACGGGGAAGAACAACGACACGGACGTGGCGACTGGAACTAACGGAGGGATGAGTCACAACAGCGGTGGAAGGAGACCAGCGATTGGCGCCTTTGCTCTGCTAGGGTTCGCGCCAAAAAGGGGAAGGTTATTGGCGCGGAAATATTTTGGTTGGGGTACTTTAATGAAACAACCCCCCACCCCCACCAGGTTATTAGATGCGGTTGGGGCCAAAACGGCCACCAATTCGGATCTATTGGAAGCAGACCCTCAGAACGCAACAAGAACTGCAGCAGCTCACTCGATTTGCAGCAATTTAGAAGAAGGCTAGTAATTTTCCGCAGCTAAGAGCTGTGTCCCTTGTAGTGTTACTTTTTTAGCAAATTTATCTTTCAAGCAACATTTCATTTCTTTGTTCAATTTTACGTTTCAGTACTTTCATTTTAATTTCAAAATCCCTTTGATTGATCGAAGGCACTTTATTGCTTTCATTTAAATTCAACCCAAACCATTTCAAATTCAGTCAATTTATTTTCAAAGTCTTATTTATTGTTTTCAGATTTCCTTAAATTCTTATCCAATCGAAAGGTCTTTGATGCACTTTAGTAAAGCTGGTACACGCAAAGAGGAGTAGATTTCGCTCCCAGACTGGTGCACGAAATTGTGATGTCCAGGCTCAAACAATCCCCGGCAACCTGAGCAACTTGGTGCTCTGATCTCAATACATAATTGTCACAACTTCGATACAACTAACCAGCAAGTGCACTGGGTCGTCCAAGTAATACCTTACGTGAGTAAGGGTCGAATCCCACGGAGATTGTTGGTATGAAGCAAGCTATGGTCACCTTGTAAATCTCAGTCAGGCAGATATAAAGTGATAATGGTGTTTTCGAATATTATATAATAAAATAGGGATAGAGATACTTATGTAAATCATTGGTAGGAATTTCAGATAAGCAAATGGAGATGCTTTTCGTTCCTCTGAACCTCTGCTTTCCTGCTATCTTCATCCAATCTGTCTTACTCCTTTCCATGGCTGGCTGTATGCAAGGGCATCACCGTTGTCAGTGGCTACATCCCCTCCTCTCAGTGAATAATATGCTCACACACCCTGTCACGGCACGGCTATTCATCTGTCAGTTCTCGATCATGCTGGAATAGGATTCACCCTCCTTTTGCGTCTGTCACTAACGCCCAACAATCGCGAGTTTGAAGCTCGTCACAGTCATTCAATCATTGAATCCTACTCGGAATACCACAGACAAGGTTTAGACTTTCCGGATTCTCTTGAATGCCGCCATCATTCTAGCTTACGCCACGAAGATTCTGGTTAGGAGATCTAAGAGATACTCATTCTAGCTTAATTCATGTAGAACAGAAGTGTTTGTCAGGCACGCGTTCATAAAGGAGAAAGATGATGAGCGTCACACATAATCATCACCTTCATCACGTTCTTGGGTGCGAATGGATATCTTAGAAGAGAAATAAGAAGAATTGAATAGAAAACAGTAGTACTTTGCATTAATCTTTGAGGAACAGCAGAGCTCCACACCTTAATCTATGGAGTGTAGAAACTCTACCGTATGAAAATACATAAGTGAAGGTCCAGGCATGGCCGAGATGGCCAGCCCCTATGGTCTAAGAACAATGCGTTCAAAGATGGTCAAAAAGACGGTCAAAAAGACGCCTAATACACTAGTAAAAGGTCCTATTTATAATAAACTAGCTACTAGGGTTTACATGAGTAAGTAATTCATGCATAAATCCACTTCCTGGGCCCACTTGGTGTATGTTTGGGCTGAGCCTGAGTGTTTCACGTGCAGAGGCCATTTGTGGAGTTGAACACCAGCTTTTGTGCCAGTTTGGGCGTTCAACTCTGGTTTTGGCTCCTTTTCTGGCGCTGGACGCCAGATTTGGGCAAAAGGCTGGCATTGAACGCCAGTTTACATCGTCAATTCTTGGCCAAAGTATGGACTATTATATATTGCTGGAAAGCTCTGGATGTCTACTTTCCAACGCAATTGGAAGCGCGCCATTTCGACTTCTGTAGCTCCAGAAAATCCACTTTGAGTGCAGGGAGGTCATAATCCAACAGCATCAGCAGTCCTTTTTCAACCTCTGAATCTGATTTCTGCTCAAGTCCCTCAATTTCAGCCAGAAAATACCTGAAATCACAAAAAAACACACAAACTCATAGTAAAGTCCAGAAATGTGAATTTAACATAAAAACTAATAAAAACATCCCTAAAAGTGACTAGATCCTACTAAAAACATACTAAAAACAATGTCAAAAAGTGTATAAATTATCCGCTCATCACAGACCACTCGATATCGAACTACCTTCGATTTGCTAAAAATCAATAAAACAATATTATAGTAGAAACAGTATCTCAGATTCACAATGAAAGAATAAAGTATAACAATCAAAAATAAGAAGGGTAACGATGGAGAATCCATATGCCACTAATCACCTGTATAATGAGAAGTGGTTTAGTCACATATTAGAGACTTGAAACAGTGAGAAGAAGAAGAAAACAGAGAGAAGAGTACTTACAATGTATATTCACAATTAGAAAATTACTTATTACAGATAGATTTACAGACAGATTTGGAGTTTGAGAAAGTATTTCCAACTCTAAATACAGACGGAAAATCTGTCTATAAATCTGTCAGTAAGGTAAAACATTTTTTTAGATTTTTTTATTGTAAAATAAACCTGATTTCATACAAAATAAATATAAATTTAAACAAGTTTATTGTATAATCAAACTAAAAGAGAAGTACCATAAACAAGCAAGTCAATATAATTCATTTACATCATATAATTAAAAAGGTTAAAGCAGAAGTAATGAATATCATTTACATCACATAATCAATACCATTTACATCATTCCACTCTCTCATACAACTTCATTCATCAAATTAATCTAATTACTTTATAAAACTAACTTACTCACATAAACTGGAACAATAAAGTTAAAAGTATTATCAATTATGTGTTAATTGTTGAAGCAGAAGTAATGCCTCAAGTATTGTTCCTCCTTAAAAATTTGTAATGGTGATTATATTAATCTTGAAATCAAAGCTTTTCCAATCGGTGATACAACCAAAGCTTACTGGCGAAGAACTTGGTTTTCTAACTCCAAATTGAAAATTTTTTCTCCAATCTATATAAAAAAAATTGTTTTAAGAAGTTAATTAGATTTATGTTAAGGCAGGTATAGATGATGATGATGATGATGATGATGATGATGATGATGATGATGATGATGATGATGATGATGATGATGGGAAAGATGGAAAAAGAAGTGTGTTATACATCCAAAGGCATAAAAGGTGCACAAATGAATAACATAAATGAAAGTGGATCGTAAAAGTTGATCGACAGTGCTACTAGACCTCAACCCATACACTAATTTCTTGACTAGGTTTTCCTTTGAAGGCATAATTGAATCAATTATGGGTTATAACCCACCTAACTAATAATTATACTAGGAAAAATTTGAAAGAATCATGTAACCTTAATTTGAGCCAGACTGTGTCGTAAACTTGACATGAGAGTTCTAAAATTTAGAACATGAACCTAGCCTAATATAAGCTTTAGATCAGGATAGGTTACGGGACTAGAACAAATCTTAAGCACCATTACAATTGCATTTGAGGGTTGGGACACAAGAAAATCACACTACTAACTTTGAAACTCAATATGTTTGCATTTCATAAAAATCTAAATATGGTTTATTTATTCTTATGTAACAAATAATAGTGTAAATTGTATATAACACTATGGACCTAACATCCGCGAAACCCTATAAATCATTATTTTTCCTTATGTAGTTAGGCTCTCTACTAACCTCTGAATCAATTCTTGAAGTTGTTCCACTTTACGATCAGAATCTTTAACCTTTTTAATTAGTTCCTTATTTAATTTCTCACTTCAGCTTGGTGGTGCTTAATAACTAGTGGTACTTCTTCAATGGCTTTCCGTGCTGCCTCACGCTCTTTAGCTGCTATGGAATTTGCTTCATATACCTGTATTTGTATTGCATGCAAAGCACCCTGTAACTTGGACAATTTCATGTACATTTTCCTCTTCCAAATCAGTCTGTAACTAGTCAAAAAGTAAATAAGTTTATGGTATAAGAAACACTGAAAATGTATATCAGATACTTAAAATTGATATGTCAAAATTTATCATGATTATGTTACCCTCAAACGCTTCTCAATTTGCAAATGCCATGTAAGTTCTTCTACACGCTTCTCTAGTTTGTCTTTTGCTTCCTTAAGGGCCCTGTTTTTCTTGCAACCTGAATGCAATTACACAAATTATTAATCTCGAGATAAGGTCAAATTATATAAAATTACAAATGAGATAGAATAGTTCAAACCATTTTGAGCATTTTAAGTTCCTTCCTAGCAACCCTTCTCCTCCAGCGACACTGAGTAACAATTGTAGCCTTTTGCAACTTTTTATAATATGAAAATACAATTTTTCGGCGTAAATTAGCCTGAAGATATTGACAAAAAAGATCATTATAGCAGGGCAAATAAGAAAGTAGGAATTATAAGAACTGAAATAACCATTTTAATAAAATAATTTTTTTAACTATTTGAAATAGGTTCAAAAATATAGCAATGGTATTTTAAAAATAAAAGGTGAAATTTGAATTCAATAAATTTTTCTGAGTGGGAAAATGTATTTTTTGTAGAAAATTTTTGTAAAAAAATGCGTATCGATGCTTAAGCCAACAGAACCGACTCTAGTCTATCCGGTACCACGTACTTAGAAAAATAAGATTTTGAAAATTGAATTTATTATTTTGAAAGGGAAAAAATAATTTAGAATTCAAAACCGGTCGCTAATCTTAAGGGTTTTTGCCCAAAGTGGAGCAAACGGGCTAAAAACGCTAACAGGTTGAACCGGGCCCAACTTGGACCCAATCTCAACATATATATACCTCACTTAAGAGTAAATTTAGCTCATTTCCACCCATAAAAAAAAAGGGATGCTGCTGAGTTGAGAGAAGAGAGGAGAGGGTTTACTATTCACATTCATCTTGTTTCGCTTATAACTTGAGCTACGGAGCTCTGATTAATGAGCCGTTTGTGGTCACGCGATGCTCTCATCGAGCCCGTCATTTCTAGCTAAGTTTTGTTGGTAAGATTTTGAAACTCAAACTCCAATTTTCAGCCCTAATAATTTTGCATTTTTACGTTTGATTTTTGAGTAGATTTTTATGATTTTGGTTGTTTAGGAGTGATCTAGTATTAAAATATTGTTGGGTTTTGCCCCTAATCTCGTTGGATAAGTCTCTTCAAACCTTTGTGTTTAGTTATTTTTGTGAACCCTGAGTTTGATGTTGGTATGTTGTATGGTGTTAGATTGAGCTTTGGTATTTGTTGGAGTTGGTTTGAGGCTTTTTGGATTGAGCTTAGTGGCTTCGTTTTGGTGTTTGGTGCATTTTGGGAATCAACCAAGGTATAGTTTCGGTTTTTCCTATGTAATATGTAAAATTTCTGGACACTTAGGCTAGTGGACTATAGGATAGGTTTGAATTGTTGATTGTGGCTTATGAATATTGATGCTTGTGATGATTTTAATGAATTGTGATGTTGTTGTTGATTATTGAGATTGAAGTTAAATAATGACAATATTGAGTAGTGATATTGGGTTTAGATGCTTGTTGATGTTGATGAATGTTGAGGATTTTGAATTAAGGTTGAGTTGTGATTTATTGAGATTGTGAAGGTGTGTAAGTGGAAATTTTTCAGTGGAAATGGTGAAAATGTGTATGGATAGGTTGCAAAATGAATTGAAAGATATATAAACATCATTTAGGTCCATTAGAACTGTTTTGGTTGTAGGATAATTGGTTTTTATTATGAATTTTGGAAGTTGAGAACCTAGTTAACTTTTGGTAAAAATAAGTTTTTGGTGAAATTTGGTGGATCATAACTTGAGCCTCTATTTTTGAAATTGGTTGGAAATTACTTTAAATTAAAGATGATTTAAAGAGCTTTAAACTGATATAAAGTTTGAGAAAAATAAATTTTTGTAGAAGAAGTTATGAACGTTTAAAGTTTGGTGTTCAAAACTGAAATTCTGCAGAGTTGAAAATTTTCTAAGTCTAGTGAGGGTTGCGTACGCGACACAGTGCACGCGATGTGGCCATTCCATTCGGGTTGGGCATCTCGCGTACGTGGGCATTATATGCGTACGCGAGCTATAAGAGTTTTGGCCTTTGTGTACGCGAACTTTAACACGTGATGCGAGCAACCCATTCAGGTTGGGACACTCGCGTACGCGAGCAGGTGGTTGCATACATGACCACCCATTTTTTACTGCATGCGTACACGAGACAGAGGCTTGTGTACGCGAGACTCCTGTTTTGCTGAAAATTTGTTTTTCTTTGTTTTCAAAGGTTCTCGAGCTTTCCAAACATTCTTTAAGTGCCGTTTAAGAATACTATCTAGTGCTTAGTTACTAATATTGCTAAAGATGAGTTAGTGACCTAATTTAGGGAATTTCTATATGAACTTAGAAGATGGAAACTTAGGTTTCTGAAGTACTGAGGATGGATTAGTTGAGTAAGATGACGGAGTACTGTAACGATGACTAATGTGATGATTTGTGGAATTACGAGTTGATGATGTTTGAGACGAGTCTAGGACTCGGGATTAAATGATGTTTTTATTGAGTAACAAGGATGATTTCTAAAAAGTTACAGATATATTATTTTGTGCTGAGACTGTTGAGTCGCTATGCGCCTCGGGCAAGGACTGTGGCAGTCTCCCACTTGTCAAGGTCACGGCGTCGGCGTAATGACGGTAGTTAATCCCGCTTATGTTGAGATGTGAGGGCTGGGGTGGTATCCCACTCGCATAACCTTCTCTACTGCATGAGTGTGCATGACCTATATCCCTAGCGTGGCAAAAAGGCTACATCCAATAGACTGACAAGTGATATCATGAGCCAATAGGAAAGGCATTCATCATATGCATCTTCTACCTGTTTTTTACTTTGCTTAATTTCTATTATGCCTAAATGAATCACATGTTTACTTGCTAATTGTTCTACTTACTATACATGTACTTTACTTGTCTGCATTACTTGTGTTTTCTGCTGGAATTGAGGAAGTTCGGTAGGCGGTGGCGATAGGATCACATGGAGGTTAGGCTGGCAAAGGCTGTGAGATAGCGGTGCTATGTTAGTTAGAAATTCCTTAAGTTAGAATACCCTGTTTACAGTTTAAGTTAATTATTTGCTTTAAGCTTGAATATTCTGTATTGATGTGAAGTTCTAGGATTGTCTCTGGCGTCCCAGAATCTTATATCTTACATTACTGGGCACTGTTACCATACTAAGAATCTCCGGTTCTCATACCATATGTTGTTATTTTTCAGATGCAGATCACAACCCACCTCAGTGAGTTTGCGGATATGGTGACAAAGCGGAGGATGATCTTTCTTATGCTTTATTTTACTTTACTTTTGTTGTAGTTATTCTCTCACCTTTTGTATTCTATACTTTATGGCCTTAGATGCTTGATTTGAGAGATAAATTGTATAAACTGTTTTAAACTTCTCAAACTCTTTTGTATTTCAGTTTGACTAGCCGGCCTAAATTTCGCAGACTGTGACTAGTCCTCTTTTTGGTATATCATACTTATATATATTATTTATTTTAATTATTACCTTGTGTATCCTAGAGCTATTTACAAGGTTTTATATATATTATGTTTTGTTCCGTCCGTGCCTACGCGTTTAGTTGTCGTGTGTGAACGCTTCACATTTCGTAATTCCACTTTATACGACTTTGAGCTTTACTCCTTTATCGGGCTTCTAGTTATATAAATTCTTGTGTGTGTGTGTATATAAGCTTTAGAACTATCGCGGTACTTTGTTATCCTTTGCTTTACGGTTAGAGGTAATGCTTAGGGTAACAAGATGTTACAGGAATTGCATCTTTCCATTTTCTCAACTGAAAGTCTATAACTTATGAAGTATGAATATAAAAAACAGAACCTGGATATGAATTGCAACCTTTGTTTGCGTTCTAAATCTAAATTCATCACGAACCTTCATAGCCCTTAAACATGTCTGTATTATTATTGCAAATGATCGTACACTTAAGAAAGATTTCCTAGCAATGTATCCTTTGAGGTTCTTTTCTATTTTCAGAGTTGCTACTTCACGATGCAACTACTCATAGAGCTTCCGGGCCAATATTCCTATTTATCATTAAAAAGAACTAGACAAATCCATAAAGTCAATAATAGAAATTTAACATAGCGAACCCATAATGAGGTTCTGTTGAATTTAAGGTCTCCATCAAAGATTGAAGTTATAACTATATTTTTCAGAAAGTGTCATTCACTAAGTCTATTACATGAAAACAAAAAGCCTAGATATACAACAGAAGAGTTTCAAAGACTACATGAAAATGAGGTATAAAAAGCACAAAAAGAGTTGAAAAAATTAATAATACCTTGAAACAAGATCCAATTCAAGACAACTTTGAAGATTTTGAAGACACCGAGTGGGGAAGGGGAAATAGACCAGCCACAAATGAATATTTTGAGGCTGTCAGCAGATTCTAATGTTTTGCAACCACATAATCCTTGTTTTTATCAAGAAACATATCAGCCAGATATGTCACCTGGACAAAAAAAATAATAGTCAAAATGAAGGAGGCAAATATTCAAGCAACATTTAAATTCGAAAAGTCATTAAACGGAACATGTAATAAAAAAGGTTGAATATATCTACCTCCCCTATATAGTGAGATATGGTAAAACTAGTTCGGAAAAGTTTAGGTTTGATAAACCACTTGTTGTTTTTGAATGTCTGGTACGACTTCTGAGCAAATGTTTCGTGTAGACTTAGGAAACATAATGTACCACAAAAATTAGGCTAATATTAACTCTCAATCAAATTACAAAGTACACCTTATAGGCAATGCCTAATACAAGTGTTATACGAAAAATAATACAGTAAAAAAAAGTATATTTGAAAAAGGTATAAGCATTTAGCTACAACTTAAAAGTAATATCAAATCAATAACAAATCAACGCCATTAGCATACCAGGCTTCATCAAGAAGTTCAATTATTCTTTCAGGTTTCTGCAAAAGATTGAAACATTAAAATCAACATTACATGAATGAATTGTGTAGGAAAATTAAGAGTGAAATAGAATTAAAAAAAACTTTTACACTTTACATGGATAATCTATACATTTAAAGCACACACATACATCTTGTACCAATAGTTGCTTGTCCATTCTTAAGAAGAACAAGACATTATAATATGTAACAAGCAACAGATAAATACATTTTCAACCAAATCCAGAACATCTTGATTGTCAACAAATTCTATGTAACTCCAACCAATCTTTTCCTTGGTGTATTCTTGTTGTTCCATTTTAAATATATGATGCGACCATTCAATTAAAAAATGCTTCAGTTGTAGAGTAATACAAGAATTCTGGATCTGGGTCACAAATTATGCCAGAAATCACCTAACCTGATTAAGTGTTGTTACAACTTCTCATTCGTAATGTTCAAAACTAAGAAAAAGATATTTATCAGATACATGGCTAAATACTATACCAAAAATGCCAAATGAAACAACTAGCTTACCTATTGAATTTAAAACTTTCAAACCCATAGATATCAAGAACTACAATGATAGATTTAGAATTTAGCTAATGCATCCCTGCTACCAACAAAAACAGGATCAAGAGTTCTTATAATGACCTCGTCAGGTGTTACCATCACACACTTGATCAGTGCATCTTCCAAGCTCATAGCATCATACCTAAAACAAAATTACATAAAATGAACTGAACATTGACAAAATCATAATAAAGCATAGTAGAGCATACGAAATAAACAAATGAGTTATGCTAGCACACACTTGAGAAGTTTAGTAGTCGTATTAAGATGGAACTTAGATTTTTCATCCTTGATGATAGAAGAGTCAATCTCCTCTCCTTTTGCAAATTCATAGTGAAAAAACAAGGAAGAGAAGAATGAAAGGAGGTACTTGAGAATAGATTTTATCAGAATCAGCGAGTTGAAGTTCCTTCCCATAAAGCTTGCCATCTTTATATTTCAATTTCAATGTATATCTTTCTTAGTTTTTTATTTTTTTAGAGGTAAAGGGCAAGAAAGAGAATCATTCAGAAAAAGTCGAGTGAAAAAAGTTGAGTGAAACACTTGAGAGAAAAGCTAAGAGTAATTTCAGATTTCTTTTGGTTGTATTTTCTATCTTGTGTCATGTACTTGAGAGGTATCCCTTGCTAAGTTGGGTAAACACTTAGTGTGGTGAGTCTAGGTATTAGCATATTCAAGTTAATTTTATGTTGAAACTTGTGTGCTCAGATAGGATTACGTTGAGTCCTAGGAAATTGGTGTATATAATACTTGGATTATAGTAAAAATTCCACCAATGTTGTGGTGGAGACTGGATATAGGTTGCATTGCACAAGGCAACTGAACTAGGATATATGGCTATGTCATCTTCTTCCTATCTACTTTAGTTCGGTTTTTTTATTTTTATGAGACAAAACGAAATTGTCTCCTGAATTATCCGCTGCGCAAACCAAACAGAAATCAAGTTCAAAGCTCTGGGTTTAATGCTTAATCAATCAAAGTTAAAGAAGGCCATAAATTCAATCCCCCTCCCCCTTCTTTAACCCTTCTGAAACCTTTAGTATTTTCTTCTAGTCCTTGTTTGTTGGCACACCTCTGAATAATATGGTAAAATTAGGATTCGATCAATTTAAGGCTAGATATGGACACTTCATCCTTTAATAATAATATTTTCTCATTCAAAAAAAATTGTTAATTTTTACTTCAGTTACTCAAAATAATGATAAAGAATGCTAAGCCACTTTTTTTTTGTCACGTAAACAGGTTAATTTTATCAATTGTTAATCATCTCTTTGGTGCGTACATTAAAAATTTTAATTATGTCATATGTCTTTTTATAACTTAAAATTTTTCATGTATATTTTTGTCTATTTACTCACTTTTCTCGAATTAAATCCTATTTTAGTCACTGAGATTGACGAGTTGCACTGTTTTAGTCATTGACTTCTCAATTGCTACAATTTGATCCCTCCCCCCCCCTCCCGGATTAAAAAAGTGCATCAACGTAGTTCCTTGTGTATTTTCTGTCGCTCCCAACTCAATGCCGTTAGTGACATGGCTCAAGTCTTGCTATGCTGGACATATTAAAATGACATTGTACGCGTTTTGACGCTAAAGAAGGCACTAAACGATGACATTTGAGTGTTTGAATAATACTAAAACGTTATATCTCTCCTTTTTTAACAATTAACCCTTAGATGACATTGTTTAGTGCCTTTTTTAACGTCAAAATGCGTACGACATCGTTTTAATATGTCCAATCCAGCATGGCAAGGCTTGAGTCATGTTACTAACGGCGTTAGAGCTCCAATGATAAAAAATACACGAAAAATTATATTAGTGTATTTTTTTTAATCTAAAAGATTAAATTATAACAATTAAAAATTATAAATTAAATTAAGTAACTTACCAATCTCAAAAATTAAAATGGAGTTTAACTCCACTTTTCTCTGATATTTGTTAGTTTGACTCTATTTATTTTGATAAACTAATTACAGTCGTGGCCTTATTAAAAATAGTTTCTAAACCTCCATGGAATGCGGTTGGAAACTTACCGCGTTGCTAAAAGAGTATTTTAGGTTTTTGAGAGCAGCGAAAGTCAGAAAGCTAAAGAAATATAAAAATTAAACCCAGCCACCCAAATAGTTTTTGAAAAAGTATAGGTGGCAATGAAAATATTAAATAATATGAATAATAAATATATCGGATGTTTATTTTATTAAGTGTACAGATAATTATTTTAATATTAAAATTTAGGTGAATAATTTAGAGATATAGTGTATTTTTATTTGATTAGTAATTGTTTATGTTTAAAAAAATCATTAGTTACTTAACATAATTTATAATTTTTAGCTTCAAAAATAATTCTTAAAATACTCTTTCTTGGAAATCCCAGATTCGTTGTATGCAGAAGTGTTAATCAACCACGTAAAAGAAAGAAGTAATTAATCAGCTATTTAAACATCTCAGAAATAAATAAAACAGATATTATGTAATCAAATAAAATCCATAAAATAGTCACATAAAACAAAATAAAATCCATAATTCATACGTTTAATATTAAACTAGTGTATGCTCATGCACTATACGCAAAGAATAAAAATAAATAAATATGTACGTGGAACTATAATTAGGATTTTATGAGAAAATTCTACAGTGAGATTAGTTTTGATAACTAACGATAATATAAATTTAACTTATAAATAAAATACTGATACAGGATAAAAAAAATTAAATTTAAGCTCAAAATAATTCTCTCTTTTATTAAAAAGATAATACTAAAATAATTTTTTTAATTATATTTAAAATTATTATTTTTATTTTTAAAAAATAATTTTTTATAATTATTATTATAATTTTTTTTATTAAAATAATTTTTTATAATTATTATTATAATTTTTTTTATTAAAATATTTTTTTAATTATATTTAAAATTATTATTTATATTTTTAAAAAATATTATATAATAATATAATTTTTTTATAATTATTATTATAATTATTTTATTAATATAATTTTTTTATAATTATTTTTTATTTTTTATTATTATTTTTAATAATTTCTAAAAATAAAACTAAAATTATTTTTTTAATTATTTTTATTTTAAAAAAATTATAATTATTTTTATTATTATTTTTATCAAAATAATTTTTTTATAATTATTTTTTTGTAGTTTTAAAAAACTAACACCGAAATGACATATTTTCTCTCTTATAATTTTTTATAATTATTTTTAAACTACCACAAAAAAAATATTATTTTAGTATTAGTTTTTCGAAATTATAAAAAAAATTATAAAAAGAATTATTTTGGTAAAAATAATTAATAAAATAATTTTGGTGTTATTTTTAGGACATAATAATAATAATAATAATAATAATAATAATAATAATAATAATAATTAAAAAATAAAAAATAATTATAAAAAATTATTTTAGTAAAAATAATTATAAAAATAATTATAAAAAATTATTTTTTAAATAAAAATAATAATAAAATAGTAATTATAAATATAATTAAAAAAATTTATTTTAGTATTATTTTTCTAAAATTATTTTTTTTATAATTATAAAAAATTATTTTAATAAAAATAATTATAAAAAATTATAAAAAAATTATTTAAATTTTAAATTTAATTTTTTATCATGTATCGATATTTTAAATTAAATTTATATCATCTTTAATCATCAAAATGAATGCCACTATAAAACTCGTATTATGACTACCCGATACTTGCATGACTTCGCGTTTCTTTAGGGAAATAATTTTAAATTCAAAAGAAATTTAAACATAAAATATTACTATATTTAAAATAAATTCATAAAATCACGAGTGATGAGTCGGTGGACATATACTAAATCTGTAATAAAAAAATATACATAAACAAAAGATAATAATTCTAGAAAAAGTCTAGCAACTAATATTTTTATTAAAATATGGTTAGTATTTAATCAACAAAAAAAAATGAGTAATCTTATATTATTAAATATAATTTTATACTATTAAAAATATTAATAATAATTAATTAATGACTACAAATTATAATATCTGCTAATTTCTTAATACTCTTCTTCTATAATATTGTTCACATAAAAATATAGTTATGTGTATACTTTTTTTATTTATTTTTCAAAAAAAAACAAAAAGAAAATTTTTATCACCTACCTTTCAAATTTTCAGTTTTTTCCCTTTAAAAAAACATTAAATAATTTAGAGAAAATGTTAATTTTAAAATTAAGATTCAATTGTAATAAAAATAAAGATTGATTTTGAGTTTATCTTTTTAAACTATCAATGTAAAAATATATTGTACTAATATCAAATTTAATGTTTATATATATAGAGATAACAAAAAATTACAATTTTAGATAATAAGCACGGAAATGAATTTTTTTTATAAATTTTTTGGCTTATATCCTAATCAGAGGTGCATAATGTTTTTCTTTCAAAAAATATCGTACTAAATTCGTTCCTTATTATTATAGTTATTAGAAGATGGTTTGTGATTAATTATTATAATTCTATGTTTCATATAATATAATTCTATTGTTTTTTGGTGACTATATAATTCTATTGTTTAATTTATAAAATTTAATTTACGTAATCAATCTGTATAATTGATATTTTAAATTAATTTGTATCAAAAATTTTTTATCAAAACAAAATGGGTTTAATATTGGTTTCAATTAGAATTTTGGTTCAAAGTTAAAACAATTTAAAGGGATTAAATTATAATAATAACTAGTTTATATTTAAATTTTAACTTAAGGTACTTAAGTCATTTACTAAACTGTGATTGATTCATCTCACTTTAAGTCCTAAACATGAAATATGAGGACAAATATAAAAAAACAATTGATAATATAAATATTATTTTCGTAACTTGAAAATTCTTTTTTCTAAAACAAAAAGGAGAAATTAAAAATAATTCAATTGAACGGAAGAGTCATTGGTAGGGATGAACGTGGATCGGATCGGATCGGATATGGCTAAAATTTCGATCCGATCCGCACTAAAATTATCGGATCGGATCGGATTCAATATCCGCATATTTGCGGATTGGATCGGATCGGATCGGATATCGGATATATCCGCAAAATACAAAAATATTTTTAAAAGCTTATTTTTATTAAAAACATATCAATAAAATTCATTTTTTCTATTCTTTTAAATATATTTACTCTTAAAATAATATTAAACATACTTTTCTTAAATAATAAATTAAAATAATACATATATGATAATTATTAGTTGAAATAAAACATAAAAAGAATATTTACTTATTTATTTCTTTATTTTTGCAGATACACGGATATGCGAATACCAACACAAAATCCGCAATCCGATTCGATTAGTGTGCGGATCTGATCCGATTCGATCCAATCCGAAAGCCTTGCAGATCGGATCTATATCCACAATTTTCAGATCAGATTCGGATAAACACAGTAAATATACGGATCGAATCCGAACCATGAACACCCCTGATAATTGGCAAATAAAAGCCCCAATGAAAAGCTTTGCTTTTCACCCCCAATACAAACAAGCTTTTGGCGCTCAACAAAAAAATTTTATACGGTATTTATGTGTTTCACACTACTAATTTTATCATATTTAATGTTTTCACTTTTAGTCTTATATTAGTTATTAATTTAGTGATTAATTTTTTATATATATTTAAAGTAATTGATTTTTTTAAAATAAAAAAAGCTCAACACACTAAAATAGAGTAACAAATAAATCAGATACAACAAAGTAAATTTGAATACAAAAATTATTAATCTCCTGTCATATTTGACATTGTCATTAATAACAAAAAAAATCAATACCAGTCAATTTTTTGTAGCTCAAAAATGTCTTTTTTTGTATGATTTTAATATCTGTTTTTTTATTGTTGAAAATTCTATCATTGTGTTTCAACCAGATATTCCAAATCACTACAAAGAACTCAGTCAGCCACATCTTCTACTCCTCTTTTCTATTAGGCATGCTAGTCCAACTCTCAAACAGTTCTTTAATAGTTCTAGAGATGGCCCAAACTCTATTAAAACACCTCAACCAAGCGCACCACATCTGCCACATAAACTCACAAAAAAGAAATAAATGATGAACAAATTCTATCTCCTTTTTACACAGTACAATGTATTGTCACTCTGATAAATAATAACTAATCTATTCAACCTCTCTTTAGTATCCATCCTACCAACTAGAACAAACCATCCGAAAAGCTCAATTCTCGGAGGTACTAACCCTCTCCAAATTGAACTTGTAAAACTATAGTTCGTAATCTCTTCCGAAAGAGTCTCTAAATGTAACACTTGCACAAAAGAGTTAGTAGAAAAAACACATTTAATATCAAATTTTCAAACAACATTATACTCTCTACCAGTTGAAAGCTTCACTAGCCTTAACCTATCATGAAGTTGATGAACGAGTTTCAACTTCTATTGGAACAACTCTCTTCTCCAATAAAAATTTCATATATACTTTAACCCATCCCAAAATTCACAGTTCCCTATCACAGATCTTTGTTAGTTTGAAATAGAGAAGAGTCTTGAAAAACCCACTTTTAAAGGACCACCTTGAACCCAATTATCTTTCCAAAAAAGAGTTCTTCTTCCATTCCCTACTTCCATCATCAGCCCACTAATAATTTTTTCTTTCACCTGTTGTTCTTTTATATTCAATTGGCAGATGTCTTTCCACGGACCCCCTTTTACTGGTAAAGTCTGATTTACTAGCATTACATTAGGTTTCAAATTGTTACAAGAACAAACATTCTTCTTCCACAACGGACAGTCCTCCTTTAAAACCCGCCACCACCATTTAAACAAAAGTGTTGTGTTCTTGAGCACTGCATCTCCGACTCCCAAACTCCCGTCCTTTTTTGGTACCGGAATCACTTAACTTCCCACTTAATTAGAGGTAGACCATAATTACCATCCTCCTTACACCACATAAATCTCATTTGTAATGCAATCAACATGTCAGCGACCGTCTTCGACATCTTGTACAGACTAAGATAATAGATCAGTAGGCTATTCAACACCGATTTGATGAGAACTAGCTTACCTGCTTTATTTAGAACCTTCACTTTTTATAAGTTGAGCTTCTCTTCCACCTTATCTATGATCAGTTTCTACATCTTCACTAAACACAAATTAGCTCCTAAAAAAATTCTGAGGTATCTAATAGGTAAGACAGCTTGCTTGCACCCTAGTAGGCCACATACACGCGCCACCCACTTCTACTCACAACTAACCGAGATCAAATTCGACTTATAAAAATTAATACTCAGACCAAACATCAACTCAAAACAACGCAACAGCCTTTTATAATTCACAATTGTCTCTGTCTCCGGAGGACAAAACAAGATAGTATCGTCTGCAAATTAGAGATGTGGCAGTTCAATATGATCTCTCCCAACCAGTAACGAAGCAATGCGCCCATTCCTTACGGCTTCCCCCAACATCCTATGCAATACATCGACCACAAGCACAAACAGAAGAGGAGATAAAAGATCTCATTGTCTTAGGCCCCTCTCCATTTTGAACGGCTTGAATGGTGACCCATTAATCAGAACTGACATAGTAGCCGTACAGACACACTGCTTCATCCAATTCCTCCATCTTTGTCTGAAACCCATCTTCTGTAGCACAATATCCATAAAACTTCATCTGACTCTATCATATGCTTTTTGGAAACCCAGCTTGATAATTGTCGCCTTCTTTCTTCGCGTCTTGAGCCATTGAACCGTCTCACAGGCAATAAGGGCACCATCATAAATTTTTCTACCCTTCACAAAAGCACTCTATATCACTCCTACCAAATTTGACATAACTGACCTCATCCTTCTCAACAAAACCTTCGAAATCACCTTATACATACACCTCACCATATTAATCGGCTGAAAGTCCTTGGTCTCCTTGGTAGCCACAAACTTCGGAACTAGTGTCATTCACGTGACATTCGCATCAGTTGGTAGTTTAGCGCTCTGAAAGAACTTCATCACCACTGCAGTGAACTATTAACCAATCTCTTTTCAGTATTGTTTGATGAAGTTTATATTATATCTATCACTGTCTGAGGCGTTAGAAAATTCACAATCTCAATCTGTCTTTCTAATTTTCTCCACACACTATAAATAATTGTTATTTTTTAACTCAATCTGATTTATTATAAATTAAAATTTTATTAAAAATTTATTATTAAATTATTATATAAATAAAATTTAATTTTTTAATATTTATTTAAAGAAAGGAGTAATTTAGTTTTTCAAATGATACTTGATAGAGAATCGTTAAAAAAAAAAAAAAAGCAAGCCGTGTTGAAGTGGATAAAAATGATTACATTTGCATCATTTGAATTATTAATATTTGGACAAAATTATTTAAGGGTTTGGAAGACACACATGAAAACATTGACAAAACTATTATTTCCAACGTGGCAAAAGATATTCATAAATCCTTTCGTTCAAAATAACTGTTGTCCTAGCTAGCGAACAGTAACAGAGTGAGTCGGTTGTGTCTATAAATGGCACAATAATGTCATGTTACTCCTTCACACCACACACTAACAAAAATAAGCTCTCTCACTTCATTCTAAACTGCCAAGGTTTCTGTTTTCTCTCTGAAACATGTTTAAGAACATCATCGACGCTGTCACTGGCGGAGGCGACAAGCAGAACCACCGCCAGACAGTGAAAGGGACGGTGGTGCTCATGAAAAAGAACGTGTTGGACTTCAACGATTTCAGTGCCTCCCTCCTCGATCGCCTTCATGAGTTTCTCGGAAAACGAGTCTCTCTCCAACTCATAAGTGCCGTCAACGCTGATGATCATGGTTAGTTCTCTTCCTTCCTTCCTTCCTTCCTTTCTTTCTGCTGAAGATTCTTCAAGAAATTATTCAAGAGTTACCGCTTGAACTGACTTTTGGATTTAATTAAACTCATTTAATCTTAATTCTAATATGATATGAGGTTTATCTAATTTTATGTTATTTTGGACCACCTATCTGCTAGTTACTTTGCTCAACAACTTATTTTTTATTTTTAGATAGCTATAACTTAAATATAGAATGAAGAATTCTAAAAATTTTAGTAGCATAGCACCCAATCAATTCGATCTTTTGGTATTCTCTGTTTTTGGTATACTGTTTTATCAAGGGGAAATGTACGGTAATTATAGTTATATTAGTTACAGTAATTATGCAAATATTTTAAAATTAAAATTATGTTTTTTATATTTTAGTAACATAAACGTTATTATAATTCCAAGACATTTTTTAAGATGTCATAATTACTATAATCATCCTAACATAAACACCCTATACTTTCATCAAACATTTTTTGAGAAAATGTGGACGCCTGCAATAAATACTTCTCTGCTTTACATTCCTTATCAATCATTTTCTTTCTCTTTTTTTTTTTCATTAAAAAAAAAAGGATTGTATAACTTTTCTCCATTCTTCTTTTATGTCTTGGGTGTTTGTTAATTATTACTTCAAAGTTCAAATGTTCGATAATGATTTCGCTCTGTTCACTACAGCTTTTTCCATTGTAGTAACTGCTTTCTTTAGTTTTGTTGTTATTTAGTTAATTAGTGTCTTAAGAAAAATTTTACTGTATAAAAGGGGGCTTAAATTTTTATATTCTTTTAACATTTTTTTTCTTTATGTTATAGCCTATAGGTACTTTTAAAATAATCATGAACATAATTCATTATTCTTTATAAAATTATTTAGTTAATTATTCTTTATAGCCTATAGGTACTTTTAATTCAATTTTTTTTATATAAAATTGGTTTCATCGGTTTCAAGATGAATTCGATTACTTTTAGGCCATGCACCAACTTTGGTGAAAAAACATTTAAACATGAATTGTCAGGCTTTTTGGATATAATAATAAAAGAAAAAAAAATCAATTTCTTGGTAAACACTGTCTAAAGTTCCAAGTAGTTGAATATACATTTTTAGCAATTATTGATCTTATGAGATCTTATATTTCTTAGCACTTTATATCTAGTCCAAGTTCAAATACTGCTGTTTGGTATTGGGAATTGTGATATTCCGATGATTGACACTGTAGTTTAATAATTTATTTGAATAATTAGTTTTATTTTATCTTTTGGGTCTATAGCGTGCTGATCAAGTGACATATCATAACTGATCATAAATAAATAAAACAAAATTAAAGTGTCGTCTTCTTTCTCAATTTTTTTTATTTTGAAGAAATCTTTCAATTCGTCTTCATTGTACTACTCGTTCAATGATGAAACTAAAAATAATGTGAGTCAACACTTCTTGTGAGAATAATGCTCAACATACAACAGGTTCCTTTAGTTATTCAGCCCATGGTTTTATAAAAACAACATCAATGTATTGTTTTGGTAAATATGATAAAGAATTTTATTTTTTATGCAATTGTATTTTTACCAGGTTCAAATACTTTTGATTGGGACAATGAGGAGATAGGAACACCAGGTGCATTTCTAATTAGGAACAACCATCACAGTGAGTTTTACCTTAAAAGCCTCACACTTGAAGATGTTCCTTCCCATGGTGTCATTCACTTTCCTTGTAATTCTTGGGTTTACCCTGCTAGTAAATATCAAAACGACCGCGTTTTCTTCTCCAACAAGGTACAATTACACACTTACCCTCCATACTTGTATTTCGAGTCATACTGTTTGTTGTTATTAAGGGTAACTTACACATGATAAATATCTATATTAATCCTCTTTGAGGTTTAGATGATTTTTTTTTTCAGTACATCAGGGGATTTGAACCCGGAGATAGTGGAAAGGAAAAATCTAAATTAACTATCTATACCAACTGAGCTAACCTCAGTTTTGAGGTTTAAATAATAATGCACTTGAGACCTTTGTGTTTTGTAAAACATGGCAATGACCTGCTTGTTTTATTTAGGATAAAGTATTATTTTGACCTTTAATATTTGGACCAAGTGCTAATATGATTTTTAACATTTTAAACATGTTATTTTTGTTTCAAAAAATTTTAAACAAGTTTAATGTTGTTCTATTATTAAATTTGTCACAAATAGTTAATGAAATGAGTGACGTGAACGTTAATAACGTTATTAGTGAAGTCATATCTTCTTATTCTCGTGTGTTAAAAAACATAATCAAAACTTTTTTATAACACTTTTTCTTCTCGTTCTTGTACAAAACTCCAAATTCTAACAATCAATTTTTAACGCTCTAGAATCAAAGAAAAAGATTTTACATTGGTGGTCGTTGGTGAGTTAATTTTATTTACATGTTTAAGTCGAACGGTATTAGCTCTTCAATATACTAATGTTCGTGTTAAATTTAACGGGAGGACAACATTAAAGCCATTTGAAACATTTTCTTCTTTTCTGAATCCCTTCCGTAAAGGAGCCGAATGAAACAAAAGTTTCACGTTCGGTTTTGAATTAGAGACGTTAAAAAAAAAAAGATAAATAAACGTCGACTATAACCCCTAGCCTTCCAAGCTAACGATGCGGGTTCGATTCCCGCTACCCGCTTTTATCTTATTTCTATATTAGATTAGAATCTTTCTTTTTTTTTTAGATTAGAATAAAATGTGGAATAAAATAAATACATTTTTTTAGTAAATTTTTTATCATTTCTGTTTAAAATTTTAGAGATCAAATTAAAACCTGACTCAACATTGGGACTAAAATAATACTTTACCCTTGCATTTAATTAGTTATCATTAGAAATGTGTGATACAAGTTACATAACTTTGTATGAATTGCAGACATACCTTCCAGCTGAAACACCAATATCACTGCTCAAGTATAGAGAAGAAGAACTAGAGAATTTAAGAGGGGATGGAAAGGGCCAGCTCCAAGAGTGGGACAGAGTCTATGATTATGAAGTCTACAATGACCTGGGAAATCCAGATAAGGGTCCACAACATGCTCGTCCAGTTCTTGGAGGGTCCACCGAATATCCATACCCTCGAAGAGGAAGAACCGGTAGAGCACCAGCTAAATCAGGTTAGTGCTTTATTCAGGTCTAGATTGTTCAATGTTCTGGAAGATTTTCAGTTGTGTTCTATGCTTGTTGATGTGGCAAGGATGATATGAATAAAATCAATGTTGTATGTGGTTGTTATCTTGGCAGATCCAAAGTATGAGAGTAGGTTGAATCTTGCTTTGAGCTTAAACATATATGTTCCAAGGGATGAAAGATTTGGTCACTTGAAGTTGGCGGATTTTCTCTCATATGCACTGAAATCTATAGTCCAAGTTCTCAAACCGGAATTTGAATCAATATTCGACAAAACCCCTAATGAGTTTGACAGCTTTGAAGATGTACTCAAACTATATGAAGGTGGACTTGAAGTGCCTGAGGGTGTAGTTAAGGTTATTCGGGATAATGTTCCTCTTGAAATGCTGAAGGAAATTTTTCGCACCGATGGTGAAAGGTTCCTCAAATTTCCTCTGCCTCAAGTGATTGCAGGTATTATAAACATAGAAAACTATGCATTTTGCAAAGTGCAAACCGTTCCTATTGAATGATTGGGATATTGGTGCAGTGGATAAGTTTGCATGGAGAACAGACGAAGAATTTGCGAGAGAGATGTTGGCCGGAATAAACCCGGTTATGATCCGCAGTCTCGAAGTAAGCCAATGTTTCATATCTTTTCTTTTTATTTTAAGATTAATTGTTAACAATTAAAAAATTAAACAATCATCCTTAAACTGCAGGAATTCCCACCAGCAAGCAAGCTAGACCCAAAAGTCTATGGTGATCAAACCAGCACAATAACAAAAGAACACATTGAAAGTAATTTGGAAGGCCACACAATTAATGAGGTAATTTTTAAAATGATGCTGTGTTTTCACAATAAATCCTTCCATCTAATGTTTTATTTGTATTGATTCAATAGGTAATCATAGAAAGGAAGTTATTCATATTGGATCACCATGATGCACTAATGCCATACCTGAGAAGGATAAACTCCACTTCTACAAAGACTTATGCTTCCAGAACACTTCTTTTCTTGCAAAAGAATGGGACATTAAAGCCCCTCGCCATCGAGCTGAGTTTGCCGCATCCCGAGGGAGATCAACATGGCGCCATAAGTAAAGTTTTTGTCCCCGAAGAAAAAGGTGTTGAAAATTCCTTGTGGCAACTCGCCAAAGGTTATGTCGGAGTAGTCGACTCCGGCTATCATCAACTTATAAGCCATTGGTAATAATAACTCCATCAGAGAAATTTAGAGTAAAAGTGTTTTGTTATTTGATGTTGTGTTTCTTGCATCACAGGCTACATACTCATGCAGTCATCGAGCCGTTTATTATCGCGACGAACAGGCAGCTTAGTGTTCTTCATCCGATTTATAAGCTGTTACATCCTCACTATCGCGACACCATGAATATAAATGCGCTTGGAAGGCAGATCCTCATCAATGCAGGTGGTGCTCTAGAGGTAACAGTTTTTACATCAAAATATTCCATGGAGTTTTCCTCTATGCTTTATAAAGATTGGGTTTTCCCGGAGCAAGCACTACCTCAAGATCTTCTCAAGAGGTAACCCACCATATTGAAATCAAGAGAACAAATAATTTTAGAGAAAATTTCACTCCCATTTCCTGAGAGAGAGGCTAAAATAACACTCTCCGAAAATATACATTTTACAAATAGAGAAGAGGGGAGTGTCATTTTAGCATCTCTCTCAAGTGAAAGGAATGAAATTTTCTCATAATTTTGTTATGTGACATTGTTCGATCGCCATGAATTTCGTGTTAACATGTTGCATCTTTGCTTATTTCAGAGGAGTGGCTGTTAAAGATTCAAGTTGCCCACACGGCCTTAAGCTATTGATCGAGGATTACCCTTTTGCAGTTGATGGACTAGAAATCTGGTTCGCCATCAAGACATGGGTTCAAGACTATTGCAGCGTTTACTACAAGGACGACGAGTCAATCAAGAAAGACGCAGAACTCCAATCTTGGTGGAAGGAATTAAGGGAGAAGGGCCATGGTGACAAGAAAGAAGAGATATGGTGGCCAAAGATGCAGACACGTGAGGAGCTCATTGAAACATGCACCATCATTATATGGATCGCTTCGGCTCTTCATGCCGCCATCAACTTCGGACAGTATCCGTACGGAGGCTACCCGCCGAACCGTCCAGCCATAAGTAGCAAATTGGTGCCGGAAAAAGGAACGCCGGAGTATGATGAACTGTTGGCGAATCCTGATAAGACTTATCTGAAAACATTCACTTCACAGTTCAAGGCTGTTCTTGGAATTTCACTTGTGGAGATCTTGTCTAGGCATTCTAGTGATGAGGTGTACTTAGGGCAGAGAGACACTGAAAATTGGACGTCGGATGCTGAGGCGTTAGAAGCATTTGCCAAGTTCGGGAAGAAGATTGAAGATATTGAGGAAGGGATGAAGAGAATGAACAATGATGAGAAACTGAGGAACAGATATGGACCCGTTAAGATGCCGTACACTTTGCTTTATCCTTCTAGTGAAGGTGGACTAACTGGAAGAGGGATTCCAAATAGTGTCTCAATCTAAAATTGTGCCTAGAGAGCTTATAGCTATGTTATGTTATTTGCTTGACTTTGATGGATCTATCAGATAGTGTCTTAATTATAAAATCCTTTCAATTTCAATGGGTGTGTCTGCTGTGCTCCCTTTTAGTCCCCTTCTAGAAATTGCAGTAGCCTGTTTAACTGCTCAATGTTATTTTTAATTCTATTTATCTGATCCAATGGTTGCCGCTTGGCATGGCTTGTTCTTTGTCGCCTCTGCCCTTTAGTTTTAATTTGATGCATTTACCTCACCCTTCCATTCCTAATTTACCATACTACTTTAACTGTTCATTTCTATGTTTATTTTCAGTTACCTCATCTTGTTATCATCATAAACTACCATTTTAGCCCTTTCTTACTACACAACCTATTTAATTTAGTACTTAATAAATTGGAAAAGGAAAAACTGGAGCAACTATTAGTTAATTCAACCAGGCTTCTAAATCCAAATACCAAATCATTCTTCAACATATTCTTCCTTCTAGGTAAGAAAGACTTCAAAATATATGTATTGATCGAGTCCATTAAATATTAGAACATTGTTGAAAAATCAAACAAGCTTTTGAAAAAAACTTACATGTTGCCTTCAGCGCGCATCTGTTGGTTGTACTCCTCCATCTGCTTTTACAACCAATCGAGTTGCTCCAATTTCTCTTTCAATTCGAGCTGATGGCAACGACTCCTCCTACAAGTACAAGAAGGTCGTTGTACCTTTGTTCCGTTTGCTGGTGAAGCTCCTGTATCAGCTTCTGCACCTCCTTCCTCAAGTCAACAATTTTCTAAGTATCGGCAAGGCTGGTGGCAGAGGCAGAGGCAGAGGCAAAGGCAGAGGCAGAGAAAGCCACCATTACAGAGAAACAGAGGCCACTGGCGAAGAACGATTCCAACCCGAAGCGACGATTCTTATGGGAATCAGAGGCGGTCTTAGGTCAAATCCTATCAGGATCTACCATTGAGGTCTCGGAGCCGACTTCGTCGTTCCCACTAGGCGGCTGAGATTGGTGGGTCGTGCCCGTCAACATCTGCGTGTATTCCTCCTGTGTCACACACATCGTAATTAGGATAACAGTTAAATAATTGCTTTTAAACAAAATAAATTTGAAACTTAGAATTAATTTAAACTCATATAATGGGCCGCTGACCGCTCGTCAACAAATCTCTTCTTGTTGGCCTTCAAAGTATGGATATTCTTGAAGGTCTCCGCTAGTGTCGCCTCACAGTCCAATAAAATAAATGAATAACTTAAACA
The DNA here is from genome assembly GCF_003086295.3 of Arachis hypogaea. Lineage (NCBI taxonomy): Eukaryota > Viridiplantae > Streptophyta > Magnoliopsida > Fabales > Fabaceae > Arachis > Arachis hypogaea. Next base: position 43,082,510 of record NC_092054.1, on the reverse strand, counting down.
ACTAATTCAAGTAACTACTAAAATATTACACAATGACAAAATTCTTACCAGTTTGCTCTTCATCTTCATGAAGGTTGCCAACCCACCTGTATACTTTGACGACTTGGGCGAAGTGCTGTTAGCGACATTCATTAGACGGCGACACTTGAACTTCTCATCATGAGTAAAATAGATCTCCAAGTCCTTCTTGATGGCTGAACAGATCCACGACGTTAAGTGGTTGCGCCCTTTATGAACGTCACTCATCATCTGCTGAAAACGTTTAGCTGTTTGGTGGTCGTTAATCTTCCTAATCATGAGATTATGCTTCGCATCTCATATGAATTTCAACTGCACAAAGTGATTCACCAACATTAGTTAGTCAGAATAAAATACAATTCAAGTACAGTTAATTAATTCAACATTATTGGGTTCTTACTGCCCACTTCTGAAACCATCGATCTCTGGTCCCAGATTGCATGTAGGTCAGCCACGGGTGGTCGTACATTGACTTAATGATGTTGAAGATCTCCTGTGTGCAAGCATTGGAATTTCGTGCAAACCCAGTAGAGAAAAAATCTAACATTAACAAACATATAGAAATGCGACGGACAGTGGTGGAGGGGCATCCTGCAGGGGGACACTGGAGGAATCACCCACTGCGAATTCTGTTGTCGCTGGATCTGCAAGGGGCGTAGCAAAAGGAGGAACGTAGTTGGTGTTTGAGATAATGATAAATTGCTGGTCTCCCGCTTATGATGTCACAGGAGTCGATGGTGTAGTCAAAGTAGAGGGCGATGACTGGGTAGTCTTTGGGGATTCAGTGGAAGGCCACCCTCTACCACGACCACATGACCCACTCGACCTACCATTTGCGTTTTGGTTATCATATGGTAATTTAGAGTTTATTCGTATTTGTTATTTAGCTATTATAAAATAGGATTTATGTTGATTATATTAGATTCGTGTTGATTATTCTGGTTATTAAAATTGGTTTTATGATGAAGAAATTAAAATAAATTATATAATTTAGTGTTTGTTTATTTTACAAAGTTAGATCGCTTTATACTGTGCATTTGAGTTTATTAGTAAAAATGATTGAAGCCTTTTGGTGGGTGGATTAGGATTTCAACCCTTGTATGTTGGGTTGGATGGATATTTGGTTTGGATGGAACCCTTAAGGGGTGGAGAAATCCGAATTTTAGGGGAGACTCTGTCGAAATTTTTATAAGATTTTGAGTGAAATTGAAAAATTAAAATTATGTTTTCGAAAGTTTTAGAATTATGTTTAGAGTTGATATTTTTGTTAATTATGACATGAATTGGTTCCTTTTTAAAATTCTTATTTTAAGTATTTTGGGTTATTTGTTATTTCTTGAATTTCTTCTTATATTATTATTTATTGGTGTTTGTTATATTATTAATATATTTACTGTATTGAGTGTATTAATATGTTTAGAGTTGGTGAATTTAATTGTGTTAGTAATATATTCAATGTGCAGATATTTGGACAAATTTACCCTTTAAAAATTAATAATTAGCCTTTTCCTTTTTTTGAAAAAAAAAACATTATCCCTAAGAATCATCTTCCATCGTCATTATTAGACACCAACAGAAAATTTTTCATCATCATCAGCATCTTCCATCCACCTCTAACACCCTCATCCACATTAGAGAGAGAAAGAGAGAAAGAGAGAGAGAGAGAGAAAGAGAACGAAGAAAGAAGAAGAAGAATCATCAGCATCCTCCATCCACCTCTCTAACACCATCATCCACATCAGAGAGGGAGAAAGAAAAAGAAGGCAGGAAACGGGCGACGTTGCAATCGTGGCTGAGGAAGAAAGAGGGAGTTTGGCCAAGAGAAAATCAGAAATAGGGAGAGAAAGAGGGAGTGAAAAACAGAGGCTGAGGGGGAGGAAAGAATAATAGAAGAGGAGGAAAGGGGAGGAAGAAACGACGATGTGAAGAGGCATTGCTGCCACCGCCGCCGTTACGGCTATGGACAAAGAGACAGATCAGATTGAGAGGGGGAAGAGGAGAGAGAGAGAGGGAGAGAGAGAGAGAGAGAGAGAGAGAGAGAGAGAGAGAGAGAGAGAGAGCACGACACGAAGGAGGAGAAGGGGAGGAGGTCCACGCCACCGAACCTCTGGTTGCCGGAAACCGGCGCTACAGTCTCTTTTCTCCCTGCTCTACCACTCCTTATTCTTGGCGACTCAACCTACGCAGGCACCATCATTCCCTTTCTTTTTTCTCCTTTTCTTCTTCTTCTTCCTCTGTCTCTGGTGCCTTCTCTTCTTTCTTTTCTTTTTCTTTGTGTGGAGATTAAGTTGTGTATAATTTTGAAAATTTAGGATTAGAGATAAATAAGAATGAGTTTAGAATAATTTGAAATGTAATGATGATAATGAATAATATAGATGTAGTGATAAAAATTGATAGATTGAATTTAGAAATACAAATATGAGATTTGTGAAAATGAGAGGAGAGAGTTTTTTTATTTTATTTTATCAGAGATAATTTGGTCCAAAAATTAGAATAGGATCATTTTAATACTAAATTTAACATTAAGGACAATTTCAAACCCAAAAAAATGTTAGAGATTATTTTGATTTTGACCTCAAATCATAGAGACCAAAACAGTACTTATATTGATTAAAAAATCTAATGGTTCTTCAATGAATTTACTTGTGAGTTTTGAATGATACTTCGCATCATTTTTGTTCCAGGGTAACCTAATCGGTCATGCCAAATGGTAAATTCATTTGGGCTAGTAAATTTTTGGTTTACTATAACATGTGATTCAATTGCACTAATATGAGTATAATATATATCAGAAGAAAACATAGGTAATATAATTTTTTTATTTGAATCACAATTCGTAATATAGAGAAACTCATTATTATTCTCATCTACTGTCTCAATATGATATCCATTCTTACAAATATGTTTAAAACTCAACAAGTTCCTTTGAAACTTTGTAGATAACAACATATTATCTATAATGAGTTTTATTTCTTTAGGAAATAAAATAACAACTCTTCCACATCCATCAATCATTTTACTGGTACAAATAATGGTAGCAACACTTGTCTCTTCATGTACAAGATTGGAAAAATAATTTTTGTTTTTAAGAATAGTGTGTGTACTTGCACTATCTGCAAGACAAATATCTTCTTCTTGTACCTTCATCATTTTTTTCATAGGAAAGAATTAACATGTGAAAATGTAATTTAACGTATAAAATTACTTCGATCATGAGAGAGCGAGAAAGAGAGCGAGAGAGAGTGGGTTGGAAAAACACAGGTTGGGGTAGGTCTAGGTAGTCACGATCCAAAGTCAAGGATCCAATGATTTAGAACCGAGAAGAGTACGTCCGTTTGGAGAAGGAATTCTTTAGTATTTTTGTGGATGGGCTACCAGAAGATATATCAAAACGTGAATTATTTGGCTTATTTTTGTGGATAGGGCAGCATTGACATATATCTATCAAGGAAGATGAGAAATGGTGTGGTATACCTTTTTGGGTTCATACGATAGACCACAAAGGGAGAAGCTTTGAAAGCCATTTTAGAAATGAATCGAATGCGATTGCGAGGTCAGAAAATTTTTGTGGGAGGGGCGAGGTATAGACGGGATACTGACCAGGGGAAGAAGGTAGTGGTTGTGGACACTACGATTCGGCGAATTGATGATGGAGTTGTGAAACGTCAGAAAACTAGTGCTCTATGAGGGGAACAATCGGAAGAACGGGCAAACATGGACACTGGTAAAGATATGCATGGAAAGTGTGGACGAAGAAGATAGATGTCTCGGTGGCACAGCTAAATTTGAGCTGGTTATAGAAGAGTGTTATCGGTACCATGATGACAGCTATAGACTTTGGTTTGTTGAACGCGACATCTCGTAAGGAGTGGCCTCACATGGTCAAGGTTTGTGAGATGGGGGCATACAAAGCCTTACTAACTTTTCATAGCATTCGCACTATGGAAGCAGCGCTCGCACTTGACGGGAATGGCCCGTTGAAGTTTTTTCATAGGGTGTGAAGGTGGGAGGAGAATGACCGATGCGAAACTAGAAGGGTGTGGCTCGAGTGCTTGGGAGTACCGTTACATGCTTGGTCAGAAGATGCGTTCTGTACAATCGGTGAACAGTGGGGTAAGGTGGTGAATTGTAACGATACAACAAAATCATGTCAGTCCTTTAGTGTTAGACGAGTGCAGATTGACACATGCATGTTCGAGGTCATTCATGAATGGGTACACATTACTGTAGGGACGGTTGGATTCGATGTATTAATAAAGGAAGCGGGAATTGAAGTCGATGGCTTACTGCCTTATGTGGTGAAGGATGTGTTGGAAGGCACTGATGGATTCTCTATGGGAGAGGAAAATGTGCTATGGGAGATCCTGGAAATCACCAGGGTGGTAATAGCAGTAATACGCTGCTGTCGGAATGGGATGCAGCAGCAGATTTGATAGCGACGACGGTTAGGAAGGAGAATCAATGATAGGGAAAAGTTGTAATTAAACATGAGGATTTGAATGAATGGAGAAATGATTTTTTTAATTTGAACACAACAAGAACAACAGTTAGGTCAATCAATTCTGGTGTGTTGAGGGCTGATCAATCAGATTTTGCAGCAAGTAATAAAGATGCTAATTCGGATAGAACTGAATCCTGGAATTATGGTAGGACCGAGATGGTGGCTGGGGTGGAAATTAATAGCAATAGTAGGAGGGGTGATGCGTGAGCATCTTATCTATCTTTTCATTGTGAATTTGCACTTGAATTGTTAAGTTTAATCAAGAATTAATACATTTTAGCCACTATGAATGCTACTTTGAGCTTTGTACAATTCTGTTTATTTCAGGTAGCATTTTGGATGGATTTCGTAGAGTTTAGGCCAAGGCTAGAGAATGGAGAAAACGATGAATTGTTGCTGACCACTCCACGCTGAACTTGGAATTTTTCAAGTTCAGCGTGGAACTAATCCTCCATCCAGACAATTCGACCTTGTCCACGCTGAACTTGGGATTTTCCAAGTTCAGCGTGGAATCCACGCTCTAAGGGAGAACCATGCACCATCCCACGCTGAACTTGGAAATTTCCAAGTTCAGCGTGGACTCAATGGAACTCAATAAGGACGCCTCTGCTTATCCCACGCTGAACTTGAGGTTTTTCAAGTTCAGCGTGGATCCTAACAACCAAGTGGTCCCCAGGCATTCAAGAAAAGCTGCAAATGAAGCCAGATTTATTTTGATTTAATTTTATTTTATTTATAATTAGGAAAAGATATTATTTTAGTTTTAGAAAATATATTTTACATTAATTAGGATTAGATATAAAAGGGAAAAGAATCAGCCCTTCGGGCATCTCTTCTCTTCTCTTTTACCTCATTCTACAATTTACAATTTTTCAGAATCCTTATTTTCTCTCTGAACCATGAGCAACTAAACCTCCATTCTTAAGGTTAGGAGCTCTATCTATTGTATGGATTGATACTATTATTTTTCTATTTTAATTCATGTATTGATTTCTATTTCAAAAATTGTTTTCGTTCTTTATCTTATGAATTTGGGTGGAATGGAAGTATGACCCTTGTTCTAATTGAGTTCTTGTATAACTTGGAAAAGCTCTTTAATTGAACAACAGCTTGAAAACATATTCTCCTAAATTTCTAATTATCTGGACTTAACGGGATATGTGACATATAATCCTTTTATATTTGGGTAATTAGGATTTTTGTGGCATATAACTAGAATTTAACTTCACCCTCTAATTGGAATTGAGTGACCAAGGAATTGGCGGTTAATGAAGGTTAGAGAAGACTAAAAAGGTCTAAGAAATTAGGGTTTAGTCACTTATAGTTTGCCATGAATTAAATCTTGCATGATTAAAATAGTTAGTAAGAAAAGTCAATCCGAAAAATAGATAACTCTGAAGTCTTAACTGTTTCTTGGTGCAGAAATTTTAACCACAAACTAACCGGCAAGTGCACCGGGTCGTACCAAGTAATACCTCAGGTGAGTGAGGGTCGATCCTACGAGGATTGTTGGACTAAGCAACAATAGTTGATTAATTTACTTAGTTAGACAAGCAGAAAAATGTGTTTGAAGGTTCAAAAGCATCAACAGTAAATTCAGAATATTAATAAAGCAAGCAGTGAATTGAGGTGAATAATATATGGAGAAAACAGTTAAGGCTTCAGAGATATCTATTTTTCTGATTGGCTTTTCTTACTAACTATTTTAATCATGCAAGATTTAATTCATGGCAAACTATATGTGACTAAACTCTAATTCCTTAGACCTTTTTAGTCTCCTCTAAAATTCATCAACCGCCAATTCCTTGGTCACTTAATTCCAATTAGAGGGTGAAGCTTAATTCTAGTTTATATGCCACAAAAATCCTAATTACCCAAATATAAGAGGATTATATGTCACGTATCTCGTTAAGTCCAGATAATTAGAAATTTAAGAGAATATGTTTTCAAGCTGTTGTTCAAGTAAAGAGCTTTTCCAAGTTATACAAGAACTCAATTAGAAAAAGGGTCATACTTTCGTTCCACCCAAATTCATAAGATAAAGAACGAAAACAATTCTTGAATTATAAATCAGTGCATGAATTAAAATAGAAAAATAATAGTATCAATCCATACAATAGACAGAGCTCCTAACCTTAACAGTGGATGTTTAGTTGCTCATGGTTCAGAGAGAAAAACTAGGATTCTGATAAAATGTAAAATGGGCTCAGGTGGAATGAAAAGTGGAATAATGTTGGAATCCCCCATAAGAGAAGTTTCTTTTCTCTTTTATATCTAATCCTAATTAATTTAAAATCTATTTTCTAAAACTAAAATAATATCTTTTCTTATTTTAAAATAAAAATAAAGTTTAAATCAGAATTAATTAAATAATCAGAGTTTTCTGCGTTTTCTGCACGTGGCGAATGTCATGCGTACGCGTCAGTCTAGCGTACGCGTCGATGGTCTTCTTCGCGTGTCACGCGTACGCGTCAGGTACGCGCACGCGTCGCTATGCAAATCTCCAAATCACGCGCACGCATCAGGCACGCGCAATGTCATCTCCTTTAATTCTTGTGCTGATTCTATTTGTGCAAGCTTCCTCTCCATCTTCTAAGCCATTCCTGTCCTATATAGCCTTCTTTTCTTTTTCTGCAGAAGCTCCATCAAATCCAACCAAATGCTACCTAAAATAAACAGAATTGCACACGACTCAAAGTAGCATCCATAGTGGCTAAAAGATTACTAATTCTTGATTAAAGTCAACAATTTAAATGCAGATTCATTAGGAAAAGATAGGAAAGATGCTCACGCATCACAACACCAAACTTGAATTGTTGCTTGTCCTCAAGAAACCAAACTAATATACGCTTAGAATGTGAATTTGCATGAGAATGAGAGTTCGATTAAGCTCATGTCTCTTCTTATAGTGGGGTTTATAACTGCAATCTTGAATAGTTTCGGCATCTCACTCTCCTTTAAATCAGAAGGATGTCACTGTCATTCGGAATTAGAATCCGGATAATATTATGAATTCTCTGATCTTTTGTAACTCAATTTAACCCTTGAACACAGCAATTTTTCTTTGATTCTCTTTTCTTTGGTGCTTTGCAACTTGAGCCTAGCCGTGACTTTAAATGTTTTGTCTCAAGCTTCACTTGACACAGAAACACCACAAGCACTTAACTGGGGAACTCTTTTGAAGTTTTGATTTTTCTTTCAGCTACTCCCAGACATTGGTGCTGAAAGCCTTTGGCATACTCTACTAATTGCAATTGATCTCGACTCTAAATGTTTTGTCTCAAGGATTACTTGACATAAGAACACCACAAGCATATGACTAGGGAAATAACTCTTTGAGCTTTTAATCATGTCTGACCTCCCTAGTCATTGATGCTCAGAGCCTTGGACCTTGCTTTGATATCCCCCTTTTTTTTTGCTGTTTCTTTTGTTTCAAGGATTAAATTTTTGTTTATTTCAGAGAAGTTATAATAATTCTCTAAATCCTTGTTCCTTGTACATCAACATTCTTTGATTCAAATTCAAATATGCACTATTCATGTCATGCATTCAGAGTCACAGAAAATACCACCACATTTGAATAAATGAGACTACTCTAAAAAAATTAAACTCAATTTCTCATGCACTACATCTTTTCTTCTTTCTTTTTGATTTCAAGCTCTGTGGGCAATACATGAGGCACCTTTCAACATTAAAGAAAATAACAGAAAAATTCAAAATAGTAGACTAAACTAGAACCTAGGAAGTTATCTAATAAAGCATCATGCAATAAACGAGACAAAATAGCAGAAAACCGGAACATAACATAGTAACAGCGGGAAGGAATATAGAATGAAAGGAACTCAATCACCTCAGTTATCCTAGCGGTCGTTTTATTCTTCAGGCTGTGCTCCTCCGTGAAGATGATTTGCCTCCCTTTGCTACCATAAAAATAAACAGAAAACCCATCAGCGAGCGACAACACCAAACTTAAAGTTTTGCTTGTCCTCAAGCAAAGAAGAACTGAAAACAAAGAGAGACATAGAAAGACATAAAAAAATAGCATGAGGAAAGAAGAATAAAAGGATAAAAGAACAAGAGAGAATTAGGATTGGGGGTGGATGATTTGAAATCAGGCGCCGAGGTGGTTTAATTGGGCGTCGCATGCGACGCGTACGCGTGGATCGCGCGAATTTCAAGCGACGCGTACGCGTCTGGGACGCGGACGCGTGATGTTGGTTGTGCGAATGGCGCAAGGGCAGCCCCGTGCACGCACAACTCTCTGCTCAGATACGCACAAGAGCCAAAATTGCATATGACGCGTACGCGTCAGGGACGCGTACGCGTGGACGGCCAGGGTGGGAAAACGATGCGCACGCGTCAGGGACGCGTACGCGTGATGTGGCTTGTGTGGCCAGCATAGTTCCAGCCCCACACCATCATAACTCTCGGGGCATACATTCATTTACGCCATTTTCAAGGTCACGCGTACGCGTGGGGGACGCGTACGCGTGGACTGGTGAAAACGCAAGCGACGCGTACGCGTGAGAGACGCGTACGCGTGAGAGACGCGTACGTGTGGACTTGCTTGTGCGCAAGGCACGCCACCAGCACCACTCCTGCCCAACTCTCTATTCAATTTTATTATTTTTTTTCACGCACACACATATGACACGTACGCATCATAGACGCTCGCGCGTCGTGTGCTCTTTTTTTTTTATTCGATTCCTGTTCGAAAATAGCTGCATGATCAGAACACACTTAAAACGAAAGAAAAACAGTAAAAACTCAATAAAAATCAAAGAAGTAAGAAAAGCACTACTACAAAAAATAACTAAGGATACAAAATTATCGGGTTGCCTCCCGACAAGCGCTTCTTTAACGTCAGTAGCTTGACGGTCAATTCTGCTAATTCAGCAGATGAGCGGACCTCTGGCGATCAATCTCGCCTCCAAGATAGTGCTTCAACCTCTGGCCATTCACTGTAAATTTTCTGTCAGAATTCTCTTCCTGTATTTCCACATGACCATATGGTGAAGCTCTGGAAACCACAAACGGTATTGACCACCGAGATTTCAGCTTCCTGGGAAAGAGTTTGAGCCTTAAATTATACAAAAGTACTCTCTGTCCTGACTCAAAGACTCTGATGGCAATCTTCTTGTCATGCAATAACTTGGTTCTCTCCTTATAGAGCTTGGCATTCTCATAGGCTGAATATCTGAATTCATCAAGCTCATTCAACTGAAGCATTCGCTTGATTCCTGCAGCTTCTGAATCAAGATTCAGATACCTGATTGCCCAGTAAGCTTTATGCTCTAGCTCGACTGGCAAGTGACAGGCTTTGCCATAGACCAACTGATAAGGGGACATGCCAATGGGAGTCTTGTACGTTGTCCGGTATGCCCAGAGAGCGTCATCAAGCTTCCTAGACCAGTCTTTTCTTGAAACACTGACACTCTTTTCTAGAATCCTCTTGAGGTCCCTGTTGGAAACTTGAACCTGTCCACTTGTCTGAGGGTGATAGGGGTTGCCACTTTATGACGGACTCCATATCTCTGCAGAAGAGAGTCTAGCTGTCTGTTATAGAAGTGACTTCCTCCATCACTAATGAGTGTCCTTGGAACACCAAACTGGCTAAAGATATATCTCTGAAGAAAACTCATTACCACCTTGGCATCATTGGTGGGTAGAGCCACAGCTTCCACCCACTTGGACACATAATCAACTGCCACTAAAATATAGTTGTTTGAATGTGAGGGTGGGAAAGGTCCCATGAAATTAATATTACATACATCAAACAACTCAACCTCAAGAATCCCCTGCTGTGGCATTTCATGGTTGGCAGGGAGATTTGTGGCTTTTTCACATCTGTCACAGTGCTTCACAAATTCTCTTGAATCTCTGAAGAGAGTCGGCCAGTAAAACCCGCTCTGAAGGACCTTTGTAGCTGTCCTTTCACCACCAAAGTGGCCTCCATAATCAGAACCATGACAGTGCCAAAGAATCTGCTGTTTTTCCTCTTCTGGGACACATCTCCGGATTATACCATCTGAACACCTTTTAAAAAGGTATGGTTCCTCCCAAATGTAGTACTTGGCATCAGTCAATAGCTTCTTCACTTGTTGCCTACTGTACTCCCTTGGAATAAAATTCACGGCCTTATAATTTGCAATGTCTGCAAACCATGGAGCCTGCTAAATGAGGAACAATTGCTCATCCGAAAATGTCTCAGTCACAGCTGTGGGTGGTTGTACTCCTGCTTCAGGCTCAATTCTGGAGAGATGGTCAGCTACTTAATTTTCTGACCTTCTCCTGTCTTTTATCTCAATATCAAACTCTTGAAGGAGCAATACCCATCTGATTAATCTTGGTTTAGAATCCTATTTGGTTGGAAGGTACTTTAAAGCAGCATGATCAGTGTAAACAATAACCTTAGAACCAATTAAATAGGACCTAAACTTATCAACAACATACACAATAGCTAATAATTCTTTTTCTGTAGTTGTGTAATTCTTTTGGGTATCATTTAACACACGGCTAGCATAGTAAATGACATGTACAAGCTTACCATGCCTCTGTCCTAAAACAGCTCCTATAGCAAAGTCACTAGCATCACACATTAATTCAAATGGTAAATCCCAGTCAGGGGGAGCTATGTTGGGAGCAGAGGTAAGGTTTGCTTTTAGAGTTTTAAAAGCATGCAGAAATTCAGCATCAAACACAAAAGGAACATCAATAACCAACATGTTGCTCAATGGTTTAGCAATTTTAGAAAAGTTCTTTATAAATCTCCTATAAAATCCTGCATGACCCAAGAAACTCCTGACTTCCTTAACATTAGTTGGTGGTGGTAATTTTTCAATTACCTCTACCTTTGCTCTGTCAACCTCAATCCCCTTACTTGAAATCCGGTGTCCAAGAACAATGCCTTCTGTAACCATAAAATGGCATTTTTCCAATTTAAAACAAGGTTTGATTCTTGACACCGTTTCAAGACAAGAGATAGATGCTTAAGGTAGGATTCAAAAGAATTACCAAAAATAGAAAAATCATCCATAAATACCTCAATGAACTTTTCAACCATGTCAGAAAAAATTGAAAGCATACACCTTTGAAAAGTTACTGGAGCATTACAAAGTCCAAATGGCATTCTTCTGTAGGCAAACACTCCAAAGGGGCATGTGAATGCTATCTTTTCTTGATCTTGAGTGTCCACTGCAATTTGATTATATCCAGAATATCCATCTAGAAAACAATAAAAAGCATGACCAGCTAACCTCTCAAGCATCTGATCAATGAAAGACAGGGGGAAGTGATCCTTCCTTGTAGCAGTGTTGAGCCTCCTATAGTCTATACACATTCTCCATCCTGTGACTATCTTTGTAGGAATAAGCTCATTCTTTTCATTCTTGATCACTATCATCCCTCCTTTCTTGGGAACTACCTGCATAGGACTTACCCAAGGACTGTCAGAAATAGGGTAAATAATACCTGCTTCCCATAATTTCATTACTTCTTTTTGGACCACCTCTTTCATAGTTGGATTGAGTCTCCTTTGTGGTTGCACAACTGGTTTAGCATCATCTTCAAGGAGGATCTTGTGCATACACTTGGTTGGACTAATCCCCTTCAAGTCACTAATTGTCCACCCAAGAGCTGTTTTATGGCTCCTGAGCACTGAAATAAGTGCCTCTTCCTCTTCAGGCTTCAGGTAAGAGCTAATAATCACTGGATAGAAATCATTTTCACCCAAAAACACATATTTCAGAGAAGGAGGTAAAGGTTTGAGCTCAAGCTTGGCAGCTTCCTCCTCTGCTTTAAGCATGTGAACCATAGCCTTCTGGGGTGGTAAATCATCAACTTCAACTAATTCATACTCAGAAATAGGATCCAGAATGTCATCAAGCACCTCAGCCTTCAGTACCTCTTGAACAAGTGGTTCAATAACATCTATTTTCATACACCCTTCAGAATCATTAGGGTGCTTGAGAGTTTCAAAAACATTAAGGACCACCTTTTCTTCATTGACCCTCAGGGTTAATTCACCCTTTTGCACATCAATCAGAGCTCTACCTATAGCTAAAAAGGGTCTACCAAGTATAATAGAGGATTTTACCTCCTCTTCCATGTCTAATATAAGAAAATCAATAGGAAAAATAAATGGTCCTACTTTCACAAGTAAATCCTCGACAACACCCACAGGTAATTTAATAGAAAGATCAACAAGTTGAAGAGAAATACGAGTGGGTTTTACCTCCTCAATTTAAAGCTTTTTCATCACTGAAAGTGGCATTAGATTGATGCTAGCTCCAAGATCACATAAAGCTCTCTGAATGGTGACATCTCCAATGGTGCAAGGAATTACAAAGCTCCCTGGATCTGACATCTTCTCAAGAAGGTTGTGTTGGATAATGGCACTACATTCCTTGGTTAACACCACTGTTTCTTGTTCCTTCCAATTCCTCTTGTGGGTCAACAATTCTTTCATAAATTTTGCATAGAGAGGCATTTGCTTAAGAGCCTCTGCAAAAGGAATGTTGATCTGTAGCTTCTTAAAGATATCTAAAAATTTAGAGAATTGCTTTTCTTTGGAAGCCTCCTGAAGCCTCTGAGGATATGGCATTTTTGGCTTGTATTTAGGAGCCTTTGGCAATGTAGGATAAGTGTCAAGAGAGTCAGGGAACGGGTTGTCTGCACGCTTAGGAGGGGCGTGCTCCACTTCTTCCTTCTTCTCCTCTGGAGCTTCCTTTTCAACTAGCTCTTTATTGGCCTTTGTCTCAGAGCCAGCTGTTTTACCACTTCCCAATTGAATAACCTTGCAATCTTCTCTTGGGTTCACCACTGTATCACCTAGAAATGTACTTGCAGACCTTTCAGGTATTTGCTTACTCAGTTGGCCCATTTGCACCTCTAAGTTTCTAATGGAGGCTCTGGTTTCCTGCATAAAACTCCTCCTCATCTTCCAATTAGAATCTTCTTGGGATTTAGAATTTGCCTGCGGAGGTGATTTTTATTGATGAGATTGAAATTGGCGGTTATTGTGATTGTTCTGTTGGAAGCCGCCCTGAGAATTATTGTTGAAATTCTAAGATCTCTGAGGTTGGTCCCTCCACCCAAAATTTAGGTGATTTCTTCACCTCTGATTGTATCTCTTAGAATATGGATCATTGTTGAGATTTCTAGGACCATTTTCCATGTAGTTGACCTGTTCAGAAGAGGATTGAGCATAATCATAATTATCATTTTACATAAAATTACCTGTCATGTCATAAGAGACCTCTTGAGGTGGATTTTGGGTGTTGATAGCTGAGACTTGCATGCCACCTATCTGCTGAGTAAGTAGATTTATTTGCTGAGATATAAGCTTGTTCTAAGCAAGAATAGCATTAAGAGCTTCTACTTTCATAACACCTTTCTTCTGAGGAGCCTCAGAGTTCACAGGATTCCTGTTAGATGAGTATAAATATTGGTTGCTGGCAACCAATTCAATAAGCTTAATAGTCTCCTCCGGTGTCTTCTTCTTGTGCAATGAACCACCTGCGAAATTATCTAAGCACGTCTTGGACATTTCACCCAAGCCTTCATAAAAGATATCTAGTTGGATCCATTTGGAGAACATGTCCAGAGGGCATTGTCTAGTCAATAGCTTGTATCTCTCCCAAGCTTCATAAAGAGTTTCACCATCCTTCTGCCTGAAGGTCTGAACCTCCACCCTAAGCTTAGTCAGCTTCTTCGGTGGGAAAAATTTAGTAAAAAACTCAGTAACAACCTTGTCCCAAGTATCCAAACTCTCCTTGGGTTGGAAATCTAGCCATAGCTTTGCTCCATCCCTCAAAGCAAACGAGAAGAGTATGAGTTTGTACACTTCTGGGTTCACTCCATTTGTCTTCACAGTATCACAAATCTGCAAAAAGTTAGAAATAAATTGATTTGGGTCTTCGTGGGAAAGACCATGATACTGGCAGTTTTGTTGCACCAGGGTGACCAATTGTGGCTTCAACTCAAAGTTGTTCGCAGCTATACGAGGCACCACAATGCTTTTTCCATAAAGATCTGCAGTAGGAGCAGAGTAAGAGCCAAGCACTCTCCTTTGTTGCTCATTTCCATTCGGATTTGCCACATTGGCATTAACAGCATTAGTAGGATCCATAGGATTCTGCAACCTTATAAAGTCTTGCTTGTTGCAAACGTCGCCTGAAAGTCCTTTCAGGTTCAGGATCAAAGTCTAAGAGAAGTTTCTTGTCTCAGTTTCTGCACATACACAGGCAAAAGACAAGAAAGGATGGGATTCTCTACGTCAGAGTGCAGATAATCCCAGTGAGGTAACCTGTGTAAAATAATAAAATTGAAATACTAAATAAATAAAACAAAAAAATTCGAAAATTAACAAGGAAAATAAACAAGAAAATTAAAATGAAATTAACTAGGTGACACCAAACTTAATTTCAGAAATTAAGGAAAAATACTAGTGCTATTTATTTATTAAATTTTTTTATTTTTTTATTATTTTTTTTCAAAAAAAAACTAGAGCAAAATTTAAATAAAATTAAAACTAAAATGCCTAATCTAAGCAATCAAAAAACGGATAGTTGTTAATCATTATCAATCCCCGGCAACGGCACCAAAAACTTGGTGCAGAATTTATAACCACAAACAAACCGACAAGTGCACCGGGTCGTACCAAGTAATACCTCAGGTGAGTGAGGGTCGATCCCACAAGGATTGATGGACTAAGCAACAATGGTTGATTAATTTACTTAGTTAGACAAGTAGAAAATAGTGTTTTGAGAGTTCAAAAGCATTAAATAGTAAATTCAGAATATCAGAAGACAGAAAGTAAATAAGTTGAGAATAATATATGGAGAAACAGTTAAGGCTTCAGAGTTATCTATTTTCCGGATTGACTTTTCTTACTAACTATTTTAATCATGTAAGATTTAATTCATGGCAAACTATATGTGACTAAGCCCTAATTCCTTAGACCTTCTTAGTCCCATCTTAAATTCATCAACCGCCAATTCTTTGGTCACTTAATTCCAATTAGAGGGTGAAGTTTAATTCTAGTTTATATGCCACAAAAATTCTAATTACCCAAATATAAGAGGATTATATGTCACGTATCCCGTTAAATCCAGATAATTAGAAATTTAGGAGAATATTTTTCAAGCTGTTGTTCAAGTAAAGAGCTTTTCCAAGTTATACAAGAACTCAATTAGAAAGAGGGTCATACTTCCGTTCCACCCAAATTCATAAGATAAAGAACGAAAACAATTCTTGAAATATAAATTAGTGTATGAATTAAAATAGAAAAATAATAGTATCAATCCATACAATAGACAGAGCTCCTAACCTTAACAGTAGAGGTTTAGTTGCTCATGGTTCAGAGAAAAAAACTAGGATTCTGATAAAATGTAAATTGGGCTCAGGTGGAATGAAAAGTGGAATAATGTTGGAATCCCCCAGAAGAGAAGTTTTTTTTCTCTTTTATATCTAATCCTAATTAATTTAAAATCTATTTTCTAAAACTAAAATAATATCTTTTCCTATTTTAAAATAAAAATAAAGTTTAAATCAGAATTAATTAAATAATCAACATTTTCTGCATTTTTTGCACGTGGCGAATGTCACGCGTACGCGTCGATGGTCTTCTTCGCGTGTCACGCGTACGCGTCAGGTACGCGCACGCGTCGCTGAGCAAATCTCTAAATCACGCGCACGCGTCGCTCCTCGCTTTCATCTCCTTTAATTCTTGTGCTGATTCCATTTGTGAAAGCTTCCTCTCCATCCTCTAAGCCATTCCTGCCCTATATAGCCTTCTTCTCTTTTTCTGCAGAAGCTCCATCAAATCCAACCAAATGCTACCTAAAATAAACAGAATTGTACACGACTCAAAGTAGAATCCATTGTGGCTAAAAGATAATTAATTCTTGTTTAAACTGAATAATATAAATGCAGATTCATTAGGAAAAGATAAGAAAGGAGCTACCACTTTGACAATGACTGCAACTGAGTTTAAATTTTGGATTCAAAATATGGAGCTTTTGGACCTTCCACTTGCTGATCGTATGCTCACATGGTTTAGGGGTCAGTCGTGTAGCCGCATTGATAGAGTTCTGGCTAGTTTGAAGTGGTTGGAAGAGTTTCCTAAAACAAGGCTTAGAGGAGGTCTGAGAGATTTATCAGACCACTATCCATTGATTGTGGATATCAAAAGATTAGGAGGGGGGCCGAGACCTTTTCGGAGTCTGGATGCTTGGTTTACTCATGAGGGTTTCTTGCGGATGGTAAAGGTGGAGTGGAGGAATTTGGGCAACATACAATTCATTGACAAGCTGAAGGCTTTGACGGTCCCGTTGGGTAAATGGCATAAGGAGAATTTTAGGGACATGGATATGAAAATTATGAATTTTGAAGAAGAGATAAAGAAAGTAGATGATATGGTTAGCAATGGGGTTGTTGATGGAACTGTGGAAGCAAGAAGGAGGGTCCTGGTGAGCTCTTGTAAGAAATGGTATATTAGAAAAGAGTTACATTGGAAGCAGATGTCGCGATCCAGGCATACCAAGGAGATGGATAAGAATACTCGCTATTTTCATAATCTAGCCTCAGCTCGAAGGAGAAACAATCGGATTGAGTCCTTACTTATTCATGGGAGGATAGTGAGAAATCAAGCAAGGATTAAAGTTGCTTGATGAGCGGATAATTTATACGCTTTTTGACATTGTTTTTAGTATGTTTTTAGTAGGATCTAGTTACTTTTAGGGATGTTTTCATTAGTTTTTATGTTAAATTCATATTTCTGGACTTTACTATGAGTTTGTGTATTTTTTCTGTGATTTCAGGTATTTTCTGGCTGAAATTGAGGGACTTGAGCAGAAATCAGATTCAAAGGTTGAAGAAGGACTGCTGATGCTGTTGGATTCTGACCTCCCTGCACTCAAAGTGGATTTTCTGGAGCTACAGAACTCGAAATGGCGCGCTTCCAATTGTGTTGGAAAGTAGACATCCAGGGCTTTCCAGAAATGTATAATAGTCCATACTTTGGCCAAGAATAGACGACGTAAACTGGCGTTCAACGCCAGCTTTCTACCCAAATCTGGCGTCCAGCGCCAGAAAAGGAGCCAAAACCAGAGCTGAACGCCCAAACTAGCACAAATACTGGCGTTCAACTTCAAGAAGGACCTCTACACGTGCAACACTCAAGCTTAGCCCAAACACACACCAAGTGGGCCCCGGAAGTGGATTTATGCATCAATTACTTACTCATGTAAACCCTAGTAGCTAGTTTATTATAAATAGGACCTTTTACTAGTCTTTTAAAAAAAATCTTTGATCAGTTGTATGCTATCTTAGATCACAATTGAGGGCTGGCCTCTCGGCCATGCCCGGACTTTCACTTATGTATTTTCAACGGTAGAGTTTCTACACTCCATGGATTAAGGTGTGGAGCTCTGCTGTTCCTCAAAGATTAATGCAAAGTACTACTGTTTTCTATTCAATTCATCTTATTTCGCTTCTAAGATATCCATTCGCACCCAAGAACGTGATGAAGGTGATGATTATGTGTGACGCTCATCACCATTCTCCCCTATGAACACGTGCCTGACAAACACTTCCGTTCTACATGAAATAAGCTAGAATGAATATCTCTTAGATCTCCTAACCAGAATCTTCGTGGCGTAAGCTAGAATGATGGCGGCATTCAAGAGAATCCGGAAAGTCTAAACCTTGTCTGTGGTATTCCGAGTAGGATTCAATGATTGAATGACTGTGACGAGCTTCAAACTCGCGAGTGCTGGGCGTTAGTGACAGACGCAAAAGGAGGGTGAATCCTATTCCAACATGATCGAGAACAGACAGATGATTAGCCATGCTGTGACAGAGCATGTGAGCATATTTTTCACTGAGAGGAGGGGATGTAGCCACTGACAACGGTGATGCCCTTGCATAAAGCCAGCCATGAAAAGGAGTAAGACTGATTGGATGAAGATAGCAGGAAAGCAGAGGTTCAGAGAAATGAAAGCATCTCTATTCACTTATCTGAAACTCTCACCAATGATTTACATAAGTATTTCTATCTCTATTCTATTAATTATTATTCGAAAACACCATTATCAATTTATATCTGCCTAACTGAGATTTGCAAGGTGACCATAGCTTGCTTCATACCAACAATCTCCGTGGGATTCGACCCTTACTCACGTAAGGTATTACTTGGACGACCCAGTGCACTTGCTGGTTAGTTGTATCGAAGTTGTGAACCATGGTATTGGCACCATGTTCTTGGCGCCATTGCCAGGGAAAGAAAGAGCCATGAATTTTATATAATCAAAGTGTAATCACGATTGCGCGTACCAAGTTGCTCACGTTGCCAGGGATTGTTTGAGCCTGGACATCACAATTTCGTGCACCAAGTTTTTGGCGCCGTTGCCGGGGATTGTTCGAGTATGGACAACTGACGATTCATCTTGTTGCTCAGATTAGGTAATTTTCTTTTTTGTTTTCTCTTCAAAAATTTTTTCAAAAACCTTTCAAAAAAAAAACTTCTCCTTTGTTTTCGAAAAAATTTTTAAAATAAAAATGTTTTCAAAAATAAATTATTCTATGGCTTCAGAATTTTTAAGAATGAATTCTAGTATTTCATGAAGCATGTTGAAGCCTGGCTGGCTGTAAAGCCATGTCTCAATTCTTATACTCAAGAGAAGAGCTTCTTTATCTTTCTTAGCCAATTGGCTGTTGAATGTAAGGAATGTCAGGCGTGTCATGTCTGAGTTACATACTAAAGCTTGGCTGGCTATTAAACCATACCTGACCCTTTGATTGGAGCTTTAGAGCATAAGATTCCTGGAATTCATATTAAAAATTTTGAATCCTTATTTTTCCCTTTTCTAAATAATTTTCGAAAAATATAAAATAAAAATCCAAAAAAAAATTTAGAAAATCATAAAAATAAAAAAAAATATTTTGTGTTTCTTGTTTGAGTCTTGAGTCATATCATAAGTTTGGTATCACTTGCATATGCATCTTGCATTTTTCGAAAATATCATGTATTCATAGTGTTCTTCATGATCTTCAAGTTGTTCTTGGTAAGTCTTCTTGTTTGATCTTGATGTTTTCATGTTTTGTGTCTTTTCTTGTTTTACATGTGCATTTTTCGTTTCTTAGAGTCTAAACATGAAAGATTTCTAAGTTTGGTGTCTTACATGTTTTCTTTGCATCAAAAATTTTTCAAAAATATGTTCTTGATGTTCATCTTGACATTCAAAGTGTTCTTGGTGTTCATCTTGACATTCATATCATTCATGCATGCATTCATTGTTTTGATTCAAAATTTTCATGCATTGAGTCTTTTTGTTGTTTTTCTCTCTCATCATAAAAATTCAAAAAATCAAAAAAAATATCTTTCCCTTTTTCTCTCATCAAATTCTAAAATTTGAGTTGACTCTTTCAAAAATTTTTAAAATCAAATTGTTTCTCATGAGTCAAATCAAATTTTCAATTTGAAAATCTTATCTTTTTCAAAATCTTTTTCAAAAATCAAATCTTTTTCAAAATTCTTAGTTATTTTCGAAAATTCCAAAAATATTTTTCAAAAATCTTTTTTTTTTATTTTTATACCAAATTTTCGAAAATAACATAATCAATTAATGTTTTGATTCAAAAATTTCAAGTTTGTTACTTACTTGTTAAGAAAGATTCAAACTTTAAGTTCTAGAATCATATCTTGTGATTTCTTATGAATCAAGTCATTAATTGAGATTTTAAAAATCAAATCTTTTTCAAAACTAATTTCTAAAATATCTTCTTATCTTACCTTTTTCAAAAAGTTGGTTTCAAAATATCTTTTCTAACCTCCTAACTTCTTATCTTTTCAAAATTTGTTTCAACTAACTAACTAACTTTTTGTTTGTTTCTTAACTTTTTCAAAACTACCTAACTAACTCTCTCTCTCTAATTTTCGAAAATATCTTCCCTCTTTTTCAAAAATTTCTTTTTAATTAACTAATTATTCTTATTTTTTATTTTTGATTTTAAAAATTTTCGAAAAATACTAACATTTTTCAAAAACCATTTTCGAAAATCACTAACTCTTTTTCAAAAATATTTTTCGAAAATTCTCCCTCTCCCATCTTATTCTATTTATTTATTCATTTACTAACATCTCATCTCACATCTCAACCCTCCTCACAGTTGTGTTTCTTCCATTCCATTACATTCTTTATCTCCCTCTTTTCTTTCACTCACAAAGGAATCCCTATACTGTGGTATAAAGGATTTCTATTATTATTATTTTTCTGTGCCCTCTTATTTGTCATATGAGTAGGAGCAAGGATAAGAACATTCTTGTGGAAGAAGATCTAGAACCTGAAAGGACTCTAAATAGGAAACTAAGAGAAGCTAAAATACAACAATCCAGAGATAACCTTTCAGAAATTTTTGAACAGGCAGAGGAGATGGCAGCCAAAAATAATAATAATGTAAGGAAGATGCTTGGTGACTTTACTGCACCTAATTCCAATTTACATGGAAGAAGCATCTCCATTCCTGCCATTGGAGCAAACAACTTTGAGCTGAAACCTCAATTAGTTTCTCTGATGCAGCAGAACTGCAAGTTTCATGGACTTCCATCTGAAGATCCTTTTCAGTTCTTAACTGAATTCTTGCAGATATGTGATACTGTTAAGACTAATGGAGTAGATCCTGAAGTCTACAGGCTCTTGCTTTTCCCTTTTGTTGTAAGAGACAGAGCTAGAATATGGTTAGATTCTCAACCCAAAGACAGCCTGAACTCTTGGGATAAGCTGGTCACGGCTTTCTTAGCCAAGTACTTTCCTCCTCAAAAGCTGAGCAAGCTTAGAGCTGAGGTTCAAACCTTCAGACAGAAAGAAGGTGAATCCCTCTATGAAGCTTGGGAAAGATACAAACAGTTGACCAAAAAGTTTCCTTCTGACATGCTTTCAGAATGGACCATCCTAGATATATTCTATGATGGTTTATCTGAGCTATCAAAGATGTCACTGGACACTTCTGCAGGTGGATCCATTCACCTAAAGAAAACGCCTACAGAAGCTCAAGAACTCATTGACATGGTTGCTAATAACCAGTTCATGTACACTTCTGAAAGGAATCCTGTGAATAATGGGACACCTATGAAGAAGGGAGTTCTTGAAGTTGATACTCTGAATGCCATATTGGCTCAGAACAAAGTATTGACTCAGCAAGTCAATATGATCTCTCAGGGTCTGAATGGAATGCAAGCTGCATCCAACAGTACTCAAGAGGCTTCTTATGAAGAAGAAGCTTATGATCCTGAGAACCCTGCAATAGCAGAGGTGAATTACTTAGGTGAACCTTATGGAAACACCTATAACTCATCATGGAAAAATCATCCAAATTTCTCATGGAAGGATCAAAAGCCTCAACAAGGCTTTAATAATGGTGGAAGAAACAGGTTTAACAATAATAAACCTTTTCCATCATCCACTCAGCAACAGACAGAGAACTCTGAACAAAATGCTTCTAATTTAGTAAATCTAGTCTCTGATCTATCCAAGGCCACTGTGAGCTTCATGAATGAAACAAGGTCTTCCATTAAAAATTTGGAAGCACAAGTGGGCCAGCTGAGTAAAAGGATCACTGAAATCCCTCCCAGTACTCTCCCAAGCAATACAGAAGAGAATCCAAAAGGAGAGTGCAAGGCCATTGACATAAGCACCATGGCCAAACCCAAAGAGGGAGAGGAAGACGCAAATCCCAAGGAGGAAGACCTCCTGGGACGTCCAGTGACCAATAAGGAGCTTCCCTCTGAGGAACCAAAGGACTCTGAGGCTCATCTAGAGACCATAGAGATTCCATTGAACCTCCTTATGCCCTTCATGAGCTCTGATGAGTATTCCTCTTCTGAAGAGAATGAGGATGTTACTGAAGAGCAAACTGCCAAGTTTCTTGGTGCAATCATGAAGCTGAATGCCAAATTATTTGGCATTGATACTTGGGAAGTTGAACCTCCCTTGTTCATCAATGAACTAAGTGATCTAGATCAACTAACATTGCCTCAGAAGAGACAGGATTCCGGAAAGTTCATAATACCCTGTACCATAGGCACCATGATCTTTAAGGCTCTGTGTGACCTTGGTTCAGGAATAAACCTCATGCCCCTCTCTAGAATAGAGAAACTGGGAATCTATGGGGTGCAATCTGCTAAAATCTCATTAGAGATGGCAGGCAGTTCAAGAAAACAGGCTTATGGACAAGTAGAGGACGTGTTAGTAAAGGTTGAAGGCCTTTACATCCCTGCTGATTTCATAGTCCTGGATACTGGAAAGGAAGAGGATGAATCCATCATCCTAGGAAGACCTTTCCTGGCCACAGCAAGAGTTGTGATTGATGTTGACAGAGGTGAAATAGTCCTTCAATGGAATGAGGACTCCCTTGTGTTTAAAACTCAAGGATCTCCCTCTGCAACCATGGAGAGGAAGCAGAAAAAGCTTCTCTCAAAGTAGAGTCAACCAGAGTCCCCACAGTCAAACTCTAAGTTTGGTGTTAGGAGGCCACAACCAAACTCTAAGTTTGGTGTTAAACTCCCATATCCAAACTCTAAGTTTGGTGTTGGAGAGTTTCAACAATGCTCTGAACATCTGTGAGGCTCCATGAGAGCCCACTGTCAAGCTATTGACATTAAAGAAGCGCTTGTTGGGAGGCAACCCAATTTTTATTTATCTAACTATATTTCTCTTAGTTATATGTCTTTGTAGGTTCATGATCATGGGGAGTCACAAAATAAATATAAAAATTGAAAACGGAATCAAAAACAGCAGAAGAAAAATCACACCCTGGAGGAGCATCTGTCTGGCGTTCAGCGCCAGAACAGAGCATGGTTCTGGCGCTAAACGCCCAAAATGGGCAGCTTCTGGGCGCTGAACGCCAGAACAGGCATGTTTCTGGCGTTCAACGCCAGAAATGGCACACAAATGGGCGTTGAACGCCCAAAATGGCCACCAACCTGGCGCTGAACACCCAGAGTTGGGTGCAAAGGCATTCTTACATGCCTAATGGGTGCAGGGATGTAAATCCTTGAACACCTCAGGATCTGTGGACCCCACAGGATCTACTCAGGATCTGTGGACCCCACAGGATCCCCACCTACCTCCACTCACTTCTTCTCACCACTCTCTTTCACACAACCCCATAAACACTCTTCCCTAAAAACCCCTCACCAATCACCTCAAACTCTCTTCCCCATCACCTTTTCACCACTCACATCCATCCACTCTTCCCCATAAACCTACCTCATAAACTCCACCTACCTTCAAAATTCAAAACCAATTTCCCACCCAAACCCACCCATATGGCCGAAACCTTTCCTCCCTCCCTTCCCTATATAAAGCCCTCCATTCTTCTTCAAATTCACATAACACAACCCCTTTATACCCTTCTTGGCCGAACCACAACACCTTCCCCCTCTCCTCCATTCCTTCTTCTTCTTCATCTATTCTTTCTTTTATTGCTCGAGGGCGAGCAAAATTCTAAGTTTGGTGTGGTAAAAGCATAAGCTTTTTGTTTTTCCATTACCATTGATGGCACCTAAGACCGGAGAATCCTCTAGAAAGGGGAAAGGGAAGACAAAAGCTTCCACATCCGAGTCATGGGAGATGGAAAGGTTCATCTCCAAAGCCCATCAAGACCACTTCTATGATGTTGTGGCCAAGAAGAAGGTGATCCCTGATGTCCCTTTCAAACTCAAAAGAAATGAGTATCCGGAGATCCGACATGAAATTCAAAGAAGAGGTTGGGAAGTTCTAACAAATTCCATCCAACAAGTCGGCATCCTAATGGTTCAAGAGTTCTATGCCAATGCATGGATCACCAAGAACCATGATCAAAGTAAGAACCCGGATCCAAAGAACTATGTTACAATGGTTCGGGGGAAATACTTATATTTTAGTCCGGAAAATGTGAGGTTGGCGTTCAACTTGCCAAACATGGAAGAGAACGCACGCCCCTACACAAGGAGAGTCAACTTTGATCAAAGGTTGGACCAAGTCCTTATGGACATATGTGTAGAAGGAGCTCAATGGAAGGTTGACTCCAAAGGCAAGCCGGTTCAACTAAGAAGATTGGACCTCAAGCTTGTAGCTAGAGGATGGTTGGAGTTCATTCAATGCTCAATCATTCCCACTAGCAACCGGTCTGAAGTTACTATAGACCGGGCCATCATGATCCATTGTATCATGATTGGAGAAGAGGTGGAAGTTCATGAGATTATACCTCAAGAACTCTACAAGGTGGCTGACAAGTCCTCCACTATGGCAAGGTTAGCCTTTCCTCACCTCATTTGCCACCTATGCAATTCGGCTGGGATTGACATAGAGGGAGATATCCTCATTAAAGAGGACAAGCCCATCACTAAGAAAAAGATGGAGCAAGCAAGAGAGCCCAGTCATGGAGCTCAAGGGGCGCAAGAAGCTCATTTACATGAGATCCTGGAGATGCCTCAAATGCACTTTCCTCCACAAAATTATTGGGAGCAAATCAACACCTCCCTAGGAGAATTGAGTTCCAATATGGGACAACTAAGGGTGGAACATCAAGAGAACTCCATCATGCTTCATGAAATAAGAGAAGATCAAAAAGCAATGAGGGAGGAGCAACAAAGACAAGGAAGAGACATAGAAGAGCTCAGGGACATCATTGGTTCCTCAAGAAGGAAACGCCACCATCACTAAGGTGGATTCATTCCTTGTTCTTATTTCTTCTGTTTTTCGTTTTCTATGTTGTGTGCTTATCCATGTCTTCATTATATGATCATTAGTAGTTAGTAACTTTGTCTTAAAGTTATGAATGTCCTATGAATCCATCACCTCTCTTAAATGAAAAATGTTTTAATTTAAAAGAAAAAGAAGTACATGAGTTTCGAATTTATCCTTGAACTTAGCTTAATTATATTGATGTGGTGACAATGCTTCTTGTTTTCTGAATGTATGCTTGAACAGTGTATATGTCTTTTGAAGTTGTTATTTAAGAATGTTAAATATGTTGGCTCTTGAAAGAATGATGACAAGGAGACATGTTATTTGATAATCTGAAAAATCATAAAAATGATTCTTGAAGCAAGAAAAAGCAGCAAAGAA
Organism: Arachis hypogaea; assembly: GCF_003086295.3. Taxonomy (NCBI): domain Eukaryota; kingdom Viridiplantae; phylum Streptophyta; class Magnoliopsida; order Fabales; family Fabaceae; genus Arachis; species Arachis hypogaea. The sequence goes on along the minus strand of NC_092054.1, from coordinate 43,056,878 downwards.
CAAAGCTTGCAGAAAAAAAAATAATATAGGCGAAAAAAATAGAAAGAAAAGAAAAAGAAAAAGAAAAAGCAAGCAGAAAAAGCCAAACCTCTTAAAACCAAGAGGCAAGAGCAAAAAGCCAATAACCCTTAAAACCAAAAGGCAAGGGAAATAAAAAGGATCCCAAGGCTTTGAGCATCAGTGGATAGGAGGGCCTACAGGAATAAAATCCTGGCCTAAGCAGCTAAACCAAGCTGTCCCTAACCATGTGCTTGTGGCGTGTAGGTGTCAAGTGAAAACTTGAGACTGAGCGGTTAATGTCAAGGTCCAAAGCAAAAGAAGAGTGTGCTTAAGAACCCTGGACACCTTTAATTGGGGACTTTAGCAAAGCTGAGTCACAATCTGAAAAGGTTCACCCAATTATGTGTCTGTGGCATTTATGTATCCGGTGGTAATACTGGAAAACAAAGTGCTTAGGGCCACGGCCAAGACTCATAAAATAGCTGTGTTCAAGAATCATCATACTGAACTAGGAGAATCAATAACACTATCTGAAATCTGAGTTCCTATAGATGCCAATCATTCTGAACCTCAATGGATGAAGTGAGATGTCAAAACTATTCAAGAGGCAAAAAGCTATAAGTCCCGCTCATTTGATTGGAGCTATGTTTCATTGATAGTTTGAAATTTATAGTATATTCTCTTCTTTTTATCCTACTTGATTTTCAGTTGCTTGGGGACAAGCAACAATTTAAGTTTGGTGTTGTGATGAGCGGATAATTTATACGCTTTTTGACATTGTTTTTAGTATGTTTTTAGTAGGATCTAGTTACTTTTAGGGATGTTTTCATTAGTTTTTATGTTAAATTCACATTTTTGGACTTTACTATGAGTTTGTGTATTTTTTCTGTGATTTCAAGTATTTTCTGGCTGAAATTGAGGGACTTGAGCAGAAATCAGATTCAGAGGTTGAAGAAGGACTGCTGATGCTGTTGGATTCTGACCTCCCTGCACTCAAAGTGGATTTTCTGGAGCTACAGAACTCGAAATGGCGCGCTTCCAATTGTGTTGGAAAGTAGACATCCAGGGCTTTCCAGAAATGTATAATAGTCCATACTTTGGCCAAGAATAGACGACGTAAACTGGCGTTCAACGCCAGCTTTCTACCCAAATCTGGCGTCCAGCGCCAGAAAAGGAGCCAAAACCAGAGCTGAACGCCCAAACTAGCACAAATACTGGCGTTCAACTTCAAGAAGGACCTCTACACGTGCAACACTCAAGCTTAGCCCAAACACACACCAAGTGGGCCCCGGAAGTGGATTTATGCATCAATTACTTACTCATGTAAACCCTAGTAGCTAGTTTATTATAAATAGGACCTTTTACTAGTCTTTTAAAAAAAATCTTTGATCAGTTGTATGCTATCTTAGATCACAATTGAGGGCTGGCCTCTCGGCCATGCCCGGACTTTCACTTATGTATTTTCAACGGTAGAGTTTCTACACTCCATGGATTAAGGTGTGGAGCTCTGCTGTTCCTCAAAGATTAATGCAAAGTACTACTGTTTTCTATTCAATTCATCTTATTTCGCTTCTAAGATATCCATTCGCACCCAAGAACGTGATGAAGGTGATGATTATGTGTGACGCTCATCACCATTCTCCCCTATGAACACGTGCCTGACAAACACTTCCGTTCTACATGAAATAAGCTAGAATGAATATCTCTTAGATCTCCTAACCAGAATCTTCGTGGCGTAAGCTAGAATGATGGCGGCATTCAAGAGAATCCGGAAAGTCTAAACCTTGTCTGTGGTATTCCGAGTAGGATTCAATGATTGAATGACTGTGACGAGCTTCAAACTCGCGAGTGCTGGGCGTTAGTGACAGACGCAAAAGGAGGGTGAATCCTATTCCAACATGATCGAGAACCGACAGATGATTAGCCGTGCTGTGACAGAGCATGTGAGCATATTTTTCACTGAGAGGAGGGGATGTAGCCACTGACAACGGTGATGCCCTTGCATAAAGCCAGCCATGGAAAGGAGTAAGACTGATTGGACGAAGATAGTAGGAAAGCAGAGGTTCAGAGGAATGAAAGCATCTCTATTCGCTTATCTGAAACTCTCACCAATGATTTACATAAGTATTTCTATCCCTATTCTATTAATTATTATTCGAAAACACCATTATCAATTTATATCTGCCTAACTGAGATTTGCAAGGTGACCATAGCTTGCTTCATACCAACAATCTCCGTGGGATTCGACCCTTACTCACGTAAGGTATTACTTGGATGACCCAGTGCACTTGCTGGTTAGTTGTATCGAAGTTGTGAACCATGGTATTGACACCATGTTCTTGGCGCCATTGCCAGGGAAAGAAAGAGCCATGAATTTTATATAATCAAAGTGTAATCACGATTGCGCGTACCAAGTTGCTCACGTTGCCAGGGATTGTTTGAGCCTGGACATCACAATTTCGTGCACCTTTGCTATAAGAGACTTTTATAAGAATTTATATCATCAGGAGACCTCGCTGGTGATAGGGTTCCGTGATGGACTGGTTAACCAAATAATGGAGGAGGAGGTAGCAGAGTTCGAATGGATGCCGTCTAATGAGAAAATTAAGGATGCAGTTTGGGATTGTGAGTCAACTAAGGCACCAGGCAGTGATGGGTATAATATGAATTTCATTAAGAAATTTTGGGAGGATGTGGGGAGTTCACTGCATTCGTGATGGGATTCTTTCAGTCAGCTGTTTTACCTAGGGATGCGAATGTTACTTGGGTGGCTTTGGCGCCAAAGTTTGTCAGAGCTAAAGAAATCAAGGACCTTAGGCCAATTAGTATGGTGGGTTGTGTTTATAAGGTTATATCAAAGATCTTGGTTCGGAGGATGCGGAAGATAATGCCAGGGTTGGTAGGAGAAACACAGAGTACGTTTGTGCAAGGTAGGAAGATACATGATGGGGTTTTGATTGCATGTGAAACTGTGCAATGGCTGAAGTTGAGGAAAAAGAGCTCGGCAATTAATAAACTGGACTTACAAAAGGCTTATGATAGAGTCAAGTGGAGTTTTGTGGATATTATTTTACAGAAGATGGGGTTTGGCCGTAGATGGAGGGAGTGGATAAAGGAGTGTGTGTGTTCTGCGTCTATGTCGGTCCTAATAAATGGCTCTCCCTCTAAGCCCTTCAAAATGGAAAGGGGTCTACGACAAGGGGATCCTCTTTCTCCCTTTCTATTTGTGCTTGTTGTGGATGTTCTACATAGGATGATTAGAGAGGCGGTGCGGAATGGACGTATTACTCCGTTGTTGGTTGGAAGGGATAACATTGAGTTGTCACATTTGCAGTTTGCGGATGATACTATACTTTTTTGCCCTTCTGAAGAAGAGACGATCAGAAACTATAAGCAGTTGCTGCACTGCTTTGAGATGATATCAGGGTTGAGTATCAATTTTGACAAGTCCAGCTTGATCCCGGTTAATTGTGACCAATGTTGGGCACGACAGATGTGTCGACTGTTGGGGTGTAAAAAGGCGTATTTACCTGTCAAATATCTTGGCATTTCTCTGGGGGCGAATCCGAGACTGGTCAAGACATAAAAACCAGTGATTGATAAGGTAGAGGAAAAGCTAAGTCTATAGAAAGCAAAGTCTCTGAATAAAGCGGGTAAGCTGGTTCTCATTAAATCTATTCTTAATAGCCGGCCTATTTACTATCTCAGCTTGTACAAAATGCCGAAGACAATAGCAAACAAAATAATATCCTTACAGAAATGCTTTTTGTGGAGTAAGGAGGGCGGGAGGGACGGGATGCATCTAGTGAAATGGGAAGTTGTACAGGCCCCAAAAAGGCAGGAGGTTTGGGAGTTGGTGATGCGGTAATTCGGAATACAGCGCTCTTGTTCAAGTGGTGGTAGAGATTTTCGAGAGAGGATTGTCCACCTTGGAAGAAAATTGTATGTTCCTGTAATAACATGAGTCATTATGAGATGATTTGTGATCAGCTTGTACCTACAAGAGGGGGTCATTGGAAGGATATTTGTCAACTACAAATCAGGGAGCCACAAGTGAGAGAGAAGATGATCAGAGGCTTGGCTATGGAACTAGGGGATGGTAGGATAATCCGCTTCTGGGAGGATAGCTGGTTACCTTGTGGTGTTCTGAAAGTTACTTTTCTAAGACTTTTCTCGGTCTCAAATCTTCAAGGATCTGTCATAGGGGATTGTGGATTTTGGGATGGGTTAGAGTGGATTCGGAATTTTCAGTGGCGACGAGAGTTATTTCAATGGGAGTTAGAACTAGTAAACCAGCTTCATGCGGTTCTGCAATCAGTGAAACTGACAATTGAGAGAGAGGACAGAGTAATCTGGAAATTTGATTAAAAAAAGGTGTTTATTCTACTACTCATTTGTGCAAGTATTGCAGGCAGAGGTACTTCCAGCGGATATTACAAGCTATTGCTTCACTAGTACTATTTAAAGAGGATTCGACCCACCAAAAGTTGAGTAGGGTGAATACAAAGGAAAGACTGTGTAGATTAGGTGTTATTGGGCAGAATAATAACATGTGTGTTTTATGTCATAAATCTGTTGAAATTGCTTTTCACTTGTTCATTGGTTGTGAGCTCACTTGACAGGTGTGGTGTGCTTGGTTGTTCGCTCTTGGAAGGATATGAACTATTCTAGGTACACTCAAGCAACACTTTGAAAGTTGGACGGATATATCAGCAAGAAAGATAGAACAAAAGCGGTGGTTGGTTGGTTTTTTGTGGTCATCTGGACAATTTGGCTAGAAAGAAATGATAGAATCTTCAAAAATCAAGGTTCAAGTGTGGTGGATATTATTAACAGATCCTTTATAAGTTACGATGAGTGGATTGGTGGTGAACCCTGTGGTTGTTGATGGCAATGCCAGAGATGGCTAGGGGTTGTTATTTTTAGCGTTATGAGTTTTTGTTTCTTTTCTTTTGCTCCACCTTATTGTGTTGAGCTTTTTTACTTCAAAAAAAAATTTATCTTTAAAATTAATTTTCTTATGAAAATCATAACTCAATCATTTTGTTAATGCATAGCTAATTTATTTATTGTATACATATTATAATAATACGAATTTATTTATTGATTCTTTGAAACTTACATAAAAAGACAAATTTAAAAGTAAATACATTCAAATATAAACAAATAAAAACATACATTAATATATCCAAAATTAAACATTCAACAAAGAAATAAATTATTAAACATTTTTATTATTGATCAGATGACCAATATTTCCTTTAACATTTTAAAAAAAATCAAACACATCATAATGAGTTGTAGTAGGAGCATCTTTTGAGAGAAAATTAGTTTCTATCATTTTCTCATTCCCTTTTAAAGGTGTTTGATAAATTCAATTAAGTGTATTGATGTACAACAAGTACGTGACCAATGACTTTTACCACCACAATGACGACATCTATTTTTTATATTCTTATTATGCACATTTTTTTTCTTTATTATCCCACTTTTATTAGAAACTTTTATTATTGATGAATTATTCTTCTTTTTTTTGTGATATTTGTTACCGAAATAGTAATCTTTATCATTTTCGAGATTACATTGTGTCACATTTACTTCAGAGAATAGCGCAGAGCCAGAAAGACAAGCTTCATGATTTTTTCATGAGCAATTCGTTTCTGTTCTGCCACAAAAGGCTTGTAATTAATTTAGAATATTTTGTAAACTCCTTCTCTTGATATTGTTACTACAAGAGCATATTTGGGCATGAAATGTCAAAAACATTTTCTCCAACATATCTCTATCAATAACATATTTTCTGCACAATTTTAATTAGAAGCTTATTTTGAACATTACAAAATTATATTCAGCAATGGATTTAAAATTTTGTAATCGCAAATATAACCATTCATACCAGACATTTAGAAGAATCATCGATTTTTATTGATAATACCTTTTTTCTAGGCCCTTTCATAGTTCTGTTGGATTTTTTATGGTAAAATATTCATTTTTCAATCCTTCATCAAGATAACGACAAAGAAAAATTATTGCCGTAGCGCGATTCTTTAGTGTTATATTATTGTTTGCCGTAATGACATTACCGAGACTCATTTGAGTCAAGATGAATTTTAACATCTACAATCCATGATAAATATTTTTTTTTCAGAAATATAAAGGGGTACAAAATTCCAAATAAAATAGATTTGACATAATTACAATTTTGTTACCTTAAGAGCCTTCGTGCTAATAACATATGTGAAAATATGATAAAAGTAAATAAATAAGGGTAGAGATTTATATATGAGAATATAAAAGAGTTGTATTTTGATGATATCCTGACAATATAAATATAACACAAGGTGATTTATGAGAATAAATTTTCTATTACACAAAGATGAAACACAAGAATTAAACACAAAAGCTAGTAGTAAATAATTAGTCTTCTTATATTACTTATTCTTGTGAACTTGATGTGTGTTAAAATCTTTTCAAGGTTCTGAGAACCGGACCGGTTATCAAACCGCTTTAGTCACTGGTTCACTGGTTTATTGGTCCAATCAGTCTAACCGGTGGTTCAACCGAAAAAACCGTTTTAAAATAGAATAATAAATAAATTATAAATAAACATCCTAAAATATAATTATAGTGTAATATAAATTTTAAAATATCTTCAAAATTTAAAACACTATAAAATATCATCAACCAAATCCATATGATCTTATCAAAATACAAACTCAAAAGTTAAATAGAATAGTAAAAAAACATATCTAAATATTAAATCCCAGCATCATGATTTATCAATCATCAAAATCTGCAAGAACTTGTTGGAAATTTGCTTCGGCCTACAGCATTCCGCAACAAACAAACCAAAACATTAACCAAAAACACTAAACCCTCACCCAGCAGTTACAAACAAAGCCAGCAATTGCAAACATTAGCACATTATAAAACATTCCAAAACATTAAACCTTCACCCAACAAAACCAGCAATTACAAAACAAAGCCATCAGTAAATTTGAACAAAAAAATTAAGAGCCATCAGCAACTAGTAATTGCAAAACAGAGCCATTAGTAAATTTGGACAAAAATTTCAGACTAAATCAATAAATTTGAAACAAAAGAGTTGGAAGAAGATGCTGATAAAATAAGTCAGCAAAGTGGTCAGCTTAGAATCCACTGTTTCCTCACAGTTAGCTCTTGTAGTGAGATGAAAAGCACAAACTGATGAACTTAATGCTCTTATTAAAGTTTTTGAATGTGATAACAGTAAAACAAGTTAATGCTCTTATTAAAGTTTTTGACAAAAATTTCAGCCTAAATCCAGTAAATCCAGCAATTACAAATCAGTAAAACACTAAATCAGACTATCAGAGCCAGCCACCCGTAAATTTGAAAAAAAAAATTTACAGCCATCACCAGCTAGCAAATACAAGACAAATCCATCAGCAACAGCCAATTACAGAAGATTACAAAAAAATGGAACCACCATGATTGAACAACAATTTCAGAACTTCAAAAGAAGAAGCGGAGGCCACTAACCTTCAACGAACGGCAACCGGCAACAAACAAAGCCAGCAAAACCAGCAACATTCAGCAACAAACAAAGCCAGCAAAACCAGCAATAATTAGAAGCCAGCAACTACAAATCAAAGCAAAACCAGCAACTACAAATCAAAGCCATTAGCAAATGTGAACAAAAAAATTAGGAGCCATCAGCAACCAGTAAACCAGTAAAAGTGTAAAACACTAGCCAACAAGCAATTAGAAAACACTAAACAGAGTAACAATAAATTTGAAAACAGAGAAAACACTAACCTGGGTAATTAGTTAATTACAGATCCATCAACAAATACATTCAGAAACAAACTTCAAACCAAGACCCAAGAAGAAGAATTGAAGAAAAACGGAACAAAAATTGAAGGCGGCCGAAGAAGAAGATCGAAGAACAACATCAGAGCTTCAAAGTTCAAGCCAAGAACAAGACTAAACATTCAGTGAAGAACTGAAGATGAAGACGAGAAGCCACTAACCTGGGTTCCGTGCCGAGAAGCCGGCGAAGATGAAGACGACGTGCAGATCTACTGGGTTCCGGACACGGGGAAGAGGAAGAAGCGGCGGCGCTGAAGACCTAGGGACGGCGGCGGCTCTTAGGATCCGGGAATGGCGACGGCGATGAAGGTCTAGGGTTTTTTATTTTTCCTTTCTTCAGAGTTCTCCAGGTGTGACGAATGTTGGGGGAAGAAGAGGGGGGTTGGGTCTCGAATGCATGCTTCTGTTTTAATTTTTCAAATAAAAAACGGGGTCGTGTTATCCGAACCGGCCGGTTGACGGTTCGGTCCAACCGTCCGATTCTTGGTCGGTTCGCCAATTTTTTAGCGTTTTTTCTATTAGCGGTTTGACAATGAACCGGACCGCTTTGGTTGTCGGTTCACGATTGAACCGGTTAAACCGGTCAATCCGATTCGATTTTCTGAACCTTAAATCTTTTTTTTAGGGTCTATTTATAGATGAAAATTTTTAAAGTAAATAATAATACGATGTTATTTATTTAACTCAATTACTAATTAGCGAAAACACATTATAAAAATTCATATCTCATTAATTGATAATATTTTATTATGTATGATAATATTTTATATTCCATTATATATGATAATACTCCATAATATTTTATAACATTACTTTTACTTTTTTTTTTTTAAGAAAAGCTCATAAACCGAAGATACTGTTCCAAACCCATGAAATCAGCAAAACATAAAAGCAGTAAAAACTGGATTGATTCTCTGGTCGAATAAAAAAAATCAATAAACCGAACATTCGATCGGTGCAAACTAGAAATTAGATCGGAGACACTTAAAAACTGGTGCGACCTAATTCGATTTGGCTGGTTTGAAAATCTAGACCAGATCAATTTTTTCTTTAAAAAAATCCGATATGACGATATTTTAACATAGTTCTAAAAATCAGACCGGATCGACTGGTCAAACCGATCCAATCAGGATAAGAAAAAAACGGTCCAATTTGTTGTTTTTAACCGTTCAAAAACCGTTGAATCGGACGGAAATCAGCCGGTTGGATCGGACCGGTAACCGGCCGGTTATAGATAAATTGTTCTGAAAATCGGACCGGACCGACCGGTCAGACCGATTTAACCGCGAACCGACAGTATTAATGGTCCGGTCAGACATATAAAACCGACAATAAAAAACCGGCTAAAAACCGTTGAACCGGACGAGAACCGGCCGGTCAGACCGAACCGGAACCCGGCCGGTTTACACAAAAAGGGAAGCTCCTTCGTTTCTTTTCTCCCGTTCTCCCTTTTCTTTCTTTCAGTCAGAGAAATCACAAACCTAACCACAAAACCCTAGCACTGTAAGCCACAAGGAGGGGCATACTGCTGCCGTCCGTCGCACTCAAAGCTCGCCGTTCGTCGCACTCAAAGCTCGCCGTTCGTCGCACTCAACCCCTGTTCGCTGTCACCGATCGCGGTTGCTTCCTCGAGCTCGGCGTCCGCCGTCTTTGTCTGCTCAGCCACGCTTCCGTCGCCGTTTGTTTGCCGTTCACCGTTCGCGTTCGTCTGGAAGCCACGTTGCTCTGCTTCATACTCTGCGACCAACCCGCGTGCTCCACTCGTCGAACTGCTCTCTGTTGTCCCCGCCGTGAGTTCCCTAAACCAGCCACCAGACAATACACTCACACAACAGACAACACCAATACTCTTCTTCAAACTCTGCAACTTCTGATTTCTACTACAATAAGTAATTATTTGATTTGGTAGTGGTTTGGATTTTTCCATAGATTAAATTAAAGTTACAATAGTTTTGTTCTCTTCTCTATCACATTGAAATTAAGCTTTGGATTCTCTTATTTCATTTTTAATTTTACCGCACTCAACATGTTTGATGAAATGCTTTAACCATATTTCTGATTGGTTTTATAATTTCTAGCTTTTATAATTTCTCAGTCAAGGTTAGTGGTCTGAACTCTGAAATTTCAAATTACTCAAATATGCAATTTCTGAAATTAGGGATTTGTGAATCTGAACTCTGAAGTTAGTGATTGATTTCTGATATGTTACTGATTCTGTTCTAATATGTGCTTTTGTTACTGATTTGTTACTGATTCTTAAATTGAGTAATGGATTTGTTTCTGATTGTTTCTGAAATTGAGTAATGGATTTGTTACTGATTCTGTTCTATGGTCTTATGGATGATTATTGGATTTCTAGCCGTTCTGTTGCTGTTTTTAATTTGGATTATGATTTATTGAATTTAGTTATGGATGAAAGTATTAATCAAGAAGCAGTTGCTTATAATGCCTGTTTGAGTAATAATTCGTCTGTCAATCCTCCTAATTCAAATGATTCTGCTAATCCTAATCCACCTAGTTCGAATAATAGTCAGTCACAAGGTTCTAATTTATGGATTTTGATGATTGATAAATCTTCATGTTGGTTTTTAATATTTAGATATTTCTTTTTACTATTTAACTTTTGAGATTGTATTTTGATAAGATCACACTTTGTTGTTGAATGCTAATTTTTGTTGTTGAATGCCCTGTTTGTTGCTGAATGATAATTTTTGTTGCTGAATGCTGAATGCTGAATGCTGTTGGTAATGGTGTTTTTGCTGCTGAATGTCCTGCTGTTTTTATTTCTTTGTTTGTTGCTGAATGTTGGTGGCAGAATTTAGATATGCTCATCTTGATAATTTTTTGATTTTTCAATGTGCTATGGCTAGTCTTTAATTTTGTATCTGGTTATGGATACTTCTTTGTTTTGTAGTTACTGTTTTTGCTTTGATTTGTAGTTGCTGGCTCCTAATTATTGCTGGTTTTGCTGGCTTTGTTTGTTGCTAAATGTTGGTGGCAGAATTTAGATATGGTCATGTTGATAATTTTTTGATTTTTCATTGTGCTGTGGTTGGTCTTTAATTTTGTTTTAATTAATAAAACTTTTACTAATTTCAGTTCTGGATAATAGTATTAATCAAATAGAGATTAATAAAACTTTTATTAATTTCGAATGATGCTGCTAATCCTAATCCTAATCCACCGAAGCAAATTTGTAACAAGTTCTTGTGGATTTTGATGATTGATAAATCATGATGTTGGGATTTAATATTTAGATATGTTTTTTTACTATTTAATTTTTGAGTTTGTATTTTGATAAGATCATATAGGTTAGGTTGATGATATTTTATGTAGTGTTTTAAATTTCGAAGATATTTTAAGATTTATATTATACTATAATTATATTTTAGGATGTTTATTTATAATTTATTTATTATTTTATTCTAAAACGGTTTTTTCGGTTGAACTACTGGTTGGACCGGTTGGACCAGTAAACCAGTGAACCAGTGACTAGAACGGTTCGATGACCGGTCCGGTTTTCAGAACCTTGGGATAAACCACGCCGTTTCATGTTTTTTAACAAAAACAAAAAAAAAACAAAAAGGAGCAAATTAGTACCAAAACCAAAACCCTGCCCTAGCTTCCCTCGTGCTCCAAGTCTTCAACCCTTGTTCGCTGTCACCGATCGCAGCTGCTTCTTCGAGCTCGGCGTCCGTCGTCTTTGTCTGCTCAGCTCAGCCGCCGTTTGTTTGCTGTTCACGTTCGCGTCTTCGTTCAGCCGTCGTCTTCGTTCGCGTTCTTCGCCGTTCACGTTCTGTCGGCGTTCACCGTTCGCGTTCACTCGCCGTTCACCGTTCGAGTTCGCATTCGCTTTCGTCTGGAAGCCACGTTGCTCTGCTTCAAACTCTGCGACCAACCCGCGCGCTCCACCTAGCCGTCGAACTGCTCTCTTTTGTCGCCTCCGTGAGTTTCCTAAACCCGCCACCGGACAATACACCCACACAACACCAATACTCTGCTTCAAACTCTGCAACTTCTAATTTCTATTCCAATAAGTAACTTTTTGATTTGGTAGCGGTTTAGATTTTTTTGATAGACTGAATTAAAGTATACAATAGTTATGTTCTCTTCTCTATCACATTGATATTAAGCTTTGAATTCTCTTATTTTGTTTTAATTTTACCGCACTCAACATGTTTGATGAAATGCTTTAACCATATTTCTGGTTGGTTTTATAATTTCTAGCTTTTAGAAATTTAGTAAGTTGATTGCATGTGAAATTAGAATAATTGGATCTTAGTAATTAGGAAATTTTAGCTCCACAAATAGCATCTTTGCAGAAAACATATTAGCATGATGATTCCACTTGCATTAGTTTCTTCTGGTAAATTTGAACTGTTTTTGTGAACTTGTTAATTTGCTAATTGTTCTTGTGTTGTTGTTCTTCTGTTATTTTTAATTTTTTTTGTTGTTGTGATTTTCTGTTCTTGAACTTGTTAAGTTGATAATTTGCTAAATTGTTGGGCTGCTGTTGTTTTAATTTGCTAAATTGTTAGGTTGCTGCAATTTAATTTGTTGGATTTTCTATTTAGGTTTTGTTCTCGTTTATTTGCTAAATTGTTGTTGTGTATTTATTGTTCTTTGAAATTATTGCTGGATATTGGTGATCATTGATTTATTATATGCTTCATGTTTTCATTGTTTTCTTCTTCCGAAAGAAAAAAAAAATCAGTTTTTATTGTTTTGTTGAGTGTTTGTTTTGTTTCAGAAATCAATTTTTTGTGATCAGTGCTCAAACTCTGAATGTTGTTCTGCTGGTTTTGCTGTGTTTATTTTCTTTCAGAAATCAATTTTTTGTGATCAATGCTCAAACTCTGAATGTTGTACTGCCGTTTTTGTTTTGTTTCAGAAATCAATTTTTTGTGATCAATGCTCAAATTCTGAACCTTGTTCTGCTGTTTTTGTTGTTTCAGAAATCAATTTTGTGATCAATGCTCATACTCTGAATGTTGTTTTGTTTTGTTTTAAGGCTGCGTTTGGAAGAGGTGATTGATTTCTGAGTGTTGTTTTGTTTTTGTTTTAAGGCTGTGTGTTGTGTTCAATTTTCATTTTGTAGGAAATTCTTTGAGGTATATAAGAATTAAGAAGGAAGACTATTTCAATGGTATTACCCTGGTGATTCTGGTCTGCTACAAGCTTGAACATAGAATTGAAGAGAGAAACCCTTTACTATTTCATCATTGGCCTATTTTTGGCATTGCATATTATTGTAGTTTGTTTATTCATAGAACTAGTTGTTTATGATCCCCTTTTGAAGTAAAAAAATTCAGTAGAAGAGTGTTTAGAACCAGTTGCTTTATTCATTGAATTTTTATTCAATCAGGTGTTTATTATAAACGGTTTTTCCGGTTGAATCAAAGAACCAGTGAACCAATAATTAGAGCGGTTTGATGATTGGTCCAGTTTTCAGAACCTTGCATTTTAATTGTTAAAAAAAAAAAAAACCTAATTTGTAATTTCCCTGCCCTAGGGCTCGCCAGTCCCCATCCTGACCTCAATCATTTCTCACTCTCACTGTCTCACACAAGTACAGGCACACACAGCAGCGGCATCTCACTCACCGTCACCGGCCTCCCACCAGCAGCTCTGACTCGTCTCCTCGCCGCCAGTCACTGCCTCCGCCTCTGCTTCTGCGCACTGTGCCTCCTCTGTCTCTGGCTCTCTGCTGATGGCCTTCTCTGACTCCGCCTCATGCTTCTCTTCTATTGTCGAAGCTGAGCCAGGTTGCAGTGGTGAGCTTTAATTATTTTTTTGGGTTAATTGTGTATTAATCTGTTTGCTTTCTCTTCTAGGTGAGCTTTATTGTATATTAATCTGATTGATTGTGTGTTAATCTGTAATTGGCAATTGCTGTCAATTGGATTTTTTTTTTTACATATAAGAAAGAAGCTAAGGCATATGCAAAAAAGATATACCTACTTATTGTGGAAGATAACACATAGTTTTATAACTATACTTCTATTTTTAGCTGAGATATTCATGAGATAAATTCTTTGCCTGTAGCTTTTGCAACACTTGGTTTTTGAAACTTAGAGTAGCACAGCTGTGTCCTAACCATATGTGTTTACTCTTACAATAGTGCTTTGAGAAACGGATGATCAGGTGAATTTTCATGATTGAATTCTTCTCAGTGTATCTATATGATGTGGTTGAGATGCATTATTTCTAATGATGCCAAGGTTTATATATTCATGGTTCTACTGTGTAGAAAATTTACCTCCACCTAATGTATTAGTTAGCAAAGTTATATATAGAAGATGAAAATAGTGTGAATAACGATTTTCTCAACTCTTTTGAGGATTAACGGCACATAATAAGATAAAGCAATATATTCATCACAGAGAAAAGAAAATATGATTGTTTGAACTCATTTTGAATATCTATTCCAAACTTCCAGAAACAAACTAATGTGTATATCTCCATGATATATATTTATTTTACATTTAATTTGTTTAATCTTTTCCATGCATCACATGTAATCACACTTTTTTTTTTTTGTAGAAAAATAATGCAATGGTTTCAGGACTCGCAATACATTCAATCTCTTTCACAGACTCAACACTCTTGACTTATTCTGAGGGGAACCAAAGGAAAGGATTAGAAATAAAGCCTTAATCTGCAAATTGGCATTGATTTTTCACTTAAATGTGTATTAGAAAACCCCCATTCCCTCGTCTCCTCCTTAACAATGTCTCTTGCATGAGAAATGCTCAGCAAGTTCTCCGTCATGTCAATGTCTCTCTCCATGACGGAAGTGCGCTAGTCCTAACTGGTGCAAATGGCTCTGGCAAGACCACCTTCCTCCGCATGCTAGCTGGATTTTCCCGTCCCTCAGCCGGTGAAATTCTCTGGAATGGACACAACATACAAGATTCTGGAATCTTCCACCAGTACAAGCTCCAGCTCAACTGGCTCTCCCTCAAGGATGCAATCACTGATCGGTCCACGGTTCTCGAAAATGTTGAGTGGTTTGAGCTTCTTGAAGGAAAGTATGGCAGGGCTTTACCTGCGCTTGAGTTGATGGGGCTGGGCAGATTGGCCAAGGAGAAGCCAAGGATGCTATCCATGGGGCAGCGGAAAAGAGTGCAACTTGCAAGGTTGATTGCTCTCGATCGACCCATATGGTTGCTTGATGAGCCTTCCGTTGCGTTGGATGATGAAGGGGTGAAGTTACTTGAGTACATCATCTCGGAACATCGGAAAAATGGAGGGATTGTGATTGTGGCTACTCATTTACCTATTGAAATACATGATTCCATGTTGTTGCGGCTCCCACCCAGGTTTCCAAGGAGGATGACCTTCTTTGATATGCTTGATCGCTCCGATATTATGTAATTGGATTAAAGTTCTGGAAGTAGTTATTTACAATGTAATTTGTGATAATGGGGTCAGAAAAGTTAGTTGTTTTACTGTATCTTTTCTGAAAGGGAACATTTTATGATAAGAGCTAATGATAACAATATTTTGTAGGCACATTTAGCCTTCAGCTGAGAAAGAGATAATTTTTTATTCTAATCACTATCTTAGCTACCTCCCTGCTTTATTACTCATTTGATGCAGAATTTCTGATTTTCGTCAGTTAGTCTAAACAAATTTTTATGTTGTTTTGACTAATGGGATTGCAAGGACTAGCAAAAGCTAGAGTCTATATGGCTTGTGCATAAAGTGCAAGTGATATCTCAGATTCTCGGTCAATAACATGCCAGGATTTCCGTTGATTACACTCGACTACCAAACTCTTACTCTGGACCTGGTTTTGACACTGAAGTACTATGATCACTCAGGTAACCATTTATTTTTGAGTGTGATAATTATTTTAATCAAGGATTATCTGATACTTTGAATAGCGAGTGACATGAGCATAAGATTAAGCTCTCTTTGTTAGTATATTCACGTTTGGTTATTGTACTATGACATCCTCATGTTGTAATTCACTCAACAAAATTTGCATAATTTTCTATCTATACAAAATTTGTGAGGAGACGAAAGACAAAAGTACTTGTATCTGTATTATTTATTTGGTTCGAGACACGTATCGATCAGACAAATATGAGAAATGTTAGGACCAACAGTTTTTTATAAATATGTTCAACACTTTAGGCCCAGACTTTAATTTTATACTATTAGGAATTAGTGTATAGGATTTAGAATCTATTCTATTATATAAAAATTGGGTTTTTATACAATAATAAAACTGACGTGACATGTTTCTGAGAGCATTTCTTGATTTATTTCTTTTAATTCATTAAATACAATTCATTACGATGGATTAATTATATCAACTAATTGATTTGATTAGATATTTAAATATCGCACAATTTAATATTATGTATATTAATTGATTAAATATAATTGTTAGAGTATAATTAGGATCAATTAGATCAATTAGCATTATTCAATGTACAAACCAGATTTTTGGTAAATAGACTTTTCTGGCTGAAAAAAAAAACGAAAATTAAAAAAAAGAGTTACGAGGTCAAACTTGGCTTTATGAGAGTAATTAATTCCTCCAAGTCAAAATTGACTAATGGATATTAAATACTATCTTACTATTGGCTTAGTTATCATCCCAAAAACTTTTAAGTCACAAAAACGCTTTTAGTGACGATTGTGCGTGTACCGAGAAAAATTCTAGTAACCGAAAACCTCATAACAAGTGGTAAAAGTAATTTCTACTCAAGTAAATGTGTCTCTAGATTTATATTAGCTATCTCTTCATGATTTACTTCTTTAAGAATAGTTATTAGCCATTAATTGTTTTACTGCCCGGTAAAAATTATTCGAACCGAATTTCTGCCTAGTATTCCGCAAATGACTTCTAGAGTTTTCGAATCCTCTTGCTTGCTACCCAATTAACTCGGCCTCCCTCTCTTAGCCTCTGGGTCGAGATTATCTCAGCCTCTCACCCCACTCTGCTGTGTTTTTAACCACGAGTAATTAACCGCAGTTAACTGCAGATAAACACGTCATTATGATGCTGACTGTGTTTTCTCAAAATCACGCCCCTTCTCTCTTGCTATTAGCCCATTTATTTCTAATTTTTCCAGCCCTCTTTTACCACATTTAATTATGTTAGACTTGAAATTTTATTTAAGACAATTACCAAACAAAAATTCAATAATATTTTACCATAAAGAGAGAGATAAGAATCGTGAGTGAGAGAAGAGAAACAGAAAAAATTCTGCATATACTACCTGTGTTTTCAGCCTCTTATCTCACCATTCATACACCATTTTTCAAGTGTTCTTCAAAGACTCAAACCATACAAGTACAAATTTTTGTCCGTTTTCTCCAATCACTACAAGAAAAAGCAATATTTGTAACAAAAAAAATTATTACAAAAAATTGAAATTTTGAAACAAAAGGATTTTGTAACAAAAAAAAGGGACCGCTGCAGTATATCCCATTACAAAAAGTTTTTGTAACAAAAAATGAAAGTATTACAATTCAAAGTGATATTTTGTAACAGAAATCATTACAAAAGTGGTAACAAATTTTGATCTTCAAGGTATTTTTTGTGACAATCTATTTTTTCCTATCATAAAATTTTGTTACAAAATGTAACTTGATTTTGTAACATTTTTTTTCTTTAGTTACAAAACACTATTTATTTTGTAATAATTTTTTTAATACAAATTACACACATAATTTATCAAATTATATTATTTTTTTAATTAATTAATATATTAACTAATTTACTCAACAAGTCAACATTTATATAATATATAATAACATAGATAGTTCAAATATCTTTCATTAACTAATATTGTTTTATAAATCTTTAACATATAAATTTTAAAGTACAAACTAACAAGATACATTGAAGAACCCTAATGAACTAGATAGATACACAGGACAAGAAAAATAAAGAATTATAAATCTCCAAAATATAAACTACAAATTAGAAACCCTATCATGTTCATACAGCTCCTTTCTCATTTCTCATGGAGAAGTTCTAATAAGTGTCACACACCTGAAAAAACCACCAAACCAAAAACACTAGCTTAAGAAACAAGATTTGTTTTTCCTTTAAAAATGCACAGGAAAAAACAAAAAACTATACTCGTATTATTCAACAATGAACACAAACTCTAAAATTCTTACCATGAATAATCTTTGGAGAGAAGTACAATAAAATAGGACATGTTGATACAATAATCGTGACTCAGATCTAAACATGCATTTTAGTTTAAGAAATTTATTAAATATCATAAAAGTATAAAACAATGGAACAATAATCAAAACGTTTAGGAACATCTTTGCTTTTTGCCTTTATTTATTACCTTATAGAAGTTAGTGAAGCCAGGACTACCAGTAAAGCAATACATAGGAGTAGTATTCTAGCAGACAATCAAGTAGTTCAAGGAATAGCTGCAGGAGGAAAAAAAGAGGGTAACAGTGAAATACCTTCTATTATAAGATAATTGAATGTGATAATAAAAAATAGTTAGTATAAAATTGTTGTTAATCTGATATTTACACAACACTTAATGATGTTTAAATGAGTGATGATCATGTAACATTTTCTTTTGCCTCGGAAAGCTAAGAAGCCATTGCCACAAGTGATATTCAAAAACAAAACATATAAATTTTATTCATAATGATATCAAAATCTAATACTTAAATACTCAAACCAGGAAACTAATTATTGAATAATTAATAGATCCTATGTCATAGATAATTAGAGAATTAAATAAAAGCTCATGAATAAGAACCATCTAATAAAAGTGTACATCAATTGAAAAATAGCTCTTAACAATATGATAACTTTTCCTTTGTGATAAAATCTCATGAATAAAAGCTCACCTTCCAAACCCATGCTTGACAATGTTCTGAAATGATAGCAAGTTAATCTCTTAGCAGTAAATTCAAGAGAAGGAAGCAACTAAGTGTGAAATCTCATATTCCTAGGGAGGTTTACGCTAAAGATCCAAAATCTATGTTGAAAGCTTGGTTTAGTGGAAGGCCGTGTGAAATAAAAATTGAAGCTGTAGAGCAACCATATCCAGAAATTCAAATGAAAATGCAACAACAAAGCCAAAGTCCAGGTTCAAAATCAGCAATAATATCAATCCAGCCAAAGCATTCCAAATTTTAAATAATCACAAACAAACCAACAAAACATGAAAACAAAAACTATAGATATTCAATTGGAGCACCCAAATCTGGAGGCAAGAATCCTCAACAATTTGATCAAGACAGTCACAATCTAATCACAATTAAGCCACAAAAGCACAAAGAATAACAAGACAGCAGCACATTTACCATGAATAATCACAAACAGCAGTAAGAGCTAATCAACAATCAATGAATGAAAAAATGAAAACACAAATCATTCAAGAATAATTCAAAGATCAATAACCCTTATGAATAGAGCAAAAAAATGAATAACAATGTTACACTATTACAATGAGCCACGAACAGAGCATTGACCTTTGAAGATGGTAAGCTGGCAGCAAACACAGCGACAGACGATGGCCAAAGAGCTGTGAAATAGGAGAAGAATACTAATCTAAGTATTATCCATCATGTGATTATTATCAAGCAATTTCATGTAGCTCCACCTCTTGAGCACAAAAAAGGATAACTTTCATCACTATTCTTAATTTCTTATATTCAAATAGTTTCCATATAGAGTTGTGTTAATCTCATACAATGGCTCTACAGGATAAATATGAGTACATAAAATATTTTTTTTATGCTAAAATCAAATTTGATCAGTAGCCATTGAGAGCATAATTGGGACAAGTAAAAAATAAATCATCCTTGCATCATGGCAATTACAGAATGATATTTTCACATTCTAAATCAATGCTTTTGCAGTTTCAAAATCATACAATTCAGCAAAAACAACTCAATGACCAAGATAACTATATCACCAATCATTAGATTACTGTTTCTTCCACTCATGAAATTGCAAACTTAATCAAACAGTTATCCTATTATTAATTATATTCAAATTCACCTTTCTTCAGGGTATATCTTTTGAGTTTTGAATCCTTTTCTACATATTCTGCACCAAATCTTGAAAATTTGTCAATCCCAAAATTTAAGATAGATTAGGTGCTCACGTTTTATGTGTAGGTGAGCTACTAATCCTTGATGAGCTTATGATATTCTGGGTATTAACACTAGCAATCTCACATATGTAACACTGAAGATTGAATGAATTATTGTCTACTGCATTACTGAAAAGATTTTTGTCAATCCAATGACTCAGATTATGAATTGATCCTCCATTACTAATAAGTACTAAGTCTCTGATGAATTAGTGATGCCCATTTACTTTATAATAAGAGAAACTATCTTGAAGTCTCTTAGATATAAAAGCCACAAATGTAGAAAAAATATAAATAACTAAAATACATAGTAACTAGCCACCACATGTGAAGTATGTTAGTAGAAGTTAGAATTCTAGGAGTAGCTATAGCTAACCAGCTTTCATATTTGTTACATCTCTCACAACTGTAACCAAACTTCACAAATTACTGAATGATCATAGTGTTGCAATTCATTTTGTTTAAAGAAGTAGAGTCTAACTGATTTTCACTAATTCGCTAAACTATATCTAAATCTGATTTTAGAAGTTACGGAAGAAGACCACTAAATCCTTTTTTTTCTCTTTTGTTTTAAAGTATAAAGAAAAAAAATACTGATAATTTTATTATAACCTTGTAACCTTGCCAATCATTTCTGCTATAATATTATAACTGCCCAACTTAGTCACAAACACAAAAGGCCTAACACAGACTTCACCTATATATCATGCTCCCTAGTAACCGGTAGGATTCTGGTTGAAGATTTTTAAAGTTCTAAAATATCATGCCAATTATTCATAACAACTAAAGAAATGAGAACAAAATTTCTTTTACCTGACTCCGATTATCACTACAAGTTACGGTTGTGCACATAATTATAAGATGTCAATTAAGTGATCAATTATGAAGCATAATGATTTTATTTTCAAAACAAAACTAAGATTTTCAAGCAACTGACCACACACATGCACACACTAATTAAAACAGAAACTCGTGAAAGAACTAAAATTGAAAGACCTTGCACAGTTGCACATACCAGAGTAAGTAAAACGCAAGCTGAAGCAGTGGCAACTCCTCCCTCACCCCTCCATCGCGTCTTTCACTCTCTCTGCTTCGTGCGATAGCGGCAGCTTCGGGCTCGACGGCGGCGTGCGATGACAGCGATGCAACAGCCGCGGCGAGCTGGACGCGAACGGCCTCCCTCCAGCGGCGGCGACAGGACGCGGGCGGCCTCCCTCTTCTCGCGGACTCTCTCTTCGCGTCTTGAAAGCCCTTTCTCCACGGTTCCGTTTCTGATGGCGATTCAGCAGCAGTGACCGACGGTAAAGCGCGACGATCGTCATTGGCGGCGCGGTCTCCCCCCTTTCCTTCCCTTCTTCTTCCCCGCGACTCCCTCACTTCCTCGGGTCTCTCTCTCTATGCCTGTGTCTGTGTAATCTGAGTATACGCTAGTATTGGTTGTGTGTGGTCTGTGGTGTGCTGTGACCTGTGAGTGTTAGAAAAAGATAGGGTTAGGGATTGAGTAACTTAAATATTTTTAATAAAAATAAGAATAATATAATAACTGAAAATTAATTTAATTGAAGAATAATTATATAAAAATATTATTTAATTATAAATTTTTAAATTATTTTTAAATAAATATTTTAATTTTAAGAATTAGAATAATTAAATTAATTATTTTTAAAATATTATTTTATTATTATTTTATAATTATTTTTAAATAAATATTAATTAAGATAAAATTAAAGATATTTAAATTAATTTTTTTATTCATAAAATTTAAAATATTAAATTTAAAAATCTTAAATAGTTAAATTAAATGATATAAAATTTTTATATTTTTTTAATTACTAAAACTTATAAATTATAAATAAGAAAATACTTTGTTTAATATATAAATCTCTAAAAATTTATTTTGAATAAATATAATAAATTATAAATAATTTATTATTTAATTTTTAAAATAATTTTAAACTCAAATTATCATTAATTTGATTTAAATATTTTTAGTAAAATAAATTTTTGAATATAAAATTTTAAATAAATATAATAAATCATAAATAACTTATTATGTTAATTTTTAAAAATTCAAAGTCTTATATTTAGTATGTTGAAACAAAATTTTTTATTAGTTACAAAAAATTTTTGAATTTTGTGACAAATAAATAACTTGTTATAAAAATATTGTATTTTGTGACAAATTAATTTTTTGTTACAAAATATTTAGAGCTTTTGAAATAAATAGATATTTTGTTACAAAATATTTTGAATTTTTGCAACAATATAATCTTTTGTTACAAAACATTATAACATTTTGTAACAAAACAACAATTCGATACGAAAGTCAACATAATTTGTAATAAAAGAAATCAAGTTGTTACAAAATATTGAAATATTTTGTAACAAATTTTCTTATTGTTACAAATTATTCTTATTTTGTAACAATAACTAATTATTGTTACAAAAAAAACTATAATTTGTAACAATTTTAAATTTGATACAAATTTTTTGTTACAAATGTTCAATTTTCTTGTAGTGAATCTTTGCGTTTATACCGAATTTCGGCTAGGTAAACTCTTGTTCTTTCTCCTTTTCTTTTTCTTTTAAAAATATAGTAGCCCTGATAAATCTTTACTCTCCTCCATGTATAGAGAACTCCTCTTAAAGCACCCATGGAGCATGCCTAAGGAGTTAAGGAGTTTTGAGCTCACAGTGGTTGAATTTCGACGTTTTGCAACACTTTAGGCCCAAAAACGAAACTCACCACCACCAGCTGTGTTTCTGTCCTTGTATGCATGTTTTCTAATGTGAGAAAGGTTTACTAACAGAATTACATAAGAGGTAAGGGTTAGTATTAGTTAGAGTATAGTTGTGCTTGTTTTCGATGCTTATATAAGCCACTTTGTGGTGAATTTGTGCTTGTTTTGAATTTTTAGAAATTTTGTGAGTTACCACTATTTTGGATTGCTAAATATGTGTAAAATATTGTTATATTGCCTCTGAATTTTGTGTGAAAACAGCCGAAAACATGGAAGCGCTTGGGGTTTAAGTTCCAAGCTTTAAACATCGCAAAAAGCAAAGAAAAACATAAGAACTGCACCTCTGAAATTTCCAGTCACTAAAAGCATGAAAATCATGGTAGAAAAGAGTTAAAGAATAGTTTCAAAAGTAGTTTTAATCTTATGGAACGAAGATGGAAAGGTAAAAAAGGTGTTATGGTCATTTTTGGATAAAAAGAGAGTTAAAAATGTAATTTAAATGAAAAATAAGTAAAATTCTGAATTTAGTATCATTAGGAATAAAATAGTAATTATATAAATTATTTGAGTCAAGATTATAACTAGAAAAAAATTTCGGGTCTAAATAAAAGTTTTCGTAAAAGTTAGAAGTAAAACGGTAAAAAGTAGTAACTAAAATAAGTAAATAAATTAATAAAGGGTAAATTTGGTTTTAGGTCCCTTAGGGTGAAAATTGGCATTTAATAAAATTATTAGGAATAATTTTAATCATAGGCAACTATTAGGATTAATCCGGTAAAATTTTGATGCTAAATAAGGTTAAACAGTAAAAACTAGAGTACTTAAGGGCATATTAGTTATTTCAGGCATAAAGTCATATTAAACATGAATAATTAACTTAATCAAAGAGAAAATGTATATTAGAAAAAATATGAAGATACAATGGTAAAATAATAACATTAAGGTTGAAAGCGTCATTAAAAACCTAATGAAAACGGTGAAGAGAAAAGTTAAATAAAAAGGACAAAATGGTAAAATGTGACAAGGTTGAGACATTTTAAGAAAAAGCCGGGCACAAGTTTCTATAAAAGATGGGAGGAGAAGTCCCTTAGAAATAAATTTTGTTGAGATGTGTCGCGGAAGAAGAAACTATAAACCCCCAAGGTGCTAAGAAGTACCTGGCAGAGCGGACTTCCATCCCGCCTGGCCAGAGACTATATGAACGTGGGGACACCCGCCATATGGACTGCTATTCACTGGGAGCACCTTGTATTTTTTGGGCCATTCTTTATTAGTGCCGCGATTGTATTTCGGGCACCGATGCACGACCGACCCAGTGGAGTAGCCATATCCGGACTTGGGTTGGGTAACGTCAGGCTGCGGGTAGCCAATCGACGCATGAGCTCATGACCTGCGTAGGACCAGACATGCATCATATCTGCGTATGTGACTGTTATACTGTTATATACTTGTGATTGTATCTGTATGATTGATTATTGTTTTGGCCTTGTAAACGATTAGACTTAGGTTGCGGACCCCCTTAGGTTTTTCGTATAGTACCCTACTGGGAACCATAGGTTCTCACCCCCTTTTTTCCATGTCCATAAATGGGGACCGGCGTGATCTTCTTTGAGTACCCAGCGTACAACAGATACGTGGACCCCGCGATGGGGAGCGCGGTGGGGTAGTTCACGTACACGCACCTACTATCTTCCCAACTGTCCTTTCTCTCACCAAAACCTAAGGTTTCTGTTCCGTCAGGAGTTTGACTCCAACATGCCTTATGATACACTACTATCTGAGCTTCACTCTGGCAGAGGCTAGTATCCTTTTCTGCCTTACCCTCTGAATATGGCAGAGCCAATACCGGAGTCTCCGATCATTGGCATATCCGAGTATCCACCATGGTTTAACCCCGAAGAGGATCAATTAGTTCCTGACATACCTATGCTTGACGCTCCACCACCATCACCTATAGCCGAGCCAGGATTCGACGGGTCAGGGGTTTCTGAAAGCTCTGGTTCTGCACTTTCAATCGAGTTTAGCTCAAAGGCGTGGATTGATTAGATGATGGCAGATCTATACTCTAACTCTTTTGAGACTGGAGAAGAGGACTCTACAGAGGATGCGAGCAGCAGCAACATCACCAGCGCGTCAGAATGATTCCCTCGCTTCAGTATATTGTGACAGCAATTTCTGGAAATCCAATATCAGCAGCAGCAGTAGTAGTAGTAGTAATGGTAGTAGTCTTAATAATAGTGGTCCTCGCCCTCGCTCTTGAATAGTCTTTTAGAAGGCTAGCTCTTTCCATTTATTTAATAATGTAGATCGAGTCCCAGTCTAAGGTGGCTTTTGTGAGCCGGGGTCTGTAAGCATTAAAGATGGAGTATGTACATATTATAGTAAGTAATTAAGTATGAACTTGGGTTTTGTGATAAATTAAGCTTCCGGGCGTTTCATGTGTGATATGAGTATGCTATGATATGCTTTTTTTTCTGTTTCCTGTATTAACTGCTTAATTTATACTTATTCCAATATGTGCGACTAGATACACGATTCTCGACTAGCGCTACAAGCTCATATGTATACACTTAATATACGGTCTAAAGTATCTACAATAAGCTAAATCGTAGCGCCTGGCTGCTAGCCTTGGTCATGACGGGCTAGAAGTTAGGTCGTTACATTCAACATATCTGAATATTTATTATAGAATATTACGTTTTTATTATTTCAATTCTCTTATCACTTATAAATACCCTTCTATATTGTATCATTCTACACAACTTGAATACTCATAAACTTTTTTCCTATTGCTCCCTCTCCCCCCTTCTAACACGGTATCAGAACCAAAGTATCCTCCTTGAAGAAGATAAGTTGATTTTCTTCTAGTGAAATTACCATACTTTTCGTATTTTTCTTCCATGCCATTTTTTTCTTCTCTTTTGTCAATGCTTTGATGCTTTTCTTCCGTCTGCGCTTCCTTCCGACAGTTCCGTCTATACTTCCTTCCGACAGTTCCGTCTGCACTTTCTTCAGGCAGTTCCATCTGCACCGGTTCTATCAGTTTATGCTTTTTTTTATTTAGTTGTTTCAAATAAGTTTCAAACTCAAGTTGTTACTTGAGTTTGAGAGGGGAGATGTTAGATTATAATTAGGATCAATTAGAATTATTTAGCATATCTGAATATTTATTATAAGATATTACATCTTTATTATTTCGATTCTACTAGCACCTATAAATACCCTTCTATATTGTATCATTCTACACAACTTGAATACACAAAACCTTTTCTCCATTGCTCTCTCTTACCTTTTCTAATAATAATAAATACAATTTAATTTAATTAGAAGTTCATTATTTTATAGTCTTCTATATATATAAATATGACAAAATAAAATTGTAAAAATAATCTTTTTATCACTTTGGATATTTTAGCTCTTTGTTTTCTCTTTACGTGTAATTTTGTTGTGCGTTAACTTTGTTTATTTAATGATGAAATATACTCATGCTAATTCTATCATATAATAGTTTATTTTTCTCCTATGTATTTTGATTTGTATAGTTACTATTGATGTTGCTGTTTTCGTTTTCTTGAATTGTTCTTTATTTTTTTTATGACTTGATAATTTAAATAAAAAAAAAGCAAAAAAGAAAAAAAAAACGATGGCCAAAGGCAGAGATTAAAAACCTAAAGCAGCAACATCATTCCTCAACATTATTATTAATAATATGATCTTTATTATTTCTTTCTAACATTCTTTAATATGAACTTCATTTCTTTTTCTTTATTATTATTAATGCTTTTATTATTTTTTCTCTAATTATAAATCTCCTTATAATAATTCTTTGATAGAATATTTTTTTGATCTAATAGAATTTTTTTCTATCTTTTGTCAAAAATAATTTATATTACGAAAAAAAAGAAGATACAAATTAAATTTTAAAATCCAAATTTAAATAAGATGTGCAAAAGATAACTATTGAATTCATTTGATCAGATTTAAACTCTTTGTATTATTGTCATTAAAAAATTCAAATACTATTATAAAATTTTAGATTTTTTTATCATATTGTTCTTAAGTTATACATTATACCGTGTATTTGAAGAGTTTTATCTCTTTTGAAATAATTGTGATATTATATACTTTTTTTAATACAAAGGAATAATGAAGTTGAAGTGAGTAACAAAATTAATTATATAATAAGATACAAATTTTTAGAATTTCTAACACAATTGATAAATTTTTAGTTTTAAAATAAATTTTTACTTTATTTTTTTATCTTTTATTTGATTTTTTTATAATTTTTTCCTGATTTTCTTAATTAATTATGATTGTAATAATTCATCACAAATTTATATTTTATAGAGAAAATTTATCAATCATAAAATACAGAAGAAGACTTAACCAAAAAATTTAAAAATATTGATTAATCACAAAATAAAAAATTATGAATTGTGCTTTAATTATGTTGTAAAATATAAATTGGGGCTATTTAAAATTAGTTTTTTACCGTTAATGTTAACTTAAATTATAATAAGGTACAAAATAAAAATTGTATATAATAATTTAATTTAATTATTTATGCTACTAAAATTATTCTTTATTATATGCCATTTATTTTTATTTATTAGTGATCTTTAATTGTCTATTTTAAATAAAAATTTAAATTGATTAAATTATTTTTTTCAATTAGTAATAATTATTGTGACATTTTTTTTGCTAAGTAATATTTTTTAATTTATTTAATTTGATTAATCAATTCTTTCTTATTTTATGCTAATTTAACTAATTAAAGTTAATAAATTTAAATTATTTTAATTCTAGTAACTTTTTATTCTAATAATATATTTCAATTAATACATTAATACAATTTTAATATTTATATATGATTAATAATAATAATAATCTCATTTTAAAGTGACATTTCATTCCATGTATATATATATAATATGTCTAATTGTAGAAAATTTATTATTTTTTTATACGATTATATTAGACATATTTATATCCAATTTATTTGATTATTTAATTAGAATTAATTATATTAAAAAATTAGATTAAAATTATATGTAGACTAATTATATTGTTATTAATTAATTATATTAAAAGATTAAAATTATGATGGATTATTATTATTTTTTATTTTTTATTTTAATTTAAATATTTAGTTTTTTATTATTATTTTTTATTCTTTTATTCTATATGTTAATTTGCATAAATCTTGCTAAATTGAATAAGGTACTGTATATCTTCTTTTTATTCTTCTTTTATATACACATAAAAAATTTATTAAATTATTTCTCTTCCATCTAATAATTTTGTTTCTCTTCTATTTATATTTTGTTCCTTCAATATTTTATTGGTTCTTATTTTTTAAAATTTTACTTTAATTTATGTATTTATTTTTATTACACCTAACATTTTTTATTTATGTGTAATATACATTCTTATACATGTTATAGAAATATGATTTGATTCCATTAACTTACCAATTTTTTTTGAAAAATCTAAAACTAAAGCACAAAAATATATTTATAGATGTTTTACTTTTTAACTAAAACATATAATATTTTTTGTCATATTTGTTGAAATCCTAAGTTAAATATGAATATTGATTTTTGAAATAGAATAAATATATTTTAAATTTTTTGCATCTAAAAATAATATTCTATCAATGTTAGAATTATTTAGATGGATAAGTAATAGTGAATATAGAATTATTTAGGATGGATAGAACTACATACATCTTTTTATTGAAAATATGAATTTAAAAATATTATATTCAATTCTTAATAGTCAACCTCTCATTGAACAATTGTATGTTCAAAAGATTTTTGAAGAAATAAAATAATTTTAGGTATATAATTTTTTGTAAAAATTTAATTAATTCAAGATATTTATTGTCATTGATTAAAAAAATAAATTGAAATCAAATAGCTTGGCTCTTGTGGTTCTTTGATCTTCATCAACCAAAACCTTCTGTATCCCTGGTAGGGCTGAATCACAACTCCACTGTAGAAAAAGAGTTACGGAGGCGAGTTTGATATGTTGGAGACCAAAATTCTGAAGTTATTATTTATATTTGAGGGTGACATTCATTAAATCCTAAAATTCAAATAAAATAGTATCTATGGTTTTAATCTCATTTATCCAAATAAAAAATAATAATGACTTATTTAATTCAACACTTACGACAATAAATGAGATCACCGTTATGTAAATCATTTAATATAAAATTACTTAATTTACAATTATAATTAATATGTGTATTGTCCATAAATATATTAACAAATAATAATTTCCTAACAATCTTCCATCCACTTGCGCTATATATACATATATGTTTTTATGAGATAATCAAATCTTATAAATTTTATGCGCACATCTGAATGTTATTTTCCTGATTACTTTAATAATCTGGTATGTCTCATTTATTAGTTATGAAATTACCGCAGCTTTTATCACATTAATATCGCAACGAAACCACAATGATCACTATACTAAAATACTCAACCATATAGATCAATTTTGAATGAGAAAATTCAGAAATTACATGATCTCATGCATGCCTATTTTTAACTGGTCCAACTTGAATAAAAATTTTATTTTATTCGGTGACAGACTCAGATGAAACTGCAACGGCAATTCCCGAGCTCATAGTGACGACAACCAAGTGATGAGTCTGTAGAAGAAGAAGAGAAAAACTTAACAGACTCACACACACACACACAGAGAGAGAGAGAGAGAGAGAACTCGGCAGGAGAAAGGTGGCGATGAACTCAACAGCGACGGTAATGGGATAAGCAGCGATGGCGACATGAGTTGTGAAGGAAGATGGGAGCTGTGAAGGGGTAGGCGGCGATGGGCTCAGTAACGACGATGATGGGAGCTATGAAGTTTTTTGTGAAGAAACCGAGAAGAAGAAGATTTTGGGTGAGAATGACTGGGTTTCTCTTGCATGGCTATAGAGTATGGACCGAAATTGGGAATCACTGAATCTGTGATGTGAAGTAAATCCTAATTCCTAAAAAGTGTTTATATGTATATATCCGGGGCGGGTACACCCTAAACCCGACCATGACTTATCCTGAGCAAAATATGTCCTGACTCGGGTCAAGTTATTACCCTCTCCAATCGGGTATGGACGGGTCGAGTACCCGCATATTTGGGTACTCCTGCCAAATCTAACCACGAATTGATGCTCCATTTATTAAGGGTTTACCGCTAGCCAATGGATTGCTACACACAAAGTGTTTATATGTATATATCCGGGGCGGGTACACCCTAAATCCGACCATGACTTATCCAGAGCAAAATATGTCCTGACTCGGGTCAAGTTATTACCCTCTCCAATCGGGTATGGACGGGTCGAGTACCCGCATATTTGGCTACTCCTACCAAATCTAACCACGAATTGATGCTCCATTTATTAAGAGTTTACCGCTAGCCAATGGATTGCTACACACAAGACGAGATTCTAATTCCTAATAATTGTTTAAGTAGACGAGTGAGATGATCACTCAACAAACTCAAATTGATTAAAACAAATACTAATTATTTTTAATATTTTAATATTAAAAATTCTAAAAATTTGATTTTAATTATAATTTTATAAAATATTTATAATAATAATTATATATATTTTATTTATTTATTTAATTATTTAATAAAATTTTTTATATAATTTTATGTATTATCCTCCATGACACGGAAACATACATTAATTTAATATAAAAATCATATTATTGGCCTAGTGTTGGTCAAAATTAATAATTTTGTTTATCATGGAACATTGCTCAACAAATAAAGCTAATGATAATCATCACCATCATGAATTTATCAACAACTATCATCACAAAAGAAAAGTTTTTTGAACATCGAATTCAGCATACTCCATTTCAAAACCTACTCTGATTCTATTGGATTTTGGTGTGGCCACCAACTCTAACTTAAACTTTTTTATTCGCCATTGGAGCATTTTTGTGTTGAGTGGTGACCTACATTATGATGTTCAAATGACACGACTCACCAGCAAATACTTGCCCTTCTAATAAGGGTATGTTTGATTAATTAGGAGGTTAAATAAAATGTGCTTGTATACACAAAAGAAAAAAAAAATAATAAAGATGTGTTTAAAATCTACTCCATCAGTGAGAACTGAGAAGCAACAGCACATAAAACTTGTTCTATCAAACCAAGATTACATCAAAGTATAAAACAAGGAATGAAAAGTGAAATGGCAGTGTCTAAATAATTTCCTGGACTTGACCATACATATAGCATATATGAGTATTTGACTATTGCATCTACACAGGATAGTGGTAGTTGTCTGCATAACTGGTACAGTGGAACATGGGATTCTGTTTAGCCAAAAACCTCGAGCCATATCGTGGATGCCAATAACTGGATGGGACAGGATGAACCTGCCTATAGTAACCATGGCTAGGGACTGGTCTTGTATATGCCACAGATTGGAACTGCAATGGTAATTGGTATCCCATGTATGGTTGGTACCCTAGCATCGGTTGTTGATATCCGGCGTATGGTTGGTACCCTTGCATCAGTTGTGGTTGGTACCCTGTAAATGATGGTGGTGCTGCATATTCATCAGCAAAACGTAGGTTATGTTTACAGCTACACCTTTTCTTGCTCTTTTTATCATGCCGCCGAGCCCTGTGATCTTTGTGTTTACAAGATATGTGGCCATTGTAAATATCAGTATCGGAATCTTCCCCGGAGTCACTACTCTCACAACAACAATGAGAATTTTGTGATTTCTGTCTTTGCTTAGGAGAAAAGCCACCGGTGTTGTGCATTGTTGGTTTGTCAAAGGACCAAAGTTGTGCCTTTCTTCCCATCTTCTGAAGAAGCTTGATTAGCATCACGGGACTTACATGGCCTACAACTATTACCTTCCCTTGGTTTGAATCAATGGAAATAGATTTCACTCCTAGTTATATTATTCCATTTTGAATAAATAGAGAAATATTAGGAAATCACATTGCCATAAAACCATTGCATGAAAATATGAAAGGACTGAAAAATATTGAACATCATGCTTACCCTTAAGTTGTTGCAACATGTTCTTCACATCCCTTGGGCATTCCATTGAGCATCCAAAATCAACTTTTAAGGTAAAAACCTGATGGTATAAAAACAAAGAAAGTAATAGAAGTAAAGAATAAATGATGGGGTCATGAAAAAAAAAAAAGATGGAGATTTAGATCGGTGATTAATCACTCACCGGAGTGTCATTGGAGGACTCCATTCTTGTGGAGAATTGAGATAGTACTCGTTTTTAGTAATACAAATCAAAAGAAATAGTGAGATAGCCTGTTAAAAAAGATGTAAGAAAAGATACTTCAAAGGATCCAATATATACACAAAATCTGCTTGGATCAAATTTGAAATATGTAAACTGGTCTAGTGCATATTTGACTTGGCATAATCCTGAGATTTCTCAAAAATCTTTCCCTTTCGGTGGGCAATAGACATTAAATGTTATACTGTGTGTGAATTATGTAAATCATAAGTTGTTAAAGTCACACACAAGAATATTTGTTTTCCTTATTTATTTAAAACTACCCTTATTTGTTTTCATGATTGGGAAATTTCTTAAGTAGAAAATTAAATTACAAAAAATGATATAAAAGTATGGGTAAAGTAATAAATTGGTCATCTAAGTTTGGAGTAATTTTGTTTTATTACTTAAGATTTAAAGTATCCTATTTGAATACAAAAAAAATTCATTTAGTTTCAATGTAGTACCATCGTTAAGTCAAAGTTAAATAATTAACGAAATGTCCAGAGGCACAAGTAAGAACAAGATCGATAACATGGAGAACAAGTACAAGTTCCAGAGGCATACTGTGGATGCATCAATGCATTTATTTAACATTTTTCTTAAATTTAAATGAAATATTTTTTATAGAACTAAAGAGAATGATAAATAAATGTATTGATGAATCCACGGTTGATTTTGTGCCTCTAGAGTTTGTATTTGTTCTCCTGCGTTTGTTTACAGATACAGGACACTGAGACAGGGACACTGAGACACAAAATCGTATTTGACAGAGAAGACATGAACAGAGATAATGTGTCCAGAGATACTGAATTAGTATATTTTGTGTCCATCCTGACAGGAAGGACATGGAGACACTAATAAGGGACACAACTTATTTTTCATTTTTTCTTTCATTATTCTTGTTAATTTTTCATAATTATATTTTTTATTATTATATTTTTCATCTCAAATTTTTTTAATGAAAAAAATAAAAAATTAGATTTTTATAATTTGTTCTAATTTATCACCAAACAGAATACAAGAACACAAAATTTTGTGTCTTTGTCCATCAGTGTCTTGTCCTGTCCTGTTACAGTGTCTTGTTCTGTCCTGTTCTCAGAAACAAACGTAGCCTAATCCAAATTATCGATCTTGTTCTTGTACTGTTGTTATGTAAGACATTCCGTTAATTATTTTACTTTGACCTCATGGTGGGACTACATTGAAGCCAAATGAAATTTTTTTAGATTCAAATAAAACACTTTAAATCTTAAGTACCAAAACAGAATTACGCCCAAATGTAAGGAACCAATTCAATACTTTAACCTAAAAGTATTTATTTTTTGTCAAATTAAAATTTTCATCTTTTAGATTTCTTTTTATATTTAACAAAAGAATAATTAAAACCTTTTTAATATAAATCAATTTTCATTCAAACGTAACATAACCCTTTTTCTTTAGAAGATCTTCTGAAAATTTTTTTAATCATATTTCTAGAAAATATAATAAAAGATCAATCTAGTTAAAGAAGTTTCAACAGTGGCCGAAAATGACCGTAGTGGAGAAGGCGGCTTCGAACGGTTGCAACAGCAACTGTGACACGACGATGGTTGGACGGAAAAAGTGAGAGAGTGAGGGAGTACCTCGAATAAAGGAGATTGAGATTCTACTGCGTGGTAGTGCTCAAGGGGATTAGGGTTTTGAAGTAGTGAACTGAGTTAGAGATAACGGGTACCATTTTCTTTTTTTTTTAATTAATGAATGAAACGACATCGTTTTCATCCAAAATTTGAAAATCAATCGAGTTTCAGTTCGGTTTAATCGAGCGATTTCCAATCGATTCAACGGTCCAATAACAAATTTTAAAATTGGCAATTATTCTTTTTATCCGAATCGCTTTCCTTATCTGTTTACAATTCGACTCATTCAAACCGATTTCTAGAACTTTGATAGAAACTGCAAAGCAACTTATGCTTAAAAAAGGCCTCTTTATAAGTTCCCAAATTTGTAGAAACTAAGGAGATAAAGATCAAGCTTTAAAATGTTTCTTGTACTAGAATGAGTGTAAGGATGTTTAAAAATTTCATAGAATTCCATTCTCGTGAAATTGAATTCAATTTTAGTGTTTGAAATAAAAATAATTAAATTAATTTAGATGGAATTAAATTTAATTCCATTGTTTTTTTTTAAATCAATTCCAATTTGAATAGGTTTGATTTGGAATTTCATTCCATTAGAATTTTACTTAAATTTTCAAATATTTAAAATATCCTTATAATCTAATTATTTTTTAACTTTTCTCCCCCTTTCTCAATGCCTCCCACTTTTTAATACAGAGACTCTTTTCTCATCACCTTCATTCTCTTTCCTTCTTTTTTATTTAACTTCCTTAATATAATATATACTTATTTTTTTTTGAAAAGTCTAATATGATCTAAAATAATATCCACACATATAAATTTTATCTATTTAACTAAATTAATGACACCAAGTGTTTGTCAATCTACTACTTCTGAATATTTCAAATGAAGCTATGTTATAACACTAGCAAAAAACGATTAGACCACTCAACAAGTTGATTTTTGATAATTCATATTTGTTTTTATTGTTGGTTTGTGGTTGAAATCAACCGTGAAAAAATATTTAATTTTTGTAATCAATAATAATATTTTTTAATTTAGTATTTTTAGATTAACCCAATTTTTTTTTTAAAAGAGGTGAACAAATTTTAGTTAAAAAAAAATAGTTGAAAAATATAATTTTTTTAATTATTTTATATAATTTAATAAATAAATATATTTATTATTTAAATATGATTTTATATTAATAAATAATAAAGTTATCAATTATAAAACTTTAATTCATTTGATAAACATTTCAAACACTAAAATTCAATTCAATTCTATAATTTTACTAATTTAATTTTATACCATTAAAATTTTTTAAACAAATTGTGTATGTCGTTGAGCTCCCTATAAAAACAATCTAGTACCCTATCAAAAAACCAATCTTTGTTGACCTACCATTGTAATCCATATTCGAATTTGAAAGTTAAAGTGGAAGCAGGTTATAAGTTTGTTCTTTTACCCAATTTTACACTTCACTAAACCTCTTACTTTGGATGATGTTGCAGGTGGGAATATCTTCTGGAGCAGCAACAGTTGCTGCCATGAAGATTGCAAAAAAGACAGAATATGCTGGAAAGCTTATTGTGATGAGTTTATTGTATCCCTACAATTTTTGTGAAAGTATTTAGATATCTCTATTAAAAGATTTCATTGTGTACTATAATCTTCATCCTAAGGACTTGCAATATAAGTAAATGAAACTATGGGGCCTGTTTGTTGCAACATCCTTTCTAGTAAAATACCGCATTTAAATTAGGGATGTTAAAATTTTTCGAGATGCGGGGATTTCTGCGGGGACTACCCCGAATGGAGATTTGATTGTGGAAAATTTTTTTTATGGGAATGAGGGACAAAATTTTCCCGAAGCAGGCACGGAGACCCGAGCGGGGATCCCGCCCCGTCCCCGCTATTCCCCGAAATTTATAAATTTCTTGAATTATCCTTAATAGTTTATTTCTCATATATGTTTTTTAGTCATTTCTCACACACACATATATATAGAAGAGGAATGCTAGGGGACCAGCAATTTTGATCTTTTGTAACCATCAATTGGCCATCAATAGTATTTTTAATGGTGTGAGATTAATCTAATGGTAGAAGATCACTCACTTTTATTTTGATGGTTAAATGCTGGCCAGAAAACACCAAAATTGCTGGCCCCCTAGATTTTTCCTATATAGAAACCCAAAACTCCTAATCTTTATTTGCATAACCCTTCTTCAACTCAGAGATCCCTAAGGCTGTCCATACTCCATCCAACCTCCCTGCAGCCACCCCCTCGTCACCCTTCTCACCGCATCGTCACACCTCACCATGCCATCACCCTTACCGCGTCGTAATTTCTATTTGCGGCGTTCCTTTTCGTAACTCTGTTGTCGTGTCCATTCTCCTCTCTATTGCCGCCCGCATCTTCCATCTCGTCCACTGCTTTTTCCTTTGGCTCGTCGTTGCGTCCCCCCATTGCGTTATTTCGAAAGAAGTCACCATCGTGTTATTTAGACTTTTTGTATAAAATCTTACAGTTTTTGTATAAGATAGATACTTGTAACTCTATTCATATGGAAATTAATAATTAGTTAGAACTATTATGTAGATGGGGAATGGGATCCCCGCGGGGAATGGGGCCTGTGGGGAATGAGGATGGGGAGCAATATTCCCCCACGACGGAGAATGGAGGCGGGGATGGGGAGCAAATCTGAGGGCGGGGATGGGAAGCAGGGAGGCATCCCCCGCCCCCGCCCTGCCCCTTGACATCCCTAACTTAAATCATGGTATTTTTGCTAGAAGGGATATTATGTACAGGGACGGATCTATATATTATGTAGTGAGGGCGCTAAATTTTTTGAGTAGTATATGATAATAATATTTATTTGTCCTTATCAAATTATTGAATTTGATCCCACAATAATTTTTTACTCAACTTTTGGTACTTAATAGTCAGTTCAAGAATTTCATATTAGATGTTTATTAGAATGATCAATTCTCAATTTTAATAAAATTGGTATTCTTTCTTAGAAATGAACTCAAAAGATATTATTTATCTTTTTTTTTAAAATTAATTTTAGTTTTTTCTGTAACAATTACATTAATTGAAAAAAATTTTCTAACTATAGATATCAGTGAGAGTTAGCTTTTGATTGTATGAGAAGTGAATTTCTAATAATTGTTTGGTGATTGAGGCATTTGATTGTATTGTTAAAAAAAATTATTCAGTTTTTTTAAAAAATATGAAACCTAAAAAATAGAATTATAAATTATATATTATTATTTAAATTACTATTTTAATATTTTAATTTGTAAATTATATATTTTTAAGACTAATAATATTTTATAATAATAAAATATAATTATAACAATAATTATGCTATATGTACATAAAAAGTAACTATCTGTATAAAATACATATTGAAATACAAAATATATATTGAAAATGAATTAAACAATAAATATATTTATACACAAATACATAATGATTAATGAATAATTTTATAAGTGATTTTTATGCAATATAATATTTTTATTATAAAAATTATTAGAGTTTATTTATCTTGTGTCCTAAAAACACATATTATAAGATTACAAATTGAGAATATTTTTGTTGGAAATACAAAAAATTTAAGTTTTTAATATATTTATTTTACAGTTATCAAATGAAAAAATTTAAAATATTCTACTAATAATAAATTTGTCATGTGTCTTTAAAACACATATTAACTAAATTTAAATTATTATTATTATGTTATATATATTTTGCCCTACTATCAAAATTTTTTGGATTTGTCAAGATTTTTTTTTATTCACATTTATTTAATATATGAGCTTTTACTTTGATCTGATTGATGATCATAAGAAAAACCAATTTTTTTTTAACAACAATACAAATTATATTTAAACAAGTATATTCACATAATTATTAATACGTTATACATATTTAAATAAATTCAAATACAATATGTGTCCCTGTTTAAAGAAACGAGACTCTTAAAAAAACAAAGGCAAGGGGAATAAATTCTAAACACAAAATTCTATTTGCAATAAACTCTTCTACTGATCCGTAGCTCCTCAATAAATCTTCTTAAAAATAATTATTTTTATCAAGCCTTTAAATTCTTTGAATTTTATTTTAAACGATTTAGATGTTTTTTTAAAATTAAATTTTTTAAAAGGAATTTCTTGAACATATGTAATTTGAAAACCGTAAACTTCCAAGGCTTTCACTGTGACTCTTCTATAAATCGTCCATCAAACACAAGCAAAGCACACACTATGAAGACACAAACAATTCATAAATAAATCAAATAGCAAAAAATTTACAAATAATACAATACAACAATATAAAACATACACAATCAATTCATACAAATGTATATGATCTATGTCTATTTTAGGCAGACCATAAACTTACGTATCGGTTAACTATCCGTAACCCGATGTTACTCAGACAGAAGTCCTAAATATAACTTTCCAAATGCATTAGTTTACATATGTCGTATGTCTTAAGCCACATCAGTCTCCATCGCAAACCTTAATGCTATAATTATGCTACATTTGGAAAATAGTGTACATTCATTCAAGCAGGACGAAACTTTACATTCAATCTTTCATTCAGCATTCTCAGTCATTTCATTTATTATTCACTGTCTTTCATTCATATTTGTCAAACATCTTTTTTCATTTTCAGTCATTCATTCATCAATCATTTAGAGTAAGGCTCTCATTCATCAATTTTAGGATCAAGGCATTTAGTCTATGGGCATTCAGACCCTTTTAACATTCAATTAGGGTAAAATTTTCTTTTTCATCATTTCCTGGGTTAAACCCCAAAATTAAAAGTATTAACTCTACCATCAATCAATCACAGTTAATTGTAAACCATACAAACCAATAACTTCACTTTCTCTATATCATGAGAATATTAATAAAATCAATTATTCTTCTTGAAGGAATCATTTAAACTCTATTTTTTAAATTTTCAGCAAAATTCATACATAACCTCCTTAAAATTAGACTTAGGCACCTCTTAAAGATTCTCTCTAAACCAACAATTCAACCTTTTCTCAACAATTATCAAACAATAGATCCTCAATATTAATATGCTTTATCATGATACTCATCTTTATCATTTATCAAACCAAACTTATCATATTATCAAATCATCACTATAATTTTAAACTCCATCATCATCATCCACAATCGTCTTCATCATAATCATCATATTTATCAAT
Source organism: Arachis hypogaea (assembly GCF_003086295.3). NCBI lineage: Eukaryota > Viridiplantae > Streptophyta > Magnoliopsida > Fabales > Fabaceae > Arachis > Arachis hypogaea. Next base: position 43,018,067 of record NC_092054.1, on the reverse strand, counting down.
CTTTCCTAATTCTTTTTCTATTATAATCAGTTGCCACAATGATTCTTACGTTATTACTTTTAAAATATCTAGAAGTAGTATCAAAAATACCCCTTCAAGTTCCGTACTCAAGTCTGTTGGCGTTGGCAGCACAATTTCTTCCCTACCTTAAAAATATCAAACAATCCGAAAATCACGCAAACTTTATATCTATGCGACCGTCTCAGACCTATGAAGTACGGATACTTCGTTGAATTGATGTGTCTCCGTATCAGACACATTTTAGACACAACACTCATTGATATTCGTCTGACACGCGTGTCTGTCGTGTCCAACCATGTCTTAATAAAAAATAAAAAATAAAAAATTCTTTCTCGGACATACTTGGACACACCTAAATATCATCACGTGTCAGACTGTCAGCGTGTCCAGCCTTATTTTTAACATGTATTCTTGAAATGAGTTTTGAAATAATATATATTATTGTTTATTAAAACAAAAAATATTTTAAATACTTTTATATAGTTAAAAAAATACATTAAAAATAATTATTTTATATTTTAATACTAATAAAATATAAAAAATTTATTGTAATTTATCTAAAAAATATTTTATATTTTATATATATGTCGTGTCCCCGTGTCTTATAAAATTTCAAAATTTGTGTGTCCGCGTATCCTGTGTCGTATTCCGTATTCGTGTCAGTGTCCGTGCATTATAGTCTCGGACTAAGGTTTCAAACAAGCTAAAAATCACAATTTTCTGATCACTCTAGCCCCAGAAATGAGGGGAAAACCGAGGCAGCACTACACCTTGTTTCCTTACAATGTTTCTAAGTATCGCGTAACAAATGTGCACTAGCCCGTTTCTTTAATATAAGTATCCTAAGGACACTAAACTTCATTTTAGTTTGGACTCACATAAATCCAAGCCTTTTAGAATTCGTTACAAATTTTGAAAGTGTTGTCCTGTTTTTTTAAAACAATATCAGAAAACCAGTGAAACAGTCCTTATTTAATAATTTACACTAAATTCTACAATTAACGAAACCAAGTAAAATTTCATACTATAACACCAGACACAACCACCTTTCACCACTTTTTGATCCCAACGCATTCTGATCTAATATGGATTTTATATGATTTTTACAAAAATGTTGTTCTGTACTTCCAAAAACTAGAAAAGACAGCACCAATATCAAATTCAAAATTTTATATAAATCCAGTTTTAATCCACTAACTCTAAAAATTGATATGGTACATGGTTCAACTAGACTTATCTAGGTTTCTTTTGCAATTGGTTCCAGATTGATATCATTCCTGATAAGATAGTTATGTACCTTGGAAGTTGGTTCTATTTCTGCATAATCCTGTTTTGAAAAACTAGTGAACACGGCTTCTTCCAAGTTGCATAATTTCACTCATTAAAACTTAGATCACCCTGAGATTTGAACTAGACATACCAGACATACAAAGCTTTTATTTGCAATTGGTTGCAACTCAATATATTCAGAATTGGGAGTTATGAACATGGAAATTTAGCTGTTTGAAAACTGAAATCTAGTTTTTACTGCATAGTGTCAGATTTCAAAAGTTCATATCTCCTAAACATAACTCCAACAATTCTTAAATTTTTTGACAACAAACTAGGTTTATAAAAGTTTTATTTAAAATTGGTTTCACACCAATTGAACTTCTAAGGTGAAAGCAGTAAATTCACGAAATTGTTGGATTCTCTGCATAATTTCTGCATAAACTGTTTTTGCATTTTAAGGAACCTAAACCCAAAATCCAATTTAGCTACTTTCAAAGACTGAAACCAAGTTTAGTAGTCATATTCTACCAATTGAAATTTGCCTCAAAAAGTCAATTTGCCCTGAATATTCCAAATTACTAGTTTTACCCATTTTTCGGATTTCTAATCCGCCAGTCCCTTTTGCACAAGCTAAGCAACTAATCTTACTTCCAAATTGATTCCAATTCTTTAAACACATTCTAATTCAATTCTAAAAGTTTTCTAAAAGTTTGAAAGAGGTTAATTGTCATTCTAACTCAATTTGACCCTCCTAGTTCCTAATTCACCATCTTTAACAACAAGACAGCAACTTAGTTCATTTACTAGCAATCAAAATCAAATCAACCAAAACATTAAACACAACACAACCACAGCCAAATTATAATCAAGAGTCAATAAAATAATCAAACCATTAGACCATTATTAACTTGTGTGCACTTATTAATTAAACTTTATAGGCAGTCATAAATTGAGAGCTCTAATTTAAAATTCATCCCTCTATCAGTTGAAACTCGTAAAAATTGTTAAATGCAACAAACCCTTTATCCTAATCCGTGGCAGCTGCAGCAACGCCGATGGCACCCAAGCAGCAGCAACATTGTTGATAATCACAGCAACAACGGCTGAAATGACATAGGATCGAATAGACGTAGCTAGTGATCCTAAAAAAACTATTGTCTGTGATTCTGCCATAAATTTTGCTTGAAAATACTTGAATAAGGAAATTTTGAATCTTGAACAATTATGTTAAGTTGTCATTTTTCATTTTTCAAAGCCTTACTTAATTGATGAAAGATAAGATAAAATCATTCTATCTATATATCAAAACTTTACATTCAGTTTCTTAATACAGGAACTAGTGTAACAAAAATGAATTCAATAACAATATAATATCATAACCCTAAACTTTAGAAGTTACATGAAGGGTTGGCAGTGATATAGCGACTCACCAAAGCAAGCATTTTGATTGGCTATGAGTGACTTAGGTGAAGAAATCCTGAACCCCTTTGCCGGCGAAAACACGGTCAGAAAGCTCAGCGAGAAGAGCATTGAGAGTGAGCAAAACGACGCTGGAACCAAAGATGACGCTGATAACAACGCTGGTGGTGCCCAGCACCTTCCCAAAGGGTGGCCACTCGATCTCCCTGATCTCTCGCCCTACTCCGCCCCAAAACTCTTCTTCTCCTTCTTTCTCTCTTCTCTCCTGCATCGCCTTCTTCAGCTCTTCGGCCACCGTCACTTCTTTCTCTTCTGCTTCTGCTTCCGCTTCCGGTTCGGAACTCTCCTGGCTTTCCTCCACCACTGGGGACACCGTATTACTCCTCTCCCGACGCCGTGAGAAAGAGAGAGTGAGGGGTTTGGGGTTGAAGGCGGCAGTGAGTGAGACTGTGAGAGTGGAAGGAGTTTGTGTTATGGTGGATAAAGGTGACTGTAACCGAGACTGCGAGTGTAAGAGTAAGCGTGAAGGAGAGTGAGCTTGCAGCGCCATTGCCTCTTCTTCTCTCTTTCTTGTGCAGTTGTGCTCGCTGATCGATGAATGATGATGGATGATTCCTGCTTCTGGATAACGGACTTCCGGGTAAAGTGTCTTCTTCGTTCGGGTCAACCCGACCCCTTCCCATTTACTTGGGCCACCCATGCCCACCCAAAAATTTTTAGTAATTTGAATTACCGCAAACACAAATATTAAATTATTTTTAATAAATATAAATATAAATTATATTAATTTATGTGCATAAATCTTATTAAATATAAATATAAATCATATATTTTTATATGAATAAATTTTTATAACTATAAAAATGAATTATTATTAGTTAAATACTAATTTAAAATAATAATAGTTATTGAGCATATAATATTCCTGCTCTAATCACGCAACTTTTATTGCACTTGGATTGCACAATTTATTATTGTTATCTCAAAAAATAATGAGTTAAATTATTATTGTTATTTTTTGTTGTGTATGATATTTTTCAATTTGATAATTTAAGGGTTAATTCGACGTAGATTGAAATTTTATTTAAAAAATTTTTTGTTTAGTCAATAAATTATTATATGTACAAATCAAAATTTCAATTCCTAATACTTACTTAAATATATTAGTAGTTGATTATTAAATCGACCTAAGTTCAAGTTGGTTAATTATTATTGCTACTTTATCCAGTTTGTTTGTATCTATTTTTTTTTTTTTTTTTTTTTTGGTCTAGCTCTTTTAACTTAAAAAAAATAAGCACTCAAATTCATAGGAGTATCACCGTGGGTAAGTAAATAATCCACCACAATATATTTATTTATAAATATTTATATTATTTAATTTATTTTTAATATATATTTTGTATTGTATTATTTATGTAACATGGTTGAATATAATAAAATAGAAACTCATTTGCAGTTGTCTTTATATAAATTGTTAAATAAATGACAAACGTTAGGAATGTAAAGCATCGTATAGCAGATAAAGTTGCTCGCAAAGTGATTAGTTATTGTTTTCGGTGGTAAGTACTTTTGAAAAACTAAAGAAAAAATAATAGAGGAAAGAGAATCACACTTTTTGTTATTGTTGTTATTAGGCATGGTAATACTATCCAAATTCAAATATATTCGACCTATTTTTATTCGGTGCGAGACGAGTTTTTGGTGAGGTGGGATAGGGTTGGATTTAAAAAATATTCATGATATATATATTAAAAATAATATAATATTAAATAATATTATTTAATATTATATTATTTTTAATATATATATTATTTTTAATATATATATTATTTAATATAATATTAAATAATATTATTTTTAGTAGGATCTAGTTACTTTTAGGGATGTTTTCATTGGTTTTTATGTTAAATTCACATTTCTGGACTTTACTATGAGTTTGTGTGTTTTTCTGTGATTTCAGGTATTTTCTGGCTGAAATTGAGGGACTTGAGCAAAAATCTGATTCAGAGGTTGAAGAATGACTGCTGATGCTGTTGGACTCTGACCTCCTTGCACTCAAAGTGGATTCTCTGGAGCTACAGAACTCGAAATGGCGCGCTTCCAATTGCGTTGGAAAGTAGACATCCAGGGCTTTCCAGCAATATATAATAGTCCATACTTTGGCCAAGAATTGACGACGTAAACTGGCGTTCAACGCCAGCTTTCTACCCAAATCTGGCGTCCAGCGCCAGAAAAGGATCCAAAACCAGAGTTGAACGCCCAAACTGGCACAAAAACTGGCGTTCAACTCCACAAATGGCCTCTGCACGTGCAACACTTAAGCTCAGCCCAAACACACACCAAGTGGGCCCCGGAAGTGGATTTATACATCAAATACTTACTCATGTAAACCCTAGTAGCTAGTTTATTATAAATAGGACCTCTTACTATTGTATTAGGCATCTTTGGTCTCAGTTTTAATCCATTCTTCATCTTAGGAGACTATTGATCACGTTTTAGGGGGCTGGCCATCTCGGCCATGCCTGGACCTTCACTTATGTATTTTCAACGGTAGAGTTTCTACACTCCATAGATTAAGGTGTGGAGCTCTGCTGTTCCTCAAAGATTAATGCAAAGTACTACTGTTTTCTATTCAATTCTTCTTATTTCGCTTCTAAGATATCCATTCGCACCCAAGAACGTGATGAAGGTGATGATTATGTGTGACGCTCATCATCCTTCTCCCTTATGAACGCGTGCCTGACAAACACTTCTGTTCTACATGAATTAAGCTAGAATGAGTATCTCTTAGATCTCCTAACCAGAATCTTCGTGGCGTAAGCTAGAATGATGGCGGCATTCAAGAGAATCCGGAAGGTCTAAACCTTGTCTGTGGTATTCTGAGTAGGATTCAATGATTGAATGACTGTGACGAGCTTCAAACTCGCGAGTGCTGGGCGTTAGTGACAGACGCAAAAGGAGGGTGAATCCTATTCCAGCATGATCGGGAACCGACAGATGAATAGCCGTGCCGTGACAGGGTGCGTGAGCATATTATTCACTGAGAGGAGGGGATGTAGCCACTGACAACGGTGATGCCCTTGCATAAAGCCAGCCATGGAAAGGAGTAAGACTGATTGGATGAAGATAGCAGGAAAGCAGAGGTTCAGAGGAACGAAAAGTATCTCCATTCTCTTATCTGAAATTCCTACCAATGATTTACATAAGTACCTCTATCCCTATCTTATTATATAATATTCGAAAACACCATTATCACTTTATATCTGCCTGACTGAGATTTACAAGGTGACCATAGCTTGCTTCATACCAACAATCTCCGTGGGATTCGACCCTTACTCACGTAAGGTATTACTTGGACGACCCAGTGCACTTGCTGGTTAGTTGTATTGAAGTTGTGACAATTATGAATTAAGATCAGAGCACCAAGCTTTGGAGCCATTACCAGGATTTGTTCGAGCCTGGAGATCACAATTTCGTGCACCAAGTTTTTGGCGCCGTTGCCGGGGATTGTTCGAGTTTGGACAACTGACGGTTCATCTTGTTGCTCAGATTAGGTAATTTTCTTTTTTTTTCTTTTCAAAAATTTTTCAAAAATATTTCAAAATTTTCTCACTTGTTTTCGAAAAAAAAATGTTTTCAAAAATATTATTTTTCTTCAGAATTTTTAAGAATGAATTCTAGTGTTTCATGAAGCATGTTGAAGCCTATCTGGCTGTAAAGCCATACCCAAACTACTTTGGGATTGGCATTCAACTAATCACTCCAGTCCATGTAATTATATGCTAAAACTTGGCTGGCTATTAAACCATGCCTGACCCTTTGATTGGAGCTTTAAGACTAACATGGCAAGATTCCTGGAATTCATATTAAAAATTTTAAAATCCTTATTTTTATTTTTCACAATAATTTTCGAAAAAAAAATAATAAATAAAAATACAAAAAAATTAGAAAATCATAAAAATCAAAAATATTTTTGTGTTTCTTGTTTGAGTCTTGAGTCATGTTATAAGTTTGGTGTCAATTGCATATGCATCTTGCATTTTTTCGAAAATATCATGCATTAATAGTGTTCTTCATGATCTTCAAGTTGTTCTTGGTAAGTCTTCTTGTTTGATCTTGATGATTTTTTGTTTTGTGTCTTTTATTGTTTTTCATATGCATTCTTGAATTCTTAGTGTCTAAGCATTAAAGAATTCTAAGTTTGGTGTCTTGCATGTTTTCTTTGCATTAAAATTTTTCAAAATTATGTTCTTGATGTTCATCTTGACATTCATAGCATTCTTGCATGCATCACATGTTTTGATCTAAAAATTTCATGCATTGCATAATTTTCATGTTTTTCATAAAAATTTTAAAAATAAAAAATATCTTTCCTTTTTTTCTCTCATCAAATTCGAAAATTTGGATTGACTTTTTCAAAACTTTTTAAAATCAAGTTGTTTCTTATGAGTCAAATCAAATTTTCAATTTGAAAATCTTATCTTTTTCAAAATCTTTTTCAAAATTCAAAATCTTTTTCAAAATTCATGATTATTTTCGAAAATTCCAAAAAAATAATTTTCAAAAACCTTTTTCTTATTTTATATCATAATTTTCGAAAATAACATAATCAATTAAAGTTTTGATTCAAAAATTTGAAGTTTGTTACTTGCTTGTTAAGAAAGATTCAAACTTTAAGTTCTAGAATCATATCTTGTGATTTCTTATGAATCAAGTCATTAATTGTGATTTTAAAAATCAAATCTTTTTCAAAAACTAATTTCTATCGTATCTTTTCAAAAAAAAATATCTTCTTATCTTATCTTTTTCAAAATTTGATTTCAAAATATCTTCTCTAACTTCCCAACTTCTTATCTTTTCAAATTTATTTCAACTAACTAACTAACTTTTTGTTTGTTTCTTAACTTTTTCAAAACTACCTAACTAACTCTCTCTCTCTAATTTTCGAAAATATCTTCCCTCTTTTTCAAAAATTTCTTTTTTTATTAACTAATTATTTTTATTTTTTATTTAAAAAAAAAATTTCGAAAAAAAATACTAAACATTTTTCAAAAACTATTTTCAAAAATCACTAACTCTTTTTCAAAAATTGTTTTCGAAAATTCACTTCCCTCTCTCATCTTCTTCTATTTGTTTATTGATATACTAACATCTTTCCTTCAACTCTCCAAAAATCCAAACCCCCTCTCTCTCTAAGTTCGGATTTTCTTCCCTTCTTTTCTTCTACTAACACAAGGATCCCTATACTGTGGTATAAAGGATCCATATTATTATTACTATTTTTTCTGTGCCATCTTCTTTGTCATATGAGCAGGAGCAAGGAAAAGAACATTCTTGTTAAAGCAGATCCAGAACCTGAAAGGACTCTGAAGAAAAAAATTAAGAGAAGCTAAAATACAACAATCCAGAGATAACCTTTCAGAAATTTTCAAACAGGAAAAGGAGATGGCAGCTGAAAATAATAATAATATAAGGAAGATGCTTGGTGACTTCACTGCACCTAATTCCAATTTACATGGAAGAAGCATCTCCATTCCTGCCATTGGAGCAAACAATTTTGAGCTGAAACCTCAATTAGTTTCTCTGATGCAGCAGAACTGCAAGTTTCATGGACTTCCATCTGAAGATCCTTTTCAGTTCTTAACTGAATTCTTGCAGATATGTGATACTGTTAAGACTAATGGAGTAGATCCTGAAGTCTACAGGCTCATGCTTTTCCCTTTTGCTGTAAGAGACAGAGCTAGATTATGGTTGGATTCTCAACCTAAAGACAGCCTGAACTCTTGGGATAAGCTGGTCACGGCTTTCTTAGCCAAGTACTTTCCTCCTCAAAAGCTGAGCAAGCTTAGAGCTGATGTTCAAACCTTCAGACAGAAAGAAGGTGAATCCCTCTATGAAGCTTGGGAAAGATACAAATAGTTGACCAAAAAGTGTCCTTCTGACATGCTCTCAGAATGGACCATCCTGGATATATTCTATGATGGTTTATCTGAGCTATCAAAGATGTCACTGGACACTTCTGCAGGTGGATCCATTCACCTAAAGAAAACGCCTGCAGAAGCTCAAGAACTCATTGACATGGTTGCTAATAACCAGTTCATGTACACTTCTGAAAGGAATCCTGTGAGTAATGGGACGCCTATGAAGAAGGGAGTTCTTGAAGTTGATACTCTGAATGCCATATTGGCTCAGAATAAAATATTGACTCAGCAAGTCAATATGATCTCTCAGAGTCTGCATGGAATGCAAGCTGCATCCAACAGTACTCAAGAGGCATCTTCTGAAGAAGAAGCCTATGATCCTGAGAACCCTGCAATAGCAGAGGTGAACTACTTAGGTGAACCTTATGGAAACACCTATAACTCAACATGGAGAAATCATCCAAATTTCTCATGGAAGGATCAAAAGCCCAACAAGGCTTTAATAATGGTGGAAGAAACAGGTTTAGCAATAGCAAACCTTTTCCATCATCAACTCAGCAACAGACAGAGAACTCTGAACAAAATGCTTCTAATTTAGCAAATCTAGTCTCTGATCTATCTAAGGCCACTGTAAGTTTCATGAATGAAACAAGGTCTTCCATTAGAAATCTGGAAGCACAAGTGGGCCAGCTGAGTAAAAGGATCACTGAAATCCCTCCTAGTACTCTCCCAAGCAATACAGAAGAGAACCCAAAAGGAGAGTGCAAGGCCATTGACATAAGCGCCATGGCCGAACCTGTGAGGAGAGGAGAGGACGTGAATCCCAAGGAGGAAGACCTCCTGGGACGTCCAGTGATCAATAAGGAGCTTCCCTTTGAGGAACCAAAGGAATCTGAGACTCATCTAGAGACCATAGAGATTCCATTAACCCTCCTTATGCCCTTCATGAGCTTTGATGAGTATTCCTCTTCTGAAGAGAATGAGGATGTTACTGAAGAGCAAACTGCCAAGTTTCTTGGTGCAATCATGAAGCTGAATGCCAAATTATTTGGCATTGATACTTGGGAAGTTGAACCTCCCTTGTTCATCAATGAACTAAGAGATCTGGATCAACTGACATTGCCTCAGAAGAGACAGGATCCTGGAAAGTTCATAATACCCTGTACCATAGGCACCATGATCTTTAAGGCTCTGTGTGACCTTGGTTCAGGAATAAACCTCATGCCCCTCTCTGTAATAGAGAAACTGGGAATCTATGGGGTGCAAGCTGCTAAAATCTCATTAGAGATGGCAGACAGCTCAAGAAAACAGGCTTATGGACAAGTAGAGGACGTGTTAGTAAAGGTTGAAGGCCTTTACATCCTTGCTGATTTCATAGTCCTGGATACTGGAAAGGAAGATGATGAATCCATCATCCTAGGAAGACCTTTCCTGGCCACAGCAAGAGCTGTGATTGATGTTGACAGAGGTGAAATATTCCTTCAATGGAATGAGAACTCCCTTGTGTTTAAAACTCAAGGATCTCCCTCTGCAACCATGGGGAGGAAGCAGAAAAAGCTTCTCTCCAAGCAGAGTCAACCAGAGCCCCAACAGTCAAACTCTAAGTTTGGTGTTGGGAGGCCACAACCAAACTCTAAGTTTGGTGTTGAACTCCCATATCCAAACTCTAAGTTTGGTGTTGGAGAGTCTCAACAAAGCTCTGCACATCTGTGAGGCTCCATGAGAGCCCACTGTTAAGCTATTGACATTAAAGAAGCGCTTGCTGAGAGGCAACCCAATGTTTATCTAATTCTTATTTTTATTGTTTTTCATGTTTTCTTAGGTTCATGATCATGTGGAGTCACAAAATAAACAAAAAATTCAAAAACGGAATCAAAAACAGCAAAAGAAAAATCACACCCTGGAGGAGCATCTGTCTGGCGTTCAAACGCCAGAACAGAGCATAGTTCTGGCGCTGAACGCCCAGAATGGGAGCATCCTGGCGCTGAACGCCCAGAACAAGCATGGTTCTGGCATTCAACGCCAGAAATGGCAGCAAAGGGGCGTTGAACGCCCAAAATGGGCACCAACCTGGCGCTGAATGCCCAGAGTTGTGTGCAAGGGCATTTTACATGCCTAAATTGGTGCAGGGATGTAAATGCCTTGACACCTCAGGATCTGTGGACCCCACAGGATCATCTCAGGATCTGTGGATCCCACAGGATCCCCACCTACCTCATCATCTCTCTTTCCATTCATGATCATCCCTTCTTTTTTTCCATTTATCACTCACATCCATACACCCACTACCTTCAAAAATTCAACATCTCTCTCCCACCCAATCCCACCCATATGGCCGAATACACACTCCCATCCATCTCCTCCATATCTTCTTCTTATTCTTCTATTCTTTCTTCTTTTGCTCGAGGGCGAGCAACATTCTAAGTTTGGTGTGGTAAAAGCATAACTTTTTTGTTTTTTCCATAACCATTGATGGCACCTAAGGCCAGAGAAACCTCTAGAAAGAGGAAAGGGAAGACAAAAGCTTCCATCAAGGGTCTATAGCTCAGTGGTAGAACATTTGACTGCAAATCAAGAGATCCCTGAGATACCTCAAGAGATACATTTTTTTCCACACAATTATTGGAAGCAACTAAGGGTGGAACATCAAGAGCACTCCATCATCCTTCATGAAATCAGAGAAGATCTAAAAGCACTGAAGGAGGAGCAACAAAGGCAAGGAAGAGACATAGAAGAGCTCAAGGACATCATTGATTCCTCAAGAAGGAAATGCCACCATTACAAAGGTGGATTCATTCCTTGTTCTTAATTCTTCTGCTTTTCATTTTCTATGTTATGTGCTTATCTATGTTTGTGTCTTCATTACATGATCATTAGTAGTTAGTAACTTTGTCTTAAAGTTATAAATGTCCTATGAATCCATCACCTCTCTTAAATGAAAAATGTTTTAATTCAAAAGAACAAGAAGTACATGAGTTTCGAATTTATCCTTGAACTTAGTTTAATTATATTGATGTGGTGACAATGCTTCTTGTTTTCTGAATGTATGCTTGAACAGTGCATATGTCTTTTGAAGTTGTTGTTTAAGAATGTTAAATATGTTGGCTCTTGAAAGAATGATGACTAGGAGACATGTTATTTGATAATCTGAAAAATCATAAAAATGATTCTTGAAGCAAGAAAAAGCAGCAAAGAACAAAGCTTGCAGAAAAAAAATAGGCGAAAAAAAAAATATATAGAAAGAAAAAGAAAAAACAAGCAGAAAAAGCCAAAAGCTCTTAAAACCAAGAGGCAAGAGCAAAAAGCCAATAACCCTTAAAACCAAAAGGCAAGGGCAAATAAAAAGGATCCCAAGGCTTTGAGCATCAGTGGATAGGAGGGCCTAAAGGAATAAAATCCTGGTCTAAGCGGCTAAACCAAGTTGTCCCTAACCATGTGCTTGTGGCGTGTAGGTGTCAAGTGAAAACTTGAGACTGAGCGGTTAAAGTCAAGGTCCAAAGCAAAAAAAAAAAAAAAAGAGTGTGCTTAAGAACCCTGGACACCTCTAATTGGGGACTTTAGCAAAGCTGAGTCACAATCTGAAAAGGTTCACCCAATTATGTGTCTGTGGCATTTATGTATCCAGTGGTAATACTGGAAAACAAAGTGCTTAGGGCCACGGCCAAGACTCATAAAGAAGCTGTGTTCAAGAATCATCATACTGAACTAGGAGAATCAATAACACTATTCGAAATCTGAAGTTCCTATAGATGCCAATCATTCTGAACCTCAATGGATAAAGTGAGATGCCAAAACTATTCAAGAGGCAAAAAGCTATAAGTCCCGCTCATATGATTGGAGCTATGTTTCATTGATAGTTTGGAATTTATAGTATATTCTATTCTTTTTATCCTATTTTGATTTTCAGTTGCTTGGGGACAAGCAACAATTTAAGTTTGGTGTTGTGATGAGCGGATAATTTATACGCTTTTTGACATTGTTTTTAGTATGTTTTTAGTAGGATCTAGTTACTTTTAGGGATGTTTTCATTGGTTTTTATGTTAAATTCACATTTCTGGACTTTACTATGAGTTTGTGTTTTTTTCTGTGATTTCAGGTATTTTCTGGCTGAAATTGAGGGACTTGAGCAAAAATCTGATTCAGAGGTTGAAGAAGGACTGCTGATGCTGTTGGACTCTGACCTCTCTGCACTCAAAGTGGATTCTCTGGAGCTACAGAACTCGAAATGGCGCGCTTCTAATTGCGTTGGAAAGTAGACATCCAGGGCTTTCCAGCAATATATAATAGTCCATACTTTGGCCAAGAATTGACGACGTAAACTGGCGTTCAACGCCAGCTTTCTACCCAAATCTGGCGTCCAGCGCTAGAAAAGGATCCAAAACCAGAGTTGAACGCCCAAACTGGCACAAAAACTGGCGTTCAACTCCACAAATGGCCTCTGCACGTGCAACACTTAAGCTCAGCCCAAACACACACCAAGTGGACCCCGGAAGTGGATTTATACATCAAATACTTACTCATGTAAACCCTAGTAGCTAGTTTATTATAAATAGGACCTTTTACTATTGTATTAGGCATCTTTGGTCTCAGTTTTAATCCATTGTTCATCTTAGGAGACTATTGATCACGTTTTAGGGGGCTGGCCATCTCGGCCATGCCTGGACCTTCACTTATGTATTTTCAACGGTAGAGTTTCTACACTCCATAGATTAAGGTGTGGAGCTCTGCTGTTCCTCAAAGATTAATGCAAAGTACTACTGTTTTCTATTCAATTCTTCTTATTTCGCTTCTAAGATATCCATTCGCACCCAAGAACGTGATGAAGGTGATGATTATGTGTGACGCTCATCATCCTTCTCCCTTATGAACGCGTGCCTGACAAACACTTCTGTTCTACATGAATTAAGCTAGAATGAGTATCTCTTAGATCTCCTAACCAGAATCTTCGTGGCGTAAGCTAGAATGATGGCGGCATTCAAGAGAATCCGGAAGGTCTAAACCTTGTCTGTGGTATTCTGAGTAGGATTCAATGATTGAATGACTGTGACGAGCTTCAAACTCGCGAGTGCTGGGCATTAGTGACAGACGCAAAAGGAGGGTGAATCCTATTCCAGCATGATCGGGAACCGACAGATGAATAGCCGTGCCGTGACAGGGTGCGTGAGCATATTATTCACTGAGAGGAGGGGATGTAGCCACTGACAACGGTGATGCCCTTGCATAAAGCCAGCCATGGAAAGGAGTAAGACTGATTGGATGAAGATAGCAGGAAAGCAGAGGTTCAGAGGAACGAAAAGTATCTCCATTCTCTTATCTGAAATTCCTACCAATGATTTACATAAGTACCTCTATCCCTATCTTATTATATAATATTCGAAAACACCATTATCACTTTATATCTGCCTGACTGAGATTTACAAGGTGACCATAGCTTGCTTCATACCAACAATCTCCGTGGGATTCGACCCTTACTCACGTAAGGTATTACTTGGACGACCCAGTGCACTTGCTGGTTAGTTGTATCGAAGTTGTGACAATTATGAATTAAGATCAGAGCACCAAGCTTTGGAGCCATTACCAGGATTTGTTCGAGCCTGGAGATCACAATTTCGTGCACCAAGTTTTTGGCGCCGTTGCCGGGGATTGTTCGAGTTTGGACAACTGACGGTTCATCTTGTTGCTCAGATTAGGTAATTTTATTTTTGTTTTCTTTTCAAAAATTTTTCAAAAATATTTCAAAATTTTCTCACTTGTTTTCGAAAAAAAAAATGTTTTCAAAAATATTATTTTTCTTCCCTAAAACCCTTCACCTATCACCTCCATCTCTCTTCCTTATTAACCCTTCACCACTCACATCCACCCACTCTTCCCCATAAACCTACCCAATAAACTCCACCTACCTTCAAAATTCAAATCAATTTCCCACCCAAACCCACCCATATGGCCGAACCTTAACCCCCCTCCCTTCCCTATATAAAGCCTTCCATTCTTCCTCATTTTCATACAACACAACCCTCTCTTCTCTTCTTGGCCGAAACACACCTCCCCCCTCTTCTCCATATTTTCTTCTTCTTCTTCTTCATACTATTCTTTCTTCTCTTGCTCGAGGGCGAGCAATATTCTAAGTTTGGTGTGGTAAAAACATAAGCTTTTTGTTTTTCCATTACCATTGATGGCACCCAAGACCGGAGAATCCTCTAGAAAAGGGAAAGGGAAGACAAAAACTTCCACCTCCGAGTCATGGGAGATGGAAAGATTCATCTCCAAAGCTCATCAAGACCACTTCTATGATGTTGTGGCCAAGAAGAAGGTGATCCCCGAGGTCCCTTTCAAACTCAAAAGAAATGAGTATCCGGAGATCCGACATGAAATTCAAAGAAGAGGTTGGGAAGTTATAACAAATCCCATCCAACAAGTCGGCATCCTAATGGTTCAAGAGTTCTATGCCAATGCATGGATCACCAAGAACCATGATCAAAGTAAGAACCCGGATCCAAAGAACTATGTTACAATGGTTCGGGGAAAATACTTGGATTTTAGTCCAGAAAATGTGAGGTTGGCGTTTAACTTGCCTATGATGCAAGGAGATGAACGCCCCTACACTAGAAGGGTCAACTTTAATCAAAGGTTGGACCAAGTCCTCATGGACATATGTGTGGAAGGAGCTCAATGGAAGATTGACTCCAAAGGCAAGCCGGTTCAACTAAGAAGATTGGACCTCAAGCCTGTGGCTAGAGGATGGTTGGAGTTCATCCAACGCTCCATCATCCCCACTAGCAACCGATCTGAAGTTACTGTGGATCGGGCCATCATGATCCATAGCATCATGATTGGAGAAGAAGTAGAGGTTCATGAAGTCATCTCCCTTGAACTCTACAAAATAGCCGAGAAGCCCTCTCCTGGGGCAAGGCTAGCTTTTCCTCATCTTATCTGCCATCTATGTTACTCAGCTGGAGCTTCCATAGAAGGAGACATTCACATTGAGGAAGAGAAGCCCATCACTAAGAAAAAGATGGAGCAAGTAAGAGAGCCCATTCATGGAGCTCAAGAAGCGCAGGAAGCTCATCACCATGAGATCCCGGAGATGCCTCATATGCATTTTCCTCCACAAAACTATTGGGAGCAATTCAACACCTCCCTAGAAGAATTAAGTTCCAACATGGGACAATTAAGGGTGGAACATCAAGAGCACTCCATCATCCTTCATGAAATTAGAGAAGATCAAAAAGCAATGAGGGAGGAGCAACAAAGACAAGGAAGAGACATAGAAGAGCTCAAGGACATCATTGGTTCCTCAAGAAGGAAACGCCACCATCACTAAGGTGGATTCATTCCTTGTTCTTATTTCTTCTGTTTTTTCATTTTCTCTATGTTAAGTGCTTATCTATGTTTGTGTCTTCATTACATGATCATTAGTAGTTAGTAACTTTGTCTTAAAGTTATGAATGTCCTATAAATCCATCACCTCTCTTAAATGAAAAATGTTTTAATTCAAAAGAACAAGAAGTACATGAGTTTTGAATTTATCCTTAAACTTAGTTTAATGATATTGATGTGGTGACAATGCTTCTTGTTTTCTGAATGTATGCTTGACCAGTGCATATGTCTTTTGAAGTTGTTGTTTAAGAATGTTAAATATGTTGGCTCTTGAAAGAATGATGACTAGGAAACATGTTATTTGATAATTTGAAAAATCATAAAAATGATTCTTGAAGCAAGAAAAAGCAGCAAAGAACAAAGCTTGCAGAAAAAAAAGGGCGAAAAAAAAATAGAAAGAAAGAGAAAAAGCAAGCAGAAAAAGCCAATAACCCTTAAAACCAAAAGGCAAGGGCAAATAAAGAGGATCCCACGGCTTTGAGCATCAGTGGATAGGAGGGCCTACAGGAATAAAATCCTGGTCTAAGCGGCTAAACCAAGCTGTCCCTAACCATGTGCTTGTGGCGTGTAGGTGTCAAGTGAAAACTTGAGACTGAGCGGTTAAAGTCAAGGTCCAAAGTAAAAAAAGAGTGTGCTTAAGAACCCTGGACACCTCTAATTGGGGACTTTAGCAAAGCTGAGTCACAATCTAAAAAGGTTCACCCAATTATGTGTCTGTGACATAAGCCAGCTATGTAGCTCAACTCTTCCCACATAACAAGCTTCTCATTTCTATCATGCGCACCATAAACCAAAATAAAAGCACAGTTGTAATTATTCTTCAGTATAACCCCTTCAACACATAACCATCGTTCTCCTTTATAAGAATTCCTAATTTTAAAAAAACTCCTCATCCCATATTAGTAGCAGCCCACCAGAAGCACCAACAGACTCAACATAATCCCAACCCGCACAACCATGCCTCCAAATTTTTGAAACATCAAATCTAGACACCAACTGCCTCTTAGTCTCTACTAAGCCTAGCATGTTCAATCTACACTTTTTCTTTAGGTCTTTTACCATCCTCAGTTTTTCATCACTCCTTAACCCCCTAACATTCCATGAACTAAAGATCATTTTAGAAAATTATTGCACACCTTTTTTTGGGTTTTGGGTCTGCTTCGTCTTGCTTTTGCCTTCTGCTTAGCCAATCTTCTCTTTTGAGCAATTTCTTCATTCCGCTGTTGGAGAATTGTCATGATGTCGTCTTCTTCATCATATAGCTCTGCTCCGGACTCCTTTGCTAGTTCCCAAGTCCTTCTGTTCTCTATCAATTGCTCTTCTAGTTGTGAATGCTCAATATTACTTGCAACATCATTGTTTGGCTGTGCGCTGTCTCCCTCACTGGCCTCATCATCACCGTACTCTTCACCGTTGTTATGAATCTGTGTTCTTCCTCCCCGAGTCGCTTCAACTCCTCCACCTACATTAGTACCGTGTTTATAAATTCGACCAACTCTTCTAGCATCCTCGCCAACATTGTGTCTGTCGTTATACGTGTATTCAACCCCGTGGTTTTGTCGTGCCTGTTCAGCACCTCCATCCATATCGTTCCTTCTGCCAACCCCTTTCACCATTGCAGCTTTTTCGCTTCTACTCTCCCCAGCCCCATTATCATTGGTTAAGCCTAGCACACCAACCGAGACCTGTACATGGTCTTCCAGCTGAAGAACCGGTCTCGTTAGCCTTCCTTCCCCACTTCCTTCAGGCCGTTGTCCTTCACTCAGGATTGGTTCTCCTTCATCCTCCAACTGAGGAGCACCCAGCTCGGGTGAAAGTCCAACCCCGGCTTCCTCATGGCGGTCTACTCCCGTGCAAGGATCTGGATGTCGCCACGTGGAGTCGTCGTCTCCCAGGCTGCGCATCGCACCACGCAAGCCTCCTGCTAGGTCGGGGCGCTCGAAGGCAGCAGCAGCAGCAGGCGCGTCACGTAGCTAGATCCGTCTCCCAGCCCGACCCGAACGCGCTCCACCCGGCCCACCAGGGAGTGCCGCGCCCATGTCCCCAGGATGCATGGAATCCTTGTAGCTTGGGCCTTCATGAGCCAAACCAAATTTGCTTTCTTTTTTGTCTTCAGTGGGCTTACAATTTGGGCCACCCATTTTGCATTTTGTATTGTCCTTAACCCGCCCATTAGTAGTAAAAGAATATTCCCACGACACAGTTCGTTCAGACTCAGCCTCATTGCTCTCCTGACATCCCACTAAATCCGCTAATCCATGAATAGCATCATTATGGGGATTATAAGTTACCAATTCCATTTTTTTGTGCCTTAAATATTCATAACTCCACTCATTCAAAATTATTTCTGAATTTACCAATCTATCCTCGTCTTCAACCTCATTCCACCATCCCTCCATTACCACCTCCGCAGCTTGATCTGTACAGTTTGTTGGATTTGTCATCCTTTTCAACCGAATGGCTATATCATCACTGCCCTTTTCAGTTGACATCTTATGTTGTTCATATCTAACCGCAGCTTCTCGCACCGTTTCCAACTTACATTCCTCTCCATATGTTTCACAGCCCACCTCTTTTATTAGGACATCAAAACCACTAGTACCTATCGTGATATGGACCCATTCATTGATCATATCCATCAGACAAGTATCAACTTGAACTCGGCCGACGCTAAAGGAGCTGCACGATTCCGTCTCTTTATCGCACTTCACCACGTTACTCCATTGGCTTCCTAATAATTTGAAGGTGTCCACAGACCACGCATGTAGCGGAACCCCGAAACACTCCAACCACACTCTTCGAGTTTCACTTTTCTCCGACTCGTCCCACCTCCATACACTATGAAACAATTGTAGAAGGCTATTCATTTTGAAAGTGTAAGTCTCTTCCGCATTCAATAGATTGTCAAAGGTCAACAGAGCTTTATATGCTCCCATTTCACGCACTTGAATAACTTGTGGGAAATTCTTTGCAACCGAATCCTTTAATGACCTAAAGTCAATAGCCTTTGTCGATCCACCGACAAGGCTTTTCTGCAACTATTCTAAATTTTCTTTTGCCACCGCCACCTCGACCTTCTTCGTCCACCCATTTCCATGTGAATCCTGAACTATTTTCTCTTTCGCCAATTCTTTAGTAGAGACAATTGAAGTTTTCTGACTCGCTTCTCTTTCCGGTGGTCTCTGCCAAGCCGTAGTAGTTCGAATGTATTCCCTTTGCTGTACTTTGTTTGTGTCCCTCGTATCCGACACTCTCCTGTATTTAGCTTCCCCCACGAAAACAATTTTACCTCTCAACTTCAGTCGATTCATGTCTGTTATGGCCTTCAAGGCTCCGCCTTTCGTAGTGTACCGAATGAACGCAAAGATGTATAAGCTGCCATTCTTCTGTTTTCTTGATAAGTATATGTCATTTATACGTCCAGTCTAGCCAAAAAGATGGAATAATTCCCTCTTCGATATGTCTTCAGGGAGATTATCCACGAAAATTGAAAAAGACTCGTTCTCTAAGCGTCTATACTCTTCTCGGTTCCAAATTCTAGGATCCTTGATCTGACCTATCGTTCTACCCCTCCCGGTGTTTCCCTCCCACACACTCTCTCTAATTCTCTCTCTACCTCTCATCTCTCTCTACCTCTCATCACTAAATGAGACATTTCTTACTCTATTGTGGACAAATACTAAAATATATAACAATTAAGTTCACATGAATAATAGTATAATACTTCAAGACTCCAACCTTTATATATGTTTATTTCTCTTTTAAAATTTTGATTGTTTTTTTATTTTTTATTAACAAATTATTTTTACTTTTAGTTTTATACTTTTATCTGTATATAACTTTTTTTTAGATTAGATCCATTAAATTAAAAAATAATAATTTATATAAATTATATATATCACATTATCAGCTAATGAATTTATATATAATTTATTTAAATTTAAATAATATAAAATATTAAATTTTAATTTTCATTTTTTAATAATATTATATTATAATTTTATATATTTATTTAATTATTATCGAGCATTGTTAGCAGAATTTGACTGGACTGATCGGTTCAACCGGAAAACCGATGAACCAGATCTTATATCAGTTTAGTTCGGTGTTTGGACTGTACAAAGAGTCGAACCGGTGTGAATCGGTCAAACTCGATGAAACTGGTCCGACTGAACCGTTTGGGAGTGAAAATTTTTTAAAATATTTAAAGTGGGGTTCAAACCCCTGCCCTCAAGGAAACTAAAAGACTCCACAACCACCAGGCTAACGTATTTTCTATAAAAATTTATGCAAATTATAATACATATAGATATCTTTTATCAAATAGTTTACTTTTATTTAATTTATTTTAATTTTAATTATAAACTCACTCATTTTTAAATTAATTATATTTTTATTTAACAATAATTATAAATTCACTTATTTTTTTATAATTATATAATATCTATTAATATTATTTTTTAATAAATACTTGTAGTATATAATAGTATAGTAGATATAAACTAATTAATAAATTATTAAAATTTAAAAAAATAGTTATTTTAATATAAAAACAAAATAAAAATATTTGTGATAGAGTAAAAATAACAAAATATTTATTGTTCATGTTCCATATTATTTTAAAATAACTTGATATTTTTAAAATGTTAGTAAAAATATGTATTTTAAATTTTAATTTTAAACTTTTGATTATTTTTTATTTTTTATTTACATAGGACCGAGTGAAACGGTTCAATCAATAATCCACCGATTAAACTAATAACTCAATGACCCAATAACTTAATCGGTTCGATGGTTTGGTTCTGACAACTATGTAATCGAGTGAAACGGTTTGATGACTGATCCATGAGTTGAACTACTCTCAATAAACCAATAACTTTATCAAATCGGTTTTAATAACTATGTGAAAAGTCCTCTCATCACTCTCATTTTCTCACTTTTTCACTTCCCCTCAAAAACAACAGAGCTCCCCCCCCCCCCCCCCCCTAACACACAAAAAAACCTAGCCTCCTCCACCGCTGCCGCCGTCCGTCGCTTCCAAGAGCTTCGTCTGTTCGTCGTGCTCCAGTCCCTCTCCTCATTCCCCTGTTCCACGTCTGTTCTTCTTGCTGCTCAGTCGCGCTTTGCCCGCCGAACACTCGTCGTGCTCGTCGCCTGGTCACCGTCGTCCGTCGTGCTCGTCCATCGAAGGTAATGGCTGCTCGTTCGTCGTGCTTCGTCTTTTGTTTTTTCATTTTTTGTCACACATCATATTGAAATACTGAATGATTAGCTTTAGCTTTGCTCACTGCTGTAGTTCTTCGTTTTTTATTTTTTATTTTTTTGTTCAGAAATCATATTGACAATCCTTAATGAATCCACTATATCAGCAAAGCAGTAAGCTCATCGGCTATCCTATCCACTGTATCACAGTATTGCCTCAAATAATAGCTTATATATCCCCTAAATTCTGAATTTTCATATTTGCTTTCTTGTCTATCTTGAATCGTCAAATAAACCTTTCATTCATTCTCTTTGTTCCCAGTTTTCTTCTTTCCTGTAATTTGAATTCAACTTCATTTCTTTCTAATGCCTAATCTTGTATTCTTGTCACTTGTTCAACTTTGAATATATTTCAATCATGTCCAGAATTTTTGGGAGGAGATAGATGAGAGAATCAGATAGTATAGAGGGGATGGTGAAGATTTAATATACAGGAACATTAACTCTTCTTCTTGGAGTTTCTTTAAGTGGATAATTCTTCATTCTGATGCACGTAGTTCTACACATATCACACTATTAACTGTGCTATAAAAGTGCAGGAAGATTCTTCAAAGCTTGACTCTAACTTATGGTCAAATGATCTTGAAAAGTGGGTTCTTCCATGTTGATACTCACCCAGGAAATATCCTGATTTGTAAAGGATCAGAGGCAAGTCAGTTGCTATATATATTCTTGTATGTTTTTAAGGTAGTGTTTGTTTTGAGGTATTGGGATGGAGACGGGAAGACTAGAATTCAGTATCATGTTTGTTGGTGGAGATACTGGTACTAAAATTTTAGTCTCTGTTCCCAAAATTCCAGTATTTCATAGGGGTGGCAAAACGGGTCGAGCCCGTCGGGCCGATCCGCTAAACCCGCTAAAAAAGGCGGGTCGGGCTAGGATTTGGAGTCCGCCAAATTTAAAAAACCCGTCAAACCCGCACCGCCAAATTGGCGGGTTTTGGCGGAGCGGGGCGGGCCGGTCCGCCGGGCCGAAGGTTTTTATTTTTCTTTTTTTTTAATTAAATAAAAGAGTGATTATTATTATAAAATTAATAATTATAGAATTTTTTAAACACTTTTTTTTATTTTTTTGTTTTTATTCTTCTTTTAGTTACTAACTTTATTTATTTTATTTTACGATTTCGTATATATACTCAAATTATGTGACTTATTTTTTAAAATAAAGATAATTCTATTGACAATTATTATTTTGAACAATTTTATTGAAGTTAAAAATTAAAAAATAGTAAAAAAATTATATTGTAATTTGACTATTTTTTATTTGTATTTAATTTTTTAATTATTATTTTTTGGTTAATTTTAATGAATTTTATTTTTCAAAAACAAAAAAAAAAAAGAGTGAAGCGGGCTAGCCCGCCAACCCGCCAATCCGCCATAAAGCGGGGTGGGCTAGCATTTTGAACCCATTTTAATTGGCTAGCCCGCCCCGTTTATGGGCCGGGCCTAGGCGGGGCGGGGCGGGTTGGGGCGGGCCGGCCCGCTTTGCCACCCCTAGTATTTCAGTTTTTCCAAAAAGTGGGGACACAGGAGACTGAAAGTTTTGGAGATAGTGACTGAAATTTTAGTAACATTTTATACTTAAAATACCTCCATTTCAATTAACGAATTCTAATTTTACTTTTTGCGCAAATTAAATTAGAGCTTCATTCTTATTTCAATCTCTGTCTCCCATTTTACACCAAATACAATACTGAGATTTATCTCAGTCTTAGTCTCTCAGTCTCTGTCTCTCAGTTTTAGTCTCTCAGTCTTAGTCTCTCAGTCTCTGTCTCTCTTCCAAATGCTACCTAAATGTTTCTTCATCT
The DNA here is from genome assembly GCF_003086295.3 of Arachis hypogaea. NCBI lineage: Eukaryota > Viridiplantae > Streptophyta > Magnoliopsida > Fabales > Fabaceae > Arachis > Arachis hypogaea. The sequence continues at coordinate 42,994,988 of NC_092054.1, read as the reverse complement.
AAATATGCTCATATCTTTGAAATGTGATCTTCCTAGTTAAAATATTCACTTTCTTTGATTAAGTAAAAACTCGTGAAAGAACTAGGTCCCCGGAAGATGCAAGGTCCCCGTCGCGAGGATGGAGCAAAGACGGGGACGGATTATGGAGAATGGGGGGTGGGGGACATGTGCCCATGGGAACCCGTTGCCATCCCTAATCGCATTTAATCTTTTGAATGTGAACAAAATTAAAACTAGCTTGTTCTAAATTTTTATTTATGGGGTTGCTGAATGCTGATGAACAGAATTTGTACTCCTGAGGTTGCTATAGAACTGATTTTTTATTTGGTTCTGAACTGATTTTTTTTGTCTGATTTTTGGCTCTAATTATGTATTCTTGGTTCTGATTTTTGGGGTAGGGTTTTGGTTACATTCTGAGTTTCGGTAATGTCTATTTGTTCTTGGTTCTAATTATTTGGCTCTAATTTTTTATTTGGTTCTGAACTGATTTTATTCTATTTTTTGCTATTATTATGTGTCCTCGGATTTAGGGTTTAGGATTTTGATTCTACCCTGACTTGTTCATGTTCTAATTATTTGTTTCTATTTTTTTTTGGATATTTCTGCAGTTTGATTGATCCCGGGGCAAGTGAGAACACGGGTGATTTAGAAGGTGAAACAGTTTAAAAATCGAAAAACCAAGCCAAATCAATCGAATTAATTTGGTTCAGTTTGGTTTAGATGGCTTAAAAAACTCGAACCAAACCAATACAATTAAAATCGAAATGATTTGATCGGTTGGTTTTTCGTATCACAACCAAACCAATCCGTACCGCAAACACCCGTTGATGATGAATCGGCTAAAGCCAATTGCTCGTTCTCTGCGACTTCGATTCCTCGAATTGCCTCTCGCCACACGACTCATTGCAACTCGGTCACTCCAACACTCTCTGAACCAAGTGACTCGCTCCTCTTTCAGCGCTAGTTCTACTGCTGCACCTACGGTTTCTTCCCTTTCGTATCATCACTCTTGCAATTTTCGCTTTCCAAGCATTCATCACAGATTCTTCTTTTCTTCGAAACCTAGCTCAATTTTGGAGCTTGTTTCGGCCAACGATTGGTCCCAAGGGTTAGAGCTAGAGTTGGACAAGTGTTCCCCCTCTCTGACACATGAAACTGTTCTCTATATTTTGAGGAGGTTGGATAAAAATCCCCAAAAAGCTTCGTGCTTTTTTAGTTGGGTCAGTGAGAAACAATGGTTTATACCAAGTTCATCCGTGTATAGCTTGATTGTTAGAATTTTGGCCAATAAGGAGACCATGAAACAGTTTTGGGTTACTCTAAGGATGATGAAGGAAAAGGGGTTTTTTCTCGATGAAGAAACTTATGTGACGATTTCAATGCGTTTTAAGAAGGAAAAAATGGACTCTGATTGTGTTGCTTTGAACCACTTCTATCATCGGATGCTGGAGGAAAATGCAATGCAAGGTCTTGTCAAGAAGGTGGTTGGGGTTGTTTCGGCATCAAAGTGGGGAGATGAGGTTGCGAACGGATTGGAGAAGCTTAACATTCAGCTGTCGGATAACTTTGTGATAAGGGTTTTGAAGGAGCTTCGAACTCAGCCTTCCAAGGCTTTTGAGTTCTTCCATTGGGCTGGGAAGCAATTTGGTTTTGAGCATAATACTATTACATACAATGCAATTGCAAGGGTTCTAGCTAGGACTGATTCGGTTGAGGAGTTTTGGAATATTCTTGAGGAGATGAAGAGTGTTGGTCATGAATTGGATATCGATACTTATGTGAAGATATCGAGGCAGTTTCGAAAGAGTAGGATGGTGGAGAATTCGGTGAAGCTTTATGAGCTTATGATGGATAGCTCATACAAACCATCAGTGCAGGATTGTGTTATCCTTTTGAAGAGCATATCTGAATGTGATTTTCCGGATCTCAATTTAGTTTTCAGAGTAGCTAAGAAATATGAGTCAACTGGGCACACACTATCCAAGGCAATCTATGATTCCATCCATAGGTCTTTGACAAGCTTAGGGAAATTCAGTGAAGCTGAAAAAATTGTTCACACAATGAGAAATGCTGGTTATGAGCCTGATAATATCACCTACAGTCAATTAGTGTTTGGACTTTGTAAGACAAGGAGGCTTGAAGAAGCATGTAAGGTGTTGGATGAGATGGAATCTTGTGGATGTATCCCTGATATCAAGACATGGACCATCTTAATCAAAGGGCATTGTGATGCCAAAGAAGTAGATAAGGCATTGCTTTGTTTTTCTAAGATGGTCAAAAAGGGCTGTGATGTTGACGCTGACTTATTGGATTTTTTGGTTGATGGCTTTCTTGGTCAGGAAAGGGTGGAAGGTGCTTACAAGTTGCTTGTAGAGGTTGTTAGCACGTATCGTATATCGCCATGGCAAGCCACATATAAGAATCTGATTGAAAGATTGTTAGGAGTTGGGAAGCTTGAGAATGCATTTGACCTTCTTCGTCTAATGAAGACACACAACTACCCTCCATACACTGAACCCTTTGTTTCCTATATTTCCAAGTTTGGGACAGTAGAAGATGCTGCAGAATTTCTTAAGGCACTGAGTATGAAAAAATACCCATCTGTTGCATCTTACCTTCATGTTTTTGAATCCTTCTTCCGAGAAGGTAGACTCTATGAGGCCAAAGATCTGTTGTACAAGTGTCCTCATCATATTCGTCAGGACAGTAAAATTGCTGAGCTTTTTAGTTCAAACAAGAGTCATGCAGCCACTAATTGACACCTGGAAACTCTTTCTTTCTCCCTAATATGCCTCATCTTTTTTCCAAATGATTACTGTTATCAACTCTGATCAAGCTGTTAGGTGGGTTTGGTCATTTGCTGGCAGAAGACCACTTGGATTATAAATATTTGCTTCATACTTGCAATTGTAAGAGATGTTCATGTATGATCAATGATGTTATCACGACAATGGCAATTTTTGAAAAGATTTACCCATTTCAGCGTGTATATCTTATTAACATGAAGGGCTCGTGTTTCATTGGTCCCTGCACCTTAGGGAGTTACCTTGGCTCTTAAAATTATAAATTGATTAAAAGATTTATCTGAAAAACGGGTCTTCGGAATTCATTTTTTGAGTTACATTTCCCCCCTAAAGCCTTAGTTAATTGGAGACCGGTGTCAACCGTCATGTTAGCCACCGAGAAGTATTAACTAATCGATTTGCTTGTGTTACTCCAGAATGTGCCAGGTTTCTCCTTTTTTTTGCTCTCGTTTGATTGTAGTTACTTGGGGCTGATTCATGATAAGGATGACCAGAACACACAGGTTAGTGATTTGGCACTGCTGATACTTACTAGTTAGTAGTTACTACTTTAAATGACAATTTTATGTAAATCTTGTGTGATCGATCTATTTGTTTAAGTGACCGTTATAAATAAATCTCGGCATTTCAACAACACTGAGTGTAGGAGAAATAGGTGACTGCTTTCACTACTAAGGTTTTATGAGTTGTTGTTATCAAGACACATTTTCTTAACTAAATTTGTTGCTTTTTTTTTTCCTTTTTATTCCCTTGTAATTTTTCTAGTGGAAGAAGGAAGAAAACTAGAAAAGGCAATCAGCTGCTAGGATATTTCATATCAGATTATATCATAATCTTGGCATTTGATTTAAATATTTCAACTATTACGGTTGTTTGACATATATGTGCTTTCGATGGGCAGGATATGCAGCAGAAACGAGAAAGTATTGTAGGCCTTGCTGAGCATGCACCATTGCCAGATATTCTGGATCACTTGCAGCAATTTTCGGAACTTGAATCTGATTAAAAGAGATTGATATGCAAATAAAAACATTTCAATTGTTTCTATTTTCTTTAGTATTAAGTAGGGGTGGCAAACCGGTCTAAACCCGTTGGGCCGGCTCGTGTAACCTGCCAAAAGAAGCGGATCGGGTTAAAAAATTGGAACCACCAAAGAGCAAAAGCCCGTCTAACCTGCATCGCTTAAACCACGGGCTTTGGTGGGACGGACTCTCCCGTCAAGGTTAGTTTTTTTGGAAAGGGGGTATTTTTGCAATTTTTGCCAAAATCCAACTTCTCTCAACCCAACTGACAAGAGTATGAAGATGAAAAGTGAGTGTTTTGAATTATGTTTATGTTGTTTTGGAGATAATATTTATAATTATGTTTTGGATTATATTTATTTTGCTTCAGAGATAATATTTATAATTACAAAGACTTTAATGTTTGTGAATATAAAATATAATTTTTTTATGTCTTTAGAAATTATAAATTTATTAATATGGTTGTGAAATTATATATATTATTTAGTAGTTAATAATAAAAAAAAGGAGCTTTGGCGGGTTTAGCCCGTTAGCCCGCAGTTTGGCAGGGGTGGGGTGAGATTAGGACCGCATTATTATGCGAGGCGGGGCGGGGCGGGTCAGCCCGATAAAGGACGGGGTGGGCTTCCCCGCTTGTCACCCCCTAGTAATAAGTATTAACCAAGCATTACATAACAAATTTTTAAAAGAATTATACTATTCTCGTGAGTTTTGTTTCTTCCATGTTATTTGACTTTAGCGCATGTTTCAGATATCAGATTTAATTGAGCCAAGATGAAGGCTGCTGTTAATAAGCATCAAAGCATCATTTGTTAGATAGAGAATATTCATCTAAATATAACTCGTAGATATCATCAAAATGATTTATGCCTAGTTGCCTACTGCCTAGTAATTTTTACTTTTTTAAAAATAAAACAAAAACACTCCAAATAGCCATATCTTCAGTAAACTAAAATAAACTCTTAAATAACTTGAGAAGATATTTTTTATGAGTCATAGACTCAGAGATCTTGTCAGTTACTTGGTCTTACTCTACTAAATAAGTGCTACTTAATTTTACTAATTTTGTCAGGGAAAAAAAAACCTTGAACTTTTGAAGGCGTTGAGTGTAATTTTCTCAAAATTTTGGAAGATACAGTTAGACACAACACCTAATTTAATACTACTAGTGCCTTGGAACATTGGTTGAAATGAAAGTTGGATACACATTAATAAAACTTGCCAGATTGCCAGTTGCCACTAATGTTGACAATCACAAAAATTAGGATAACAATTAACAAAGACAAGAAAACACTCTTTCCCCCTTCAACCAGAAATGCAATATTTTCTGTCAACCTCAGCTTATCCCTCTCCATTTGTTCACTTGTGAGGCTCAACATGGCCATGACATCATCATCATCATCATCACCATCAGCATTATGAAGACTAAGATTTTCTCTCCTGCCCATAGTGGGAGCCATGAAGAAGAAGAAGATAGAGCCTTATCAGGAAGAACAACAGCACCAGCACCACAAACAAGAACAAGAAGAGTTGGAAATATTGAAAGCAGTGGCACAATCCTGGTACAGCCACTCAGGAAGCTCTAAACCTATGAGTGAGTTTGATGCACGCAGAAGAAACTTCAAAGTGAAGCCTTCAAGGTTCAAGCTAGAAGCAATGAGGGACACAGGTTCTTCTTCTTCTTCTTCTTCTTCCTCTTCTTCACCTTGTTACTGGAATTTTCAGCAGTCACTTTGGGATTCATATGAACTTTGTGACAGTGTCAAGAGGATTGAAATGGGGTTGGATTTAGATAATAACCCTTTTGGTTACTTATGTGGTTCGATTCAAAGCCAACGGAGTCGAAAGCCGGAGAGTAAGAATAACCTCAGAAACCTGTTCTCTCATTTTTCTTCTAGGCGGTTTAATGCTGCCAAAGTTCCACAGGAAAACGATACATGACTTTCATTCTTCTTTTGTTAGAACAGTTAAGATTACATAGACCACTCTCAATTTGCAACTTGAAATTCTGGCATACTGACAATTTTCCTTACTTATTAAATTTTGAAGATGTCCTTGATTTTACCAAGAATGATGAAAATGTTAATTAAAAGATATAAACTAAAATAGTGCGCTAGTCCTTCTTCAGAAAATCTTTGATTGTTATGCAAGAGAATAGCTAGTTTCAAATTCTGGCTTATTCTTGGTACGACATGTATTTTTATTTTACAAGAGTTTGATTGTGTTTGATTTGAGCATCAATGAAACAATAAAGCCATGGCATGCTAATTAAAATATGTGTATATATTCATTCATTCATTCAATAGTTGATACATGGATAGAAAAGCAGTACATAAATAAAATCACATCTAGATTTGTAATAAGCAAACATAATGGCTCGTTAAGCAGCCATTTATTTCTCACCATCACACTACTGATCTTGATGTATTAGGAAGCATATGCTATACAGTAACGTAGACACACTACTCAAGAAATAACTTTTTTAATTTTAAGGCCTAAAGGTCTTCCAGGGGTGCAACTCAAAGCCACCCTTGTTCTTCTTGGGATAGTACTGATCAGAATCAACATATTCATAGGTGGCTTCACCATCCTGATTGTCAGGGTTGGTGGTTCTTCCATAGTCTACTACTTCAACCCTCTCATCATCACGACGAGGCTGGAGAGGGTAGCCATAGTTTTGACATCCCTCGTCTTTCCCATAAACAGTTGCCTTCTTGCCGAAGGCAACATGGGCACTGGGGTAGCGAGGGACGTCAGTTATTTCGCTAGGCGCCCTGCGCACTCTAGATATGTGTTCATGGTACTCCTGGGATCTCCGCATTTTTCTCTTTTTCTCCCCTCACTGCTTGTTCTTCAGGTTTAAGCACGAGCACATGTGGTAATTGTGCTAGCACAAGGTGCAATTTATAGGCACATTTAGAGAGATATTTATGCACTATTTTATTCTCTAAGTTGATAAGATTGAATCTAATTCCCTGGCTTTTTGTAAATTTCAACAGTAGATTAGACCTGTAACTTAGATTCCGTTGCTCTACTTCAATGTCCGTGTGGCATGCCAAATAGCAGGGGTGGGAGTGGTAGAAAGAACTGAAACATGGAGTTATATTTAAACACAAATAATAATAATAGTAACAATAATATTAAATGGAATTGCATCTTTAAAGTTTTTTCTTGGTGACTAATTGCATCTTTAAAGTATTAACTACTTTTAGATTATTAATTTTTATTGCGTGCGAGTGATGATATACTTCTCAGTTCTCACTTTGTAAAATATGGTCGTACATGAAGATTAAAAATATATTTTGTTCTAAAATCTATTTAAAATATTATTTTTGACTAAAGAAAAATATTATAAGTCTCAAAAAGCATATTTATCATATTATAAATAAGGATTTTTAATTAAAATAAGTTAAAACATTTTTATTGTGTATCTTTTAACAGATTAAAATTATATTTTGCTGTGAAATCTACGTAAAAAAAAAATCATGTTTGACAAAAATAAAATGCTATAAACTTAAAAAATACACTCATTACTCTTTGAAAATTGTATCCAACATCAAAACTCATAACTAAAATGATTTTCAATTAAAACAAAAGTCAAAATATTTTGACCACATACCTTTTGTCCGATTAAAATAAAATCTACGTAAAACTATTTTTGACAAAAGCAAAATATTATAAACTTAAAAAATAAACTCATCATCCTTCGAAAATTGTATTCTACACCAATATTCATGTAAATAAAAAGTTTCAACTAAGACGAGAGCTAATATATTATTATTGCATACCCTTCACTAGATTAAAATTATATTTTGTTCTGAAATTTATGTAAAAAAATATTATTGACGAAAACAAAATGTTATAAGTTTAAAAAAACGCTCATCACTCTCCACGTAGAGGTGGCAATGAGTAGGGTAGGGTTCTTATCCTAATCCTCTTTGCGCGTTGAGAGCAACCAACTCTAATCCTACATGCGGTCAATCCATGGGTACCCGACTTTACCCGTGAATTTTTACAAATATGTAATATTATTATATAACCTAATGAACATGTAAATTAAAAATTTAATATTTAACACAATCATTCCACAAACAATACAATCATCCCATGAACAATATAACTATCAAATGTTCGATTTTAGATAAAAATATTTGCTTAAATTAATAACACAAACACAGATAAAATCATTGTAAGTCCATAAGCATTCTATTTACTGCAACAACACCATCACTAGTCTATGACTTTAAATACAACATCATTGTCATAATCATTTGTAGTTTGATAATTAGGACATATAAATACAAATCAAATCAAACACAAAAAAGCTATTAGTTGCATCAAATATTAATGTAACTTGTTCAAATACATTTTGTATAAATAAAAATCACCCATTCAACATAAATAATAATAATAATAATAATAATAATAATAATAATAATAATAATAATAATAATAATAAAGAGGACAAAATTTGACCATTAATTAGTAAACGAAACACGGGGAGCACTGAACGGCAATAACGAATGAACGGAGCACTGTAATGAAGTTTGAACAGAGCACACAACCATCCGAACAGGGAGCACGACAACCAAGCAAGTAGACATCACAGACGTGGACAAGTAGCGCCTGTGAAGGGAGTGAGGGTAGACACAGTGTTATAGAGAGTGATGGTTATCAGTGGCTAAGAGAAGGGAGGGTTGAGTCTTAACCCCTTTTTTGCTGAAAACACTTTTCTGCCCTTTTAAGAAAATTTTAAGAGATATTTCTGCTTTTTGTCTCGTCATTGGTCAAGAGATATTTTCTTTTTGTCTCGTGACTGCTGAAGAGATATTTTTCAATTTTGTCTCCTATGCAACATGAACTGTAATAGAGTAGAAGAGGAAGAGAGAATCATACCAAGATGTATCTTGGTTCAGCTGCTAAGTGCAATGGAGCCTACGTCCAGTCTCCATCATAACTGTGACGGAATTTCACTATAATCAACTTGATTACAGACACCAATTCTTCCCTAGGAACTACTCTTCATATCCGGGATAAGTCCAGAATCTGTCCCTAATCCTGAACTTGACTTGGTTACCTACCAAGCTTTTAACTGCTAAGTGCTAACCCAACTTGCAAGGGGATTCCCACAGAATCATGATACACAACACATAGATGTACAAAGGACCTCTAAGACACATATGGCTTTTTCTTTAATTTTGTATACTCTGCCTTTTTTCACTCACTGGCTTTTCCTCACACTGTTTGCCTTTTTCACCATGAAACTCAGACAGACAAAACTAAAGAAAATACAAATGAAACACATTGAAGGAGAAGAACTTCTGTTAGCTTGGGTAGCTATGAGAACTCTGTGCTTACTCTCCTTGTCTCAAGCCTTGGCCGTTCACCCTTATTATTGAAAGGGAAGCTTTCAAGGTTGAAGCCGGTTGAACCGAGCCAACTTCTTCTTCTTCAACACCAAAATCAGTTCGGACAGAGAGAAGAGAGAGGGAACCGAAAGCAAAACCAACATGCAATTACCTCTCTCTCATCCCTTCTCATCAAGCTTCATCAATCTGAGCCTTCCATCTTGACTTGGTCCCAAAGAAGGAATTCTGATCCTTGATGAACTCCTGATCCTTGACATCTCCATCTGTTCTCTTTTTGCTTCTTCCTCCACATAGCTATAGTAGCTGCCTTCTGTGATGGATGAACAAAAAGTAGAAACGTGCTTCATCTAAGGGATCTTCTTCTCTGACCGAAATGAATTTCTACCATTTTTAGGCATGGAGATCTTGAGGCTTCTTCACCACATCTTACCTTTAGTGGTAAAGATCTCAGCCACGCCATACTGTAGATTTTCTTTTTGCAAGAGCCATCATCACCTTGGCCGATTGCTTCTTCCTAGCTTATGTTTTCTTCTTCTGATTACTTGCTTCTACCATCTTCTTTTCTGACACTGAAATGACCGAAATGAAGAGAAAGAAGATAGAGAAGGGAGAAAAGCTTTCAATGGAAGTAAAGAAGAAAATTAAAATCAATTAAAACCCATTTCCTATCCCCTATGCATAGTAACGTGTGTGACAATAAAAGCAATCAAATCAATTTCAACTTTCTATTTCCTGTTACCAATGAAATTAAATCAAAGTTAATTAAATTTGAATTCCATCAAAGAAGGGAGTGGGTAACTGAGGAAAGCATGCATCATTGCTTTCTTCTTCTAATTTTCGGATCAACCAATTGTTGGGTCATATAGAAGCATTGCTTTTGGGCTTGCTCAATAATTTCTTGGCCCAATTATCTTCCTAATCAATTAAACATTTCAGCCACATATCATATAGAATTTTGCACAAGGCTGAATATTGACATTACATTGGGCTTGTGTAATTTTTGGCCCAATAATAAATCTGCACAAAACAAAATTGTTAAACAACCAAATTATAATTATAATACAATATGTAATTAATCCTTTTTAATCAATGTTTGATCATCATACAGATTTTGGAGTTTTCCAAACTCAACAGTCTCCCCTTTGATGACAAACATTATTAAAAAGTTGAATTGAAAAATGGTAAGGATATAGAGAACTCCCTTGATGATTTTGAATCCTCCCCTTTCCATTTGTCATGTAGCTCCACTTTAATATGTGCCATTTTATTAGAGGAAGCATGACCTGTAACATGCTTAAAACCAAGCTTAATACAATTCCAAAATAAATTTTAATGTATTCAACAAATGGAACATTAAAAATTGTTGAACAACTTGATTTTTTTTAGCAGATGTAGAATGATAATCAAAACTTAATTTGTTATCTGTTAGACAACTTTATGCTCACTAAAAATAGAGTATACTTGAGTACTTTCAGAGTACATTGCAGCAAATAATCAAAACTCAACATACTTTATATCAATATGTTCAAAACAAATAATTCCTATTAAGAATATTTCCTGCCAAACCATTCAATTCAGCAAAAAAATTCAAAAGACCAGCAACAGATTAGATCAAACAAAATATTGGCAGGCAATAATCATCAAAAAACTGAAATCAGAGTATCAGAGCAATAAACATAGCAATTAACATCAGATTGGCAGATCGGCCCCTCCCTTTTTCTACTTTCCTCCCCCTTTTGCCATCAAGAGGGGAACCTACAAAATAATTAGAAAACTAGCATGACGATTATACAGAATATTAGTTTAATAACCAACAACACAGTTAAAAAATAAACAGTACTAAATCCAAAGGAGCAGTAAACTAGAAATTGTTCAAAAAAATGGGTAGCCATGAGCCTAACAGTTAGGCATCAGACAGATTCACATTAGAGTCAGAGAGATCACTGTCTTTGTCGGAGGTAGCCATATCCTTTTCAAAGCTTTGGAGAAGCAGATTGATCCTTTCATTACACTTGGTCCATGCTTTTTCATTTTCGTAAGCCTGCTTGCGAGCTTCTTTGCAAGAATGCACCATTAGGTTGGACATGTTTGATAGCTCATTTAGAATGTCTTTGATTTATTCAGCAAGCTTGGATGGCTCAGGAGGATGACTTTCAAGATCACTATCAAATGACATGGTTGGCATCGAGCTTTTTCCCTTATTTCCTTTCATGTTTCCAGAAACTCCACTTCCTTTGATATGGCAGACACCCTATTTTTTACAGGCTCATTGATTAAATCAACATTGAAATATTCAAAAACACATGTCAGAAAAATACCATAAGGCAGATTCACCTTCTTATCAATGCGAACACACTCCCACATGTGTCGCACCATCAGATAAGCAAAGGAAATAGATGAAGAAGTAAGAATAGCAAATAGAACCAGGGTAACACAGACTGTTACTCTTTGATAGGAACTGCTCTATGGCATTAGAATGTGGTTGATAATGCGGTGAAGCAGAGCTCTCACAGGACCAAGAGCTTTGTGAGTCAGAACAGTCCCATCAAGTGTAGAAAAATTTTCACAGACTTGAGTCAGAGCAATCTGATAAAAAATTCCAACTTGAGAGTCCCATTTTCCTGACATATATGCTATGGCTCCTTCATTTGTATACCCTAAGGGAGCACTAATAGTTTCTCTGTTCAAAGTCAGATGCACCTTCTTGACATAAGAATGTATTGCTCCATCATGATACATCATGTTCGCGTAAAACTCGCGGACCAGACTTAGATATATCGGCTTTTGAATCTTGAACAGAGGAGTCCACTTGAGATTATCAAATAGAGCAATGAAGTCAATTCCTTTTGCACTCAGGGTCTCCAGATTCACTATGTGAGAGGCACACAGATGACGGTTAACCAGAACTTGAGAATGGAACTCGTAGGCAGCACAAGATGTGAACTGAGCTGGATCAAAGTGAGAATGATTCTTGTTAAACTTATTTTTGAAGTCTAGAGAATCCAGGTTTGATGTTTCTCTAGTGTTGCGAAGAATGTATCCCTTCGAACGATGAGTTGTTCGGCCAGAAGGATGAAGAGTTGATTTCCGTGGAGGTGAAGGAGGTGGAGAGGATTGCGACGCTTCTTCTTTTTCGACCATAGGCTCTTTCTCTTTTCCATCCTTCTTGCGAGAAGAAGTTCTTTGAGCAATTACTTTCCTCCTCATTGATGCGGTTGAGTGTGAAGAAGGGGAAGAAGATGAAGCATAATGTATATGAATATGGGTGTGGGTTTGAGGAGCAGATGAAGGATTTTTGGAAGAAGGGGTTCGGTTGCTTCTTCTAGGTGCCAACTTCTTTTTCATGATAGAAAAATGAAGAAGAGAGTGAGAAGGTGAAGAGATGGCCGAATGGATTGGAGAATGGAGAGAGGTTACAACCACATTGAATGCTGAGTGGAGAGAGGATTAATAGAATAATGGGCAATTAATGGAACGGTTATCATCAAGGAAATTTTTAAAATTAAAAAGTAACTGAAAGATCTTTTCCTTGAATCAAGGTAGAGAATAAGGGAGAAGATTTTGATTTGACATGAACTCCCTCTTCAAAGATATGATGTGATAGCTGATGACAAGTCATTTTGTGCATATTTTCTTAGCAATTTTTACTTGTTTTCATAAGGTTTCATGTATTTCTTAGGCAATAAGTAAGTGATTGGATTGGAATTTTATACTTGTCTTGATTCAATCAAACATTGTTAATTTTGTGCATTATCATGAGATTTATGCAAGAATTATTTGATTATTATGAATGATGCAAAATTTTATGATTTTAGCAAGGCTTTGATTGCATGTTTGATTGATGACAAATGAAAAGATTGCAAGGAAGAAACAGAGAAAAAGCAGGGCAGAGGAACGTACGTTCATTTGAAGAACGCTAAGTTCTCTAGCTTCTAAGTTGCGACGCTGGTGCTTAGAATTGTGATTTACACTTTTCACAACTCCTCACAACTAACCAGCAAGTGCACTGGGTCGTCCAAGTAATACCTTACGTGAGTAAGGGTCGATCCCACGGAGATTGTCGGCTTGAAGCAAGCTATGGTCACCTTGTAAATCTCAGTCAGGCGGATTCAAATGGTTATAAGGTTTTGATAATTAAAAGATAAATAAAACATAAAATAAGATAAGGTTACTTATGCAATTCACTGGTGGGAATTTCAGATAAGCGTATGGAGATGCTTTGTTGCTTCTGAACCTCTGCTTTCCTATTGCCTCCTTCCAACCATGCATTACTTCCTTCCATGGCAAGCTGTAGGATCCTCTCAGTGAAAATGGTCCTCTACGGTTTCTGCACGGCTAATCAACTGTCAGATTTCTCGTCTCGGATGAAAAATACCAGGTACAGCTACCGCATGGCTAATCATATGTCGGTTCACGCTAGCATCGGAATAGGATCCATTGATCCTTTTGCACACTGTCACTTGTGCCCAACATTCGCAGGTTTGAAGCTCTTCACAGTCATCCCTTCCCAGATCCTACTCAGAATACCACAGACAAGGTTTAGACTTTCCGGATCCTAGGAATGCTGCCAATGGTTCTAGCCTATACCACGAAGATACTAATCTCACAGACTCGGTCCGTGTATTAGATATCCAAGAGAATATACTCCATCTGTCATCCAATGACTACGTTAAACATCATGTAGACTGCTTGTGGTTGTCAGGCACGCGGATCTTGGCTAAGCGAGTAATGAAGATAGTGGGTGATTGTCACGGGTCACCCCTTCATTCTGACTTAACTGAATTAAGTACGAGAGTATATCTTGGAGAAGAAGTAGGCATGAATTGAATAGAAAAACAACAGTACTTGTATTAATTCATGAAGAACAGCAGAGATCCACACCTTAATCTATGGGGTGTAGAAACTCCACTGTAGAAAATACATAAGTGAAAAAGAGGTCTAGGCATGGTCGTGAGGCCAGCCTCCAAACGTGAAAAGATGGCACAAGCTCCCTAATACAATAGTAAAAAGTGCTATTTATACTAAACTAGCTACTAGGGATTACAGAAAATAAGTAACTAAGTGCAGATAGTGCAGAAATCCACTTTCGGGGCCCACTTGGTGTGTGTTTGGGCTGAGCATTGAAGCTTTCACGTGCATAGGCTGTTCTTGGAGTTAAACGCCAGCTTGGGTGCCAGTTTGGGCATTTAACTCCAATTCTGGTGCCAGTTTGGGCGTTTTACGCTAGAAAGTTTTAGGCTGGCTTTGGATGCCAGTTTGGGCCATCAAATCTCGGACAAAGTATGAACTATTATATATTGTTAGAAAGCCTAGGATGTCTACTTTCCAACGCAACTAAGAGCGCGCCAATTGGGCTTCTGTAGCTCCAGAAAATTCACTTCGAGTGTAGGAGGGTTAGAATCCAACAGCATCTGCAGTCCTTTTTCAGCCTTGAATCAGATTTTTGCTCAGGTCCCTCAATTTCAGCCATAAAATACTTGAAAATACCAAGGTTGTGAGAACCGGACCGGTCAATAAACCGGTGAGGTCACTGGTTCAATGGTTCACTGGTTCGACTGGGGTTCAACCGGTTTAATTAAATATTAAATAAATTATTAAAAAACCTAAAAATAATTTTAAATATATAAATTCAATAATTTCTAACTTAATAAAATTTAAAATTTCACATAATAAATTATCCATAACTTAATATTAGAGGTTCACAAACAATCAAAGTTTATAACTAAACAACTTCATAGATCATTAAGAAAGAGAAATATAGTGATACTAAGAAACCCAAAACAATTTAAATTGGCATGGCTTGTGTACATATCATCTAGCAACACTTAAATTGTGGCTGTAAAGTATAAATAGATTGAATGATACTATTCAAAACAAAGGTATATTAGTACAGACAAGCATAGTTTGTTGATACATAACAACCAGTTTACCATATGCAGGACTTTGAAATACACTGATTCAGATAGATAGAAGCACATTGACACTGTTTTTGACTCATGCTTCACAAGAAGACTGTTAGTCTACCATAAGGCTTTTCACCTTCAACCCTAGAAGGTTGAATGTGACATGAAAACTTAACAGAAGCATACAATAAAGAGAGACAGGGTTCCAACGATTCCGTGCTTCACTCAGAAGCAAGCATTTAAGGACTAGCCGAGCCAAATACTTCTACTTATCATGATCTGAATCGACCTGTTATCCCATCTCAACAATGAATTATCGACAAATAGTAAAATACTATGTTGCTAGATCAAACCCAGGTTATAAGACTCTTCACGATCACTTGTTCGTCACATTTGTGTTTGAATTATTGTGCTTGTGTTCCATTCATTTACTCTAGTTTTCATGCTATTGTGCTAGGGAGGGAAAAATGGAAAATACACTACACAGAAAAAAGGGAAGGGAACATAGTTTCAAACTTTCAACAGCAAATCAATTAATCAACAGTATAGTTATAACTTATGAATCCAAACTAATCTGAAAACATATCAGCAGCAAAAACTAAATTGAATCGAATTCCAAAGTCAGAATCCAAATTAAATTGAATTCAGAATTACATCACCATTCAACAAATTGAATAAATAATGTCTTCTGGCTGTTGTTCCTGTTCCATCTTTCAACACCCAGCAAAAATAAATTAACCTTCAACAAAAGTAACTCAAACAAATTAACCCAGCAAAGAAAATATTTAATCAAATCATTCAATCAATCATTATTTCAGAAAAACAGTAACTTGGATTAAGCAAAATTATCAAACTCAGAATCAGAAATCAAAGAACCCAAAACCCAGAATCAGCATTATTAACAAATGTACAAACCAAGCCATATTAATTAAAGCAGCAGCGCTTACCGGCGGCGAAGGAGGAAGGAAAGTGATGGCGAGGGAGGAATGGAAAGTGACGGGCTGATGACAACGGAACAAGGGAAGTGAACTCGAACAGAGAGCGACAGAGAGCTCGAAGCTCAGACACAGAGAGAGTGAGTGAGAGAGAGAGCGTGCGCTTGAAGAGATGACGATCAACCGGGAAAACTTCGCGATGGTTATGCCACGGGGTCAACGCTTCCTTTGTGCGACGGTGACGAGAAGAGGAAAGATGAGAAGGGATTGGCGATGAGAAGAGTGCGACGGCACCCACGATTCCCGCCGGCGGCGAAAGCACCATCTACCGGAGAAGAAGAGTTCGGCCATGGGGGATTGTGATGGCGGGCTGGTGGCTGGGGTTAGGTCAGGGTAAGGTTTCTCATTCTCAGAGATGAGATGAAGAGGTGGGGGTGGCGTGGGAATGACGCATAGAACTTATATACCCGAACCGGAAATCCTGAAAAAAACCAGACGGTTCTACTGGTTCTCCGATTAACCACCGGTTTGACCGGTTTTTTCACTGGTTTTTTGCCAAGCGGTTTCTGACCTTACCCGGACCGGTTAGGTGACCGGTTCCCGGTTAATCTGATTGAACCGGCCGATCCGGTTCGGTTTTCAGAACCATGGAAAATACAGAAAAACACACAAACTCATAGTAAAGTTCAGAAATGTGATTTTTGAATAAAAACTAATAAAAATATAATAAAAAGTAACAAAAACATTCTAAAAACTACGTAAAAACAATGCCAAAAAGGGTATAAAATATCCGCTCATCAGATGCGTACGTGTACAGGATGCGCACGCATAGAACAAGATTTTGAAAGACCCACGCGTGCGCGTGTGATGAGCGGATAATTTATACGCTTTTTGGCATTGTTTTTACATAGTTTTTAGTATGATTTAGTTAGTTTTTAGTATATTTTTTTAGTTTTTAAATAAAAATCACATTTCTGGACATTACTATGAGTTTGTGTATTTTTCTGTGATTTCAGGTAATTTCTGGCTGAAATTGAGGGACTTGAGCAAAAATCTGATTCAGAGGCTGAAGAAGGACTGTAGATGCTGTTGGATTCTGACCTCCATCTAGGGCTTTCTAGCAATATATAATAGTCCATACTTTTCCCGAGTTTTGATGACGCAAACTGGCATTCAAACGCCAACTTCCTACCCTATTCTGGAGTTAAACGCCAGAAACAGGTTGCAAATCAAAGTTAAACGCCAGAAACAGGCTACAACCTGGCGTTTAACTCCAAAAAGAGTCTCTACACATGAAAGCTTAATGCTCATCCCAAGCACACACCAAGTGGGCCCGGAAGTGGATTTCTACATCATTTACTTATGGTATGTAACCCTAGTTACTAGTTTAGTATAAAAACTACTTTTAGTGATTTATTTTATATCTCTGGTTGGTCTTTGACTAATTTTCTGTTCTGAGATCACGTTTAGGGGCTGGCCATTCGGCCATGCCTGAACCTTCATCACTTATGTATTTTTCAACGGTAGAGTTTCTACACACCATAGATTAAGGTGTGGAGCTCTGCTGTTCCTCATGAATTAATGCAAAGTACTATTGTTTTCTTATTCAATTCAAGCTTATTTCTATTCTAAGATATCCGCTTGCACTTCAACATGATGAATATGATGATCCGTGACACTCATGACTATTCTCAACCTATGAACGCGTGCCTGACAACTACTTCCGTTCTACCTTAGATCGAGCGTGTATCTCTTAGCCTCCATTCCGAAAGATCGGAGTCTTCGTGGTATAAGCTAGAATTATTGGTGGCCATTCCTGAGATCCGAAAAGTCTAAACCTTGTCTGTGGTATTCCAAGTAGGATCTGGGAAGGGATGACTGTGACGAGCTTCAAACTCGCAAGTGTTGGGCGTGTGACAGACGCAAAAAGATCAATGGATCCTATTCCAACATGATCGAGAACCGACAGATGATTAGCCATGCGGTGACAGCGCATTTGGATCATTTTCACTGAGAGGACGGGAAGTAGCCATTGACAACGGTGATGCCCAACATACAGCTTGCCATGGAAAGGAGTATGAATGATTGGATGAAAGCAGTAGGAAAGCAGAGGGTCAGAAGGAACAAAAGCATCTCCATACGCTTATCTAAAATTCTCACCAATAAATTACATAAGTATTTTCATCCTATTTTATATTTTAATTATATTTCAATTATCAAATCTCCATAACCATTTGAATCCGCCTGACTGAGATTTATAAGGTGACCATAGCTTGCTTCAAGTCGACAATCTCTATGGGATCGACCCTTACTCATGTAAGGTTTATTACTTGGACGACCCAGTGCACTTGCTGGTTAGTTGTATCGGAGTTGTGAAAAAAAATTTGAGATTATAAACGTGCGTACCAAGTTTTTGGTGCCGTTGCTAGAGATCACAATTTCGTGCACCAAGTTTTTAGCGCCGTTGCCGGGGATTGTTCGAGTTTGGACAACTGACGGTTCATCTTGTTACTCAGATTAGGTAATTTTATTTTAAATTTTAAACTTTTTGCTTTTATTCTTCTTATTTTCGAAAAAATTTTCAAAAAGAATTTTTTTTAAATTTATTCTATGTTCTTCAGAATTTTTAAGAATGAATTCTAGAGTTTCATCATGATCTGTTGAAGCCTGGCTGGCTGTTAAGCCATGTCTAATTTTTTTTGGACTGAGACTTCCACTTATCACGAGAAAAGATTCTTTGTCTTTCTCAGCAAAGTAGCTGTTGTATGTAATGTTCTGCTAAAGCTTGGCTGGCCATTGGCCATGTCTAGTGTTTTAGACCGGAGCTTTCACTGAAAGCTTGACTGGCTAGTAAGCCATGTCTAATTCCTGGACTGGAGCTTTAGACTAACATTACACAATTCTTGGAATTCTTATTAAAAATTTTGAAATCCTTATTTTCTTTTTCAAAATAATTTTCGAAAAATCCAAAAAAAATTAATAAAATCATAAAAAAACTAAAAAATTGATGTTTCTTATTTGAGTCTTGTGTCAGTTTTTAAGTTTGGTGTCAATTGCATGTGTTTTAATTTTTCTTTAAATTTTCGAAAATTCATGCATGTGTTCATCATAATCTTCAAGTTGTTCTTGATGATTTTTCTTGTTTGTTCTTTGCATTTTCTTGTTGTGCATCTTTTCTTGTTTCTCATTTGCATTTTCAATTTGTTAGTGTCTCAACATTAAAAATTTCTAAGTTTGGTATCTTGCATGTTTCTCTTTTCTTAAAAATTTTCAAAAATAAAGTTCTTGGTGTTCATCTTGACATTCAAAGTGTTCTTGCACGCATTGTGTGTTTTGATTCATAATTTTCATGTTTTGAGTCTTTTTGTTGTTTTTCTCTTTCTTCATTAAAAATTCAAAAAAAAAATAATCTTTCCCTTATTCTTCTCATAAATTTCGAATATTTGAGTTGACTTTTTCAAAAATTTTTCAAAATTTAGTTGTTTCTTTTGAGTCAAATCAAATTTTCAATTTAAAAATTCTATCTTTTTCAAATCGTTTTCAAAAATCAAATGTTTTTCATTTTTTCTTTCATATTTTCAAAAAGTTCAAATTGATTTTCAAAAATCTTTTTCTTATTTTGTTTCATAATTTCAAAATCTTTACTAACAATTAATGTGATTGATTCAAA
This sequence comes from Arachis hypogaea, assembly GCF_003086295.3. Taxonomy (NCBI): domain Eukaryota; kingdom Viridiplantae; phylum Streptophyta; class Magnoliopsida; order Fabales; family Fabaceae; genus Arachis; species Arachis hypogaea. The sequence goes on along the minus strand of NC_092054.1, from coordinate 42,975,285 downwards.
AATTTTAAAGATTGTTACTTGCCTATTAAGAAAGGTTCAATCTTTAAATTTTAGAATCATATCTTTTTGTTTCTTGTTAGTCAAGTAATCAACTTTAATGTTCAAAATCAAATCTTTTTAATTTCCTTTTCAAATCTTTTTCAAATTAAATTTTCAATCATATCTTTCAATCATATCTTTTTCAAAACTTAATTTCAAAATCTTTTCTAACTTCTTATCTTTGCAAAATTGATTTTCAAAAATTTTTCAATTAACCACTTAACTTTTTGATTGATTTTTTTTAAAATTCCTCTTTTTCAAAACCATCGAACTACTTTTCTCGAAGCAATTTTCGAAAATCACTAACCTCTTTTTCAAAATTTCTTTTCATTAACTAATTGTTTTAATTTTTAATTTTAATTTTACTCCTTCTCTTAATTTTTGAATTCTAACTACATCTTTTAAAATAAAAATAAAAATATTTTTCTTTTTAGTTTAAATTAAATTCAAATTTTCTCCCCCTTCTCTCATCTCCTTCTATTTAATTATTTACTAACATTCCTCTTCTACTCATAATTCGAACCCACACTTCTCCTCTGTGTTCGAATTTTTTCTCTTCTCCTTTTTCTATTCTTCTCTCCTTATACTTACATAAGGAATATCTATACTGTGACATAGAGGATTTCATATTTTCTTTTCTGTTCTCTTCTTTTTCATATGGGTAGGAACAAGGATAAGAACATTCTTGTTGAAACTGACCTTGAACCTGAAAGGATTCTGAAGAGAAAGCTAAGAGAAGCTAAGGCACAACTCTCTGGAGAGGACCTGATAGAAATTTTTGAAAAAGGAGGAGACATGGCCGAACCTAATAACAATGGTGGAGATGCAAGGAAGATGCTTGGTGACTTTATTGCACCCTCTTCTGACTTCTATGGAAGAAGCATCTCAATTCCTACAATTGGAGCAAACAACTTTGAGCTTAAGCCTCAATTAGTTTCTCTAATGTAGCAGAATTGCAAGTTTCATGGACTTCCAATGGAAGATCCTCATCAGTTTTTAGCTGAATTCTTGCAAATCTGTGACACTGTCAAGACCAATGGAGTTGATCTTGAGGTCTACAGGCTTATGCTTTTCCCTTTTGCTGTAAGAGACAGAGCTAAAATATGGTTGGATTCACAACCTAAGGATAGCCTGAACTCTTGGGATAAGCTGGTCAGTGCTTTTCTGGCCAAATTCTTTCCACCTCAAAAGATGAGCAAGCTTAGAGTGGAAATCCAAACCTTCAAACAGAAGGAAGGAGAATCCCTCTATGAAGCTTGGGAAAGATACAAGCAACTGATCAAAAGGTGTCCTACTGACATGCTTCCAGAATGGAGCATCATAAGTATATTCTATGATGGTCTGTCTAAGTTGTCAAAAATGTCATTGGAACATTTTGCAAGAGGATCTCTTCACGTGAAAACCCCTGCAGAAGCTCAGAAACTCATTGAAATGGTTGCAAATAACCAGTTCATGTACACCTTTGAGAGGAATCCTGTGAACAATGGGACGCCTCAGAAGAAGGGAGTTCTTGAAATTGATACCCTGAATGCCATATTGGCTCAGAATAAAATATTAACTCAGCAAGTCAATATTATTTCTCAGAGTCTGAATGGATTACAAGCTGCATCCAACAGTACTAAAGAAGTATCTTCTGAAGAAGAAGCTTATGATCCTGAGAACCCTGCAATGGCAGAGGTGAATTACATGGGAGAACCCTATGGAAACACCTAAAATCCTTCATGGAAAAATCATCCAAATTTCTCATGGAAGGACCAACAGAAGCCTCAACAATAATGGTGGAAGAAATAGGTTTAGCAATAGCAAGCCTTTTCCATTATATTCTCAGCAACAGACAGAGAATTCTGAACAGAGCCATTCTGGCCTGGCAACTATAGTCTCTGATCTATCTAAGACCACACTAAGTTTCATGAATGAAACAAGGTCCTCCATTAAAAATTTGGAGGCACATGTGGGTCAGCTAAGTAAAAAGATTACTGAAACTCCTCCCAGTACTCTCCCAAGCAATACAGAAGAAAATCCCAAGAGAGAGTGCAAGGCCATAACCTTACTTGGTATGACCGAATGCCCAGAGGAGGAGGAGGACGTGAGTCCCAGTGAGAAAAGCCTCATGGGACATCCTCCGGACAGAAAGGAGTTTCCCTTTGAGGAACCAAAGGAATATGAGGCTCATACAGAAACCATAGAGATTCCATTGAACTTCCTTCTGCCATTCATGAGCTCTGATGAATATTCTTCCTCTGAAGAGGATGAAGACATCACTAGAGCAAGTTGCTAAATATCTAGGAGCAATCATGAAGCTGAATGCCAAGTTATTTAGTACTGAGACTTGGGAGGATGAACCCCCCTTGTTAACTAATGAACTGAATGCATTAATGAGGCAGACATTACCTCAGAAGAAATCGGATCCCGAAAAATTCTTCATACCTTGTACCATAGGCACCATGACCTTTGAGAAGGCTCTATGTGATCTGGGGTCAGGGATAAACCTCATGCCCCTCATGTAATAGAAAAATTGGGAATCTTTGAGGTACAAGCTGCAAGAATCTCTAGGCAGACAAATCCATGAAACAGGCTTATGGACTAGTAGAGGACGTGCTAGTGAAGGTTGAAAGCCTTTACATCCCTGTTGATTTTATAATCCTAGACACTGGGAAGGATGAGGATGAATCCATCATTCTTGGCAGACCCTTCCTGGCCACAGCAAAAGCAGTGATTGATGTTGACAGATGAGAGTTGGTCCTTTAGTTGAATGAGGACTACCTTGTATTCAGAACTCAAGGTTCTCCTTCTGTAACCATGGAGAGGAAGCATGAAAAGCTTCTCTCAGTACAGAGTCAAACAAAACTCCCACATTCAAACTCTAAGTTTGGTATTGGGAGGCCACAACCAAACTCTAAGTTTGGTGTTGAGAGGCCCCAACATTGCTCTAATTTTCTGTGAGGCCCCATGAGAGCTCACTGTCAAGCTATTGACACTAAAGAAGTGCTTATTGGGAGGCAACCCAATGTTATTTAATTATATCTATTTATTTTTTATTGTTATTTTATGTTTTCTTTAGGTTGATGATCATGTGAAGTCACAAAAACAACTAAAAAATAAAAAACAGAATGAAAAAGCAGCATTAAAAATAGCTCACTCTGGAGGAAGAGCTTACTGGCGTTTAACGCCAGAAACAAGCATCAAGCTGGCGTTAAACGCCAGAAACAAGCACCAGACTGGCGTTTAATGCCAGAACAGAGCATGGAATTGGCGTTTAACGCCAAGAATGGGAGAAAAGCTGGCGTTAAATGCCAGAAACAAGCAGCAAGCTGGCGTTTAACGCCAGACATGCATTCTAAAGGCGTTTTGCACGCCTAAATGGAGCAGGGATGCTAAGTCCTTGACCCCTCTGGATCTGTGGACCCCACAGGATCCCTACCTACCCACCTCTTCTTTTCTCCTCTTCACATCTTTTCATAACACTCTTTCCCAAATACCTGATAAACCACTATTTCATGGTTTATCTTGTGCTTAATTGAGTGGTTTTTATCAACTCTTTACCCACTTATTCATACTATTTACATGGTTTTACATTTGCCTTCCTAATTATGTGCTTTGATTGAAAACATGCTTCTTTGGCCTTAAGTTTCCTATGTTTAATCCTCTCTTATTACCATTAGATGCCTTGATATGTGTGTTAAGTGAATACAAGAAGTTGGAAGGAATACAAGAAGTTGGAGAAATTGCTAAGCTGTCCAGCCTGACCTCTTCGCACTCAAACGGCTATAACTTTAGCTACAGAGATCCAAACAATGCGGTTCCAGTTGCGTTGGAAAGCTAACGTCTGGGGCTTAGATTTGATATATAATATGCCATAGTTTCCCTGACGCTAGGCGACACGAATGCGTCATCCACGCGGCCGCGTCGCAGTGACGAAAAATCAGCGTGTTTGAATTCGCAACCAGCGAATTCTGGGCTGTTTCTGACCCAGTTTGCGGCCCAGAAAACACAGATTAGAGGCTATAAAGTGAGAGAATGCATCCATTCATCGACAAGCTTTCATATTCACAATTTTAGGAGTAGATGTAGTTTTTAGAGAGAGAGGTTCTCTCCTCTCTCTTAGGATTTAGAATTAGGATTCTTTTCACTTTATGATTATTTCATCTTTTGTGATCACAGGTTCAATGTTCCTTTTATTTATTTTTCTAATTTAATTTATGAACTCTTCCATGTTACATTTGATATCTTTATTAGTTCTAATTGAGGTATTTCAGAATTACGATTACTCTCTTTACTTTATGTATTCAAATTATTTTCATTCAAGTAGATTCTCTCCCCTTTTGGCTTTGGTTGAGTCATTGGAGACACTTGAGTTATCAAAATCATTGTTGACTGAAAATTAGAATTCTTCAAGAATTAATTCGAGTTCCAATAACTCTAGCCTTTCCCAAGGAAAGACTAGGACCTGAGGAATAAAAATTAATTCATCCACTTAACTTACCTTCATAGTTAGAGGTTAACAAAGTGGGAGAAAAATCCAATTCTCATCACAATTGATAAGGATAACCAGGATAGGATTTTTAATTCTTAATACCTTGCCAAGAGTTTATTTTATTATTAATATTTTATTTTATTCTTTTTGTTCAACATACTGCTTCCTTACTTTCAAAACCCCCAATTTACAAACTCATAGCCAATAATAAGAACATACCTCCTTGCAATTCCTTGAGAAGACGACCCGAGGTTTGAATACTCGGTTATCAATTTTAAAGGGGTTTGTTACTTGTGACAACCAAAACGTTTGTATGAAAGGACTTTTGAAGGTTTAGAAACTATACTTGCAACGAGGATTTATCCGCAAATTTCTAGACCACGCAAAAGTTCTCTCATCAAAATGGCGCCGTTGCCGGGGAATTGCAAACGTGTGCCTTATTATTGGTTATTGTAAATATTTGCTTTTTACTTGTTTATTTATTTTTATTTTTTTATTTTTGCTTTTTCATAAATTAAGAGGTTATTGGTTTTTATTTAAATATAAAAAAAACATATCTTTTTCAAAATCTTATCTTATCTTATTTCAAAAATCAAATTTCAAAAATTTAAAATTCAAAATTTAAATAACATTTTAATTTCAATTTGTTTTTGTTTTCGTTTTTAAATTCTTATTTACTATCATGAGTTCTCACCCCCATCACTATGAGTCTGGTTACAATTATGTTGCAGGAAGAAGAAATTACAATGAGAACAGACATCGAGGTTGGAACAATCAAAGATGGGAGGAGCCACAAGGATTTGATCAACCCTCATGGCGACAACCACCTCCAATGGACTATCAACAACCACCACCATATGCCTATAAACCCTCTCCTCAACACAACTTTGAACCACCACACTCACAAGCCCCTTACCACCAGACACCCTCATATGATCCTAATCCTTATCTACCATACCAACCACCTTATGAGCCATATGAACCATATCAAGAACCACCACTTCCCTATGTACCATGTCCATATCCATCACCTAAAGACTCAATAGAGCGTCTCCAGGAAACAGTGAATAAATTTAATGCCACACTTCATTAATTGAATCAAGCAATAAATCAATTAGCTTCCCGACGTTCGGACACTCAAGAAATCCCTTGGCTTCATGTGGACAATCTAATGCAGAATATAGCATGAAGGAGATACTAGAAACTCCAGTGGACAGTACGGAGCATGACTTTGTACTGGAGCAAGTGGAGGAAGCTGTAATTATCAAAGAAGAAGAAGTGGTTGCAGACTTAGGAGATGCTGAACCTCCATGGGAAAGTCAAGACATAGAACCTCCTTCCAAGATGGTTGCATTTGTTGTTAAGGAGGGTGTACAACCTCCAAGGCATACCCTGGTTGAAGACTTGGAAGAGGTTGATCAAGAGATGAAGATTCAAGAAAAAGAGGCACAACCTCCCATGCCCTTGGTGAGCAATGAAGAAGAGATTGGATTGGAAGACAGCTACCAAGAGGAAGAGGTAGAAATTGAAGAAGCTTGCAAAGAGGTGGAAGCTGTTAAAGAAGAGCCCAGGGGAATGGGGCTTGAAATCACCTTGCCGAAGTTATTGGAGACCCCTCCCCCTAAGTTGCCATCATCCTTCACAACATTCAAGTGAGTAAAATTCATATCCCTTAGCTTTCTAATTCCACTTGAATATGGGCTACTGGAGACGGATGGTCAACTTAGAGCTCTTTGTGGCATTAGGAGTAAGAGGAAGATGGTCAGTGGTAAGAATTGTCCTGCAAGGTTCATTATGGTTGGAAGCTTTCAGTTTAAACACAAAGGTTGGTGTAAAGCTCAATTGAATGGGTCTAGGAAGTTGTTTGGCGGCTTTAGTGAGAATTCAGATTGCTTGCCACCCGGATGGAATCATGATGATCAACAAGAAGACGGGTGCAATAGCAAGGTTTGGAATCCTGAAATCTGTTCTGACATCCAACACCCCGGAAGCCTAAGAATCTGTTTGATGCTGCTCAAAGGCTTTACGTGCCTAGTTTGGGATCCCAGAGGCTACTGGAATTCCAAACATTGGTGGAGATTCCTGGATGAGTTCAACCACAAGCCACCATAACAGGAAGCTCATCAAATGTCCAACTTAAGGACTTTAACTAAAAGTGCTAGCTGGGAGACAACGCACCATGGTATGATCGTTCTTTTTTCATTTTTATTTAGTTTTATTTGTTTTCGAGTTTTATTTTATTTTATTGTATTGAACCTGGAATTTTGCATAACATTCATATTAGCATTGCATTCTGCATACTGCATTATTAAAAAAAAAAAGCACGCACGCGACGCGGCAGTGTTGCTGACGCGTCCGCGTCACCAGTGCGTTAGGAGGAAAAGAAATTGAATAGAGAGTCACGCGAAAGCGTGGCTGGAGGCGCGCCTTTAGCATAATTTGATCCCACGTGACCGCGTCAGGTGGGAACATTGGCCTCCCACGCGACCGCATCACCCACGCGGCCGCGTGACCCTGTAAATCGACGTAAAAAGAGTGTATGGTCGAAAGTTGAGCTGGAATTGGGCTGGACTCGTGCTGGAAGCCCAAGCCCTACCACGCGACCGCGTGCCCCACGCGACCACGTCATTTTAAAAGAAAGGCCATCCACGCGATTGCATCAACCACGCAATCGCGTCACCCAACATTTGGCGCAATAAGAGTTTGAACAGAGAGTTGTGCGAATGCGAGGCTGCACTCGCGCCACTAGCACAAATCGAGTCACGCGATCGCGTAACCCACGCGTCCGCGTCACCTGACCTTATCGCGCACCACGCGACCGCGTCACCCACGCGACCGCGTCGATTACGCTGCACAGCTTTCCTGATTTACCACTTATCTTATTTTTTCTTCCCCAATCCTAATTTCTCCTCCCTCCCTCCTTTCTTACTTACTTCTTCTTTCTTTCTTTCCCTTCTTATTCTTCTTATCTTTCATTTTATTTTATTTTCTTTAATTTATTTGCATACTTTCATTCATTGCATATTTTTATTTTTCTTTTCTAAATTTATTATTTTACCATTGGTGTTCAAATGTTCTTATTTAACTGTTATATCTTTTCTGGTATTATTTTGGTGCTTCATGACTTGTTTTATTTTGATTGGGTAATATTATTTAAATCAATGCTAATTTTTATATTACTGATAATCCTTTTGCATTGACATGAACTTACATTGTCTTTCATTACCCACTCTCTTCCCCATTGTTGCAAATTTTGCACCACTGGTATGCCATGGCTTCTATTGTTTTCTCACGTACATGTTGAAGCTTCCATGTAAATGAGACCCTTATCATTTGGCATTAACACCCATATTTTATTTATTTTCTATCTTTTGGTTACTTTTCTTCTTTTTCTCTTCTTTCAGGCTGGCCACCAAAGACGGAAAAAGGGAGAAAATTCTAAAAGGGGAGACAAACAAGTCCATCTGCACAATCCTTGAAGAAAAGCATCAGTTGGAACAACCCATCCACCTGCACATCTCAGCATGCACCGAGGACGGTGCAATCTTTAAGTGTGAGGAGGTCGATACCGACTTCCATGGGTTAGTCACTTCATATTTTAGCACCAATGTTTAATTTCTTTTGTTAAATTAGTTGTTGCATTTGCATATTTGTTTGATTTTATGCATCTAGTTACCACTTGGTTAAAGTAATAAAATTCTTTTAAGACCCTATCTTTGAAAAATTTCACTAATTTAAATTGAAAAATTTTTTATGTTAAAACTTGTTTGAAGTTGTATTTGGAACATGGTTTTTGAGCCAAAGAACACACAACCTGTGAGATTTTGAGCTTATTTACATGGTTACATTATTTAGCCATAAATTTTTATTCTTGTGTGTTTTCTTCTCTATGATTGTAATTTATATTTTGTTCCAATCTATATGTCCATTATTTAGTGTATTTACATACTTGCATATGATTGAGGCCATTATTTAAATTTTTACTCACTTATCCCAAATAAGCCTACCCTTTGAATCACCTTTGTTAGCTACTTTGAGCCTTTTTATCCCCATTTATTCTATATTTTACCACATTACTAGCCTTAAGCAGAAAAACAAATTAAATACCCCAATTGAATCTTTGGTTAGCTTAAGATAGAGATTGTGCATCAACTAAGTATAGGGAAATTGTGGGAAGATGGGTTAATAAGGGAATGTATCCTGTTCCTAATTTATTTGAATATTGGGAATTTGGGAACCTACTCATGTAAAACCAGAAAAAAAATTTAAAAATCCATGTGCATTGATAAGTTATGTTTATTTTTCAAAAAAAAAAAAGAGAAAAAGAGAAAAAGAAAAAAAATATATATAATATAAATAAATGAATAAGGGGACAAAATTACCCCAATGCTAAGTTTAATAATGAAAGATCAATGCACATGTGATAAATTAAAAAGAAAAGTTGGTACATGAGAATGGGAATCATACAAAAGTGGGAATTATGGGTAGTTAGGCATGAATTTAACAGTATATAGAGTATATGTATATTAGGTGAGAGCTTAGGTTGGTCAAAGATTCATATTACAGCTCACTTGGCCATACATATATCCTCACCCTTACCTTAGCCCCATTACAACCTTGAAAAGACCTCATGATGTTTGCATTAGTATACTAAATATTTGTTGATTGGTTAGATGAAAAATAAGGTTTAGAAAGCATGATTAGAGAAGAGTAGAGTGAATTACCCTATACACTTGAGTGACTAGAGTGCATATACACTACCAGTAAGGGTTCAATGCTTGATTCTATGTTCCCTGCTTTCATGAGCTATCTTCTTACAAGTTCACTTGTCCTTTATTGTATAAATTGAATTAGTGAAACTTGATTTATGTTTGTCTTGGAGAACTTATTTTTAACCAAGTAGGTAGAAACATTTTGCATATAGTTACATTCATATAGATAGGTTGCATTTCATGCATTCTACCATTCCTCTTCATTCCTTTATAGCTTCTCTTGAGCTTAGCATGAGGACATGCTAATGTTTAAGTGTGGGGTGGTTGATAAACCACTATTTCATGATTTATCTTGTTCTTAATTGAGTGGTTTTTATTAACTCTTTACCCACTTATTCATACTATTTGCATGGTTTTACATTTGCCTTCCTAATTATGTGCTTTGATTGAAAACATGCTTCTTTGGCCTTAAGTTCCCTGTGTTTAATCCTCTCTTATTACCATTAGATGCCTTGATATGTGTGTTAAGTAATTTCAGAGATTACAGGGCAGGAATGGCTCAGAGGATGGAAAGGAAGCATGCAAAAGTAGAAGGAATACAAGAAGTTGGAGAAATTGCTAAGCTGTCCAGCCTGACCTCTTTGCACTCAAACAACTATAACTTTAGCTACAGAGGTCCAAACGATGCAGTTCCAGTTGCGTTGAAAAGCTAACGTCCGGGGCTTAGATTTGATATATAATATGCCATAGTTTCTCTGACTCTAGGTGACGCGAACGCGTCATCCACGCGGCCGCGTCGCAGTGACGAAAAATCAGCGTGTTTGAATTTGCAACCAGCGAATTCTGGGCTGTTTCTGACCCAGTTTGCGGCCCAGAAAACACAGATTAGAGGCTATAAAGTGAGAGAATGCATCCATTCATCAACAAGCTTTCATATTCACAATTTTAGGAGTAGATGTAGTTTTTAGAGAGAGAGATTCTCTCCTCTCTCTTAGGATTTAGAATTAGGATTCTTTTCACTTTATGATTATTTCATCTTTTGTGATCACAGGTTCAATGTTCCTTTTATTTATTTTTCTAATTTAATTTATGAACTCTTCCATGTTACGTTTGATATCTTTATTAGTGCTAATTGAGGTATTTCAGAATTACGATTACTCTCTTTAATTTATGTATTCAAATTATTTTCATTCAAGTAGATTCTCTCCCCTTTTGGCTTTGGTTGAGTCATTGGAGACACTTGAGTTATCAAACTCATTGTTGACTGAAAATTAGAATTCTTCAAAAATTAATTCGAGTTCCAATAACTCTAGCCTTTCCCAAGGAAAGACTAGGACCTGAGGAATAAAAATTAATTCATCCACTTAACTTACCTTCATAGTTAGAGGTTAACAAGTGGGAGAAAAATCCAATTCTCATCACAATTGATAAGGATAACCAGGATAGGATTTCCAGTTCTTAATACCTTGCCAAGAGTTTATTTTATTATTACTATTTTATTTTATTCTTTTTGTTCAACATACTGCTTCCTTACTTTCAAAACCCCCAATTTACAAACTCATAGCCAATAATAAGAACATACCTCCCTGCAATTCCTTGAGAAGACGACCCGAGGTTTGAATACTCGGTTATCAATTTTAAAGGGGTTTGTTACTTGTGACAACCAAAACGTTTGTATGAAAGGACTTTTGAAGGTTTAGAAACTATACTTGCAACGAGGATTTATCTGCAAATTTCTAGACCATGCAAAAGTTCTCTCATCAATAATACCCTTTACCAATCACCTCCATACCTCTTCCCCAAATACCCTTAACCACTCACATCCATCCACTCTTCTCCATAAACCCCACCTACCTCCAAAATTCAAATTCTTTTCCTTCCCAAAACCCAACCCTAATGGCCGAAACCTACCCTCCCCCACCCCTATATAAACCCCTTAACACTACTTCATTTTCACACATCACAAACACTACTTCCCCCTTGGCCGAATACACTCTCTTACTCCATCTCCTCCATTTTCTTCTTCTTCTACTACTTTCTCTCTTCTTTTGCTCGAGGACGAGCAAACCTTTTAAGTTTGGTATGGTAAAAGCATTGCTTTTTATTTTTCCATAACCATTAATGGCACCTAAGGCCAGGGAAACCTCAAGAAAGAGGAAAGGGAAGGCAATTGCTTCCACCTCTGAGTCATGGGAGATGGAGAGATTCATCTCAAAGGTCCATCAAGACCACTTCTATGAAGTTGTAGCCAAGAAAAAGGTGATCCCTGAGGTTCCTTTTAAGCTAAAAAAGAGCGAGTATCCGGAGATCCGACAAGAGATTAGAAGAAGAGGATAGGAAGTACTCTCCAATCCTATTCAATAAGTCAAAATCTTAATGGTTCAAGAGTTCTATGCAAACGCATGGATCACTAGGAACCATGATCAAAGTATGAACCCGAATCCAAAGAATTGGCTTAGAATGGTTCGGGAGAAATACTTAGATTTCAGTCCGGAAAATGTAAGGTTAGCGTTCAACTTGCCAATGATGCAAGAAAACGCACGCCCTTACGCTAGAAGGGTCAACTTTGATCAAAGGTTGGACCAAGTCCTCATGGACATATGTGTGGAAGGAGCTCAATGGAAAGTTGACTCAAGAGGCAACCCGGTTCAATTGAGAAGACTGGATCTTAAGTCTGTAGCTAGAGGATGGTTGGAGTTCATCCAACGCTCTATCATTCCTACTAGCAACCGATCCGAAGTAAATGTGGATCGGGCCATCATGATCCATAGTATCATGATTGGGGATGAAGTGGAAGTTCATGAGATTATACCTCAAGAACTCTACAAAGTGGCTAACAAGTCCTCCACTTTGGCAAGGTTAGCCTTTTCCTCACCTCATTTGCCACCTCTACAATTCGGCTGGGATTGACATAGAGGGAGATATCCTCATTGATGAGGACAAGCCCATCACTAAGAAAAAGATGGAGCAAACAAGAGATCATGGACCTCAACAAGAGCATGAGAAAATTTCTCACCATGAAATCCCTGAGATGCCTCAAGGGATGCACTTTCCTCCACAAAACTATTGGGAGCAAATCAACACCTCTCTAGGAGAATTAAGTTCCAACATGGGACAACTAAGGATGGAACACAAGAGCACTCCATCATTCTCCATGAGATTAGAGAAGATCAAAGAGCTATGAGGGAGGAGCAACAAAGACAAGGAAGAGACATAGAGGAGCTCAAGAGCACCATTGGTTCTTCAAGAAGAGGAAGACACCACCCTCACTAAGGTGGACCCATTCCTTAATCTCCTTGTTCTTATTTTTCTGTTTTTTGGTTTTTGAGTCTTATGTTTTATTTATGTTTGTGTCTTTACTATATGATCATTAGTGTTTAAGTGTCTATGTCATAAAGTTATGAATGTCCTATGAATCCATCACCTCTCTTAAATGAAAAATGTTTTAATTACAAAAGAACAAGAAGTACATGATTTTGAATTCATCCTTGAAATTAGTTTAATTATTTTGATGTGGTGACAATACTTTTTTTTTTCTGAATGAATGCTTGAACAGTGCATATGTCTTTTGAATTTGTTGTTTATGAATGTTAAAACTGTTGGCTCTTGAAAGAATGATGGAACAAGGAGAAATATTATTTGATAATCTGAAAAATCATAAAATTGATTCTTGAAGCAAGAAAAAGTAGTGAATAAACAAGGCTTGCGAAAAAAAAGAAGAAAAAATTATGGCAAAAATAAAAGAAAAAAAGAAAGAAAAATAAAAAGCAAAAGCAACCAGAAAAAGCCAAGAGCTCTTTAAACCAAAAGGCAAGAGCAAAAAGCCAGTAACCCTTTAAACCAAAAGGTAAGGATAAAAAAGGATCCAAGGCTTTGAGCATTAATGGATAGGAGGGCCCACAGGAATAAAATCCTGGCCTAAGCAGCTAAAACAAGTTGTCCCTAATCATGTGCTTGTGGCATGAAGGTGTCATGTTAAAAGCTTGAGACTGAGCGGTTAAAGTCGTGATCCAAAGCAAAAAAAGAGTGTGCTTAAGAACCCTGGATACCTCTAATTGGGGACTCTAGCAAAGCTGAGTCACAATCTGAAAATGTTCACCCAGTTTTGTGTCTGTGGCATTTATGTATCCGGTGGTAATACTGGAAAACAAAGTGCTTAGGGCCACGGCCAAGACTCATAAAGTAGCTGTGTTCAAGAATCAACATACTGAACTAGGAGAATCAATAACACTATCTGAATTCTGAGTTCCTATAGATGCCAATCATTCTTAACTTCAAAGGATAAAGTGAGATGCCAAAACTGTTCAGATGCAAAAAGCTACTAGTCCCGCTCATCTAATTGGAGCTAAGTTTCATTGATATTTTGGAATTTATAGTATATTCTCTTCTTTTTATCCTATTTGATTTTCAATTGCTTGGGGACAAGCAACAATTTAAGTTTGGTGTTGTGATGAGCGGATAATTTATACACTTTTTGGCATTGTTTTTACATAGTTTTTAGTATGATTTAGTTAGTTTTTAGTATATTTTTATTAGTTTTTAAATAAAAATCACATTTATGGACTTTACAATGAGTTTGTGTTTTTTTCTGTGATTTCAGGTAATTTCTGGCTGAAATTGAGGGACTTGAGCAAAAATCTGATTTAGAGGCTGAAAAAGGATTGCAGATGCTGTTGGATTCTGACCTCCCTGCACTCGAAATGGATTTTCTGGAGCTACAGAAACCCAATTGGCGCTCTCTCAACTGCGTTGGAAAGTAGACATCCAGGGCTTTCCAGCAATATATAATAGTCCATACTTTTTCCGAGTTTTGATGATGCAAACTGGCATTCAAACGCCAACTTCCTGTCCTATTCTGGAGTTAAACCAGAAACAGGTTGCAAATCAGAGTTAAACGCCAGAAACAGGCTAAAACCTAGCGTTTAACTCCAAAAAGAGTCTCTACACATGAAAGCTCAATGCTCAGCCCAAGCACACACCAAGTGGGCCCAGAAGTGGATTTCTACATCATTTACTTATCTTATGTAACCCTAGCTACTAGTTTAGTATAAAAACTACTTTTAGTGATTTATTTTATATCTCTGGTTGGTCTTTGACTAATTTTCTGTTCTGAGATCACATTTAGGTGGCTGGCCATTCGGCCATGCCTGAACCTTCATCACTTATGCATTTTTCAACGGTAGAGTTTCTACACACCATAGATTAAGGTGTGGAGCTCTGCTGTTCCTCATGAATTAATGCAAAGTACTATTGTTTTCTTATTCAATTCAAGCTTATTTCTATTCTAAGATATCCGCTTGCACTTCAACATGATGAATATGATGATCCGTGACACTCATGACTATTCTCAACCTATGAACGCGTGCCTGACAACCATTTCCGTTCTAGCTTAGATCGAGCGTGTATCTCTTAGCCTCCATTCCGAAAGATCAAAGTCTTCGTGGTATAAGCTAGAATTATTGGTGGCCATTTCTGAGATCCGGAAAGTCTAAACCTTGTCTGTGGTATTCCGAGTAGGATCTGGGAAGGGATGACTATGACGAGCTTCAAACTCGCAAGTGTTGGAAGTGTGACAGACGCAAAAGGATTAATGGATCCTATTCCAACATGATCGAGAACCGACAGATGATTAGCCATGCGATGACAGCGCATTTGGACCATTTTCACTGAGAGGACGGGAAGTAGCCATTGACAACGGTGATGCCCAACATACAGCTTGCCATGGAAAGGAATATGAATGATTGGATGAAAGCAGTAGGAAAGCAGAGGGTCAGAAGGAACAAAAGCATCTCCATACACTTATCTGAAATTCTCATCAATGAATTACATAAGTATTTCCATCATATTTTATATTTTAATTATATTTCAATTATCAAATCTCCATAACCATTTGAATCCGCTTGACTGAGATTTACAAGGTGACCATAGCTTGCTTCAAGCCGACAATCTCTGTGGGATCGACCCTTACTCACATAAGGTTTATTACTTGGACGACCCAGTGCACTTGCTGGTTAGTTGTATCGGAGTTGTGAAAAAGAATTTGAGATTATAAACATGCGTACCAAGTTTTTGGCGCCGTTGCTAGAGATCACAATTTCGTGCACCAGCGTGCATGACGCGTACGCGTGGGTGTGATTAGCGTTCATTACAAAAGAACGCTACGTTCTCTTTCAAAGAACGCCTGCGCCAATTTCAAAATCTGGAACTCAACTTTGGCCATCGACGCGTACGCTTGAGGGACGCGTACGCGTGGGTATAGCATTTTTGAAGAAGCATGTATACGCGTGGATAGCGCAGAAGCGGGGAGTTGATAATTTGACATCCACGCGTACGCATAGAGGACGCGTACGCGTGGGGAGCGTTCTTGGCAAGAACGCTACATTCTCAAAGTGAACGCTACCAAAGGACGCATGGGCGTGCAGCACACATACGCGTGATACGTACTCAGCGAAGCAAGAACGCGCACGCACAGGAGATGCGTACGCGTCATTGAATGAATGCTGCACTCTCTGTGAGAACGCTACGTTCTCTTGAAGCTGCATGGAAATACCAATACAGACCCATTCTAAATTGCTTCAACAAAGGCCAAAAAGCCCAATCCAAGCACTTGAAGACTGAATTGGAAAGTGTATAAATGGAGGAGAATTTGATTTCATTAAGGGCTGGCTAGCAGATCGGAAAACTCTACACTGAATTCCATTTTAATTTTCCTTTTGTTCTTCATCTTCTGCATTTTTCCTTTTCTGTTTTGTATTAGAGCAATGATGAACTAACTTCCAAATTCATTAGGGAGAGGAGCTCTATTGTAATTCTAATAAATCCATGAAATTCTTCTTCTTCTCAATTCATTTGTGTAGCTATAGGATATCTTCTGTTTTGATTGTGAATTACTCAGTCCAGAAGGCGGTTTAATTCAATTGAATGTGGGTGTGAGCCTCGGAAGGTGAATCACTTACAATAGAATTGGAGCTCTATCCTTCACTACTCTCTTGATTAATACTATTCGGGAGGAATTGAGATCCTGAGAGTTAGTGTGGCTTATGGATGAGAGAAATGCACTTAACCTCTTCTCATGATAATTAGATGAAGGAATTGGCAAGATTGATTGTGATTAGAGAGATTGGATTGCCAAGAAATTGGAATCCAATCAATTTCAATCTGCCATAGATCTACTATATGATTGAGAAAGGAGTTGAGACCCATTGATTCATGAAGGATTAGGATATCTCGAATCCCTGATGAATTATTTTCTTTGAATTTCTTTAACTTAGAGCTTTCTGATTTCACTGCAATTTACATTGCCCACTTCTATTTTGATTTCCTGCACCCAATTCCTTTTATAATTCATGCAATTTAAGTTTCCTTGTCATTTAAGTTTCTGCCTTTTACTTTCCTGCAATTTAAGATTCAGTTATTTACCTTTCTTGCAATTTAATTTTCAGCTCTTTTAATTTCTTGCATTTTAAGTTTCAGTCATTTAAGCTTCCTGCCATTTACTTTTCTGTCAATTTACATTCTGCACTCTAGCTTTCTTGCAATTTACTTTCTGTCAATCAAATTTCACTCAAATTATCAATATTAGCTTAACTAAATTCATCACCATACTAAAGTTGCTTAATCCATCAATGCTTGTGGGATCGACCTCACTTTCGTGAGTTTTACTACTTGATGCGACCCGGTACACTTGCCGGTTAGTTTGTGTGGAATCGATTTTTTCTCATCAATTGCTTCCAAATAAAATTGAAAATATGATGAAAAACAGAAAACGGGCCAGTGACATGGAGTGGGTCCAAAAGAGTTTGGTTGGGCTTAAGTTCAATGACATCACTGTTTAGTCTCCCCCTGCTTCATGGCTGGTTCATAACGTCCCAGTTTTGTCTCCCTGCCACCTACGAGACAAAAACCAACAAAAGCGTTAAAATCTCAATTTTTCAACAGAATTTAATTCTAACATTCCCAAACTGTTCCTTAATGAACAGAACCTATCTTCACACAGAGGTTTAGTAAATCAGTGAGTTGTTCTTCGGATTTCACAAATTGAATATCAATAGTACCTCTTTGCACATGTTCTCTAATAAAATGATATCTAACTTCAATGTGCTTAGTTCTAGAGTGCAAAACAGGATTTTTAGAAATATTTATTGCACTCATATTGTCACAGAATAAAGATATACTATTGATTTTCAATTTATAATCCTTTAACTGAGTTTTTAACCAAATTAATTGAGAACAACAAGCAGAGGCAGATATGTATTCGGCTTCAGCCATGGATAGAGCAAAAGTGGCTTGCTTCTTGCTTGACCACATGTTGAGAGAGCTGCCAAGGAAGCAACACATTCCGAATGTGCTTCTTCTATCCACTCGATCGCCCGCAAAATCTACATCACAAAATCCTACTGTACAAAACTCATCAGATTTAGGATACCATAAGCCAAAATCACATGTTCCCTTAATGTATCTAATGATTCTCTTAACAGCTGAAAGATGGGATTCTTTTGGGTGAGATTGGAATCTTGAACATACACCCACACTTTGCACAATGTCTGGTCTAGAGGATGTAAGATACATGAGTGAGCCAATCATTTCTCTATACCGTAATTCATCCACATCCTTTCGACTTTCATCCTTATCAAGTTTAGTGTTTGGATACATAGGTGTTCCCATAGGTTTGGAATTTTCAAGCCCAAATTTCATGATTAATTCTTTTGCATATTTACCTTGGTGAATGAAAATACCACTAGGAGTTTGTTTGATTTGAAGACAAAGAAAAAAGTTTAATTCACCCATCAAACTCATTTCAAACTCACTAGTCATAAATTTTCCAAACTCTTCACACAAGGTTTCATTGGCCAAACCAAACACTATATCATCCACATAAACTTGAACAAGTAGAATATCATCATTAGATTCTTTGATAAATAGAGTAGTATGGTGGTACCCCTTTGAAAGTGATTTTCCAACAAGAAGGCACTAAGCCTTTCATACCAAGCTCTTGGAGCTTGCCTAAGCCCATAAAGAGCTTTTGAAAGTTTAAAAACATGATTTGGAAATTCTTTATTTTCAAAACCGGGGGGTTATGTCACAAATACTTCTCTATCTATAAAACCATTAAGGAAATCACATTTGACATCCATTTGGAACATTTTGAATCCCTTGTGGGTAGCATAGGCAAGAAGCAACCTAATTGCTTCCATTCTTGCTACCGGGGCGAAAGACTCATCAAAATCAATACCTTCCTCTTGATCGTAACCTTGGGCCACTAATCTAGCCTTGTTACGAACAACACTACCATCCTCACCCAATTTATTTTTAAAGATCCACTTTGTACCGGTTACCTTCTTACCATTTGGATTTGGTACAAGTGTCCAAACCTCATTCTTTTCAAATTGAGCTAGCTCTTCTTCCATGGCTTTGTCCCAAGAGGGCTTTTCAAGAGCTTGCTTTACATTGAGAGGCTCCAATTGGGACAAGAAGGCGACATTGCTTGGTTCCAATTGCTTATTGCTTGAGGATCTAGTGTTTACGCCTTGGGAAGTATCACTAATGCTAAAATCATGGGGGTAACCCTTCAAAAACTTCCATTCTCTTGGCCTTTGAGGTAAGGTTCTGCCTTGATGAGCTTCAGCAGTCTGGTCTGTTCTGGATTCTCTGACTGGTTCAGGAGACAAAATTGAAATGTCTCCTCCATCCTGATGAGACATTTCTGAACGGACAGGTTCTTCACTTGGGACAGTTTTGGAATTTTCTTGACTTGGTTGGTGGTTCATATCAGCTTCACTTCCTGTATCATCATCTAAAAGGGTACTGGGAATTGAATTAGTATCACAAAAAAAGGACACATGTATGGATTTCTCTATGGTTTTATGTTCCTTGAGGTAAATTCTAAATGCTTTGCTAGTGGTAGAGTATCCAACAAATATTCTTTCATAGGATTTTGGATCAAATTTTTCAAGATTTTCTTTATTGTTAAGTACAAAGCATTTGCATCCAAAAATATGGAAATATTTAAGATTAGGTGGGGTTCTTTTCCATAGTTCATATGGAGTTTTCTTCAAGCCTTTTCGAATGATAGTTCTATTCAAAATATAGCAAGCTGTATTTACAGCTTCAGCCCACAAAAATTTTGGTACATCATTTTTACAAAGCATTGCCCTAGTAATTTCTTGAAGGCTTCTATTCCTTCTTTCAACTACCCTATTTTGTTGAGGAGTTCTAGGACATGAGAAGTTATGAGCAACACCAAAATCATCACAGAATTTTTCAAAATCTTGATTTTCAAATTCTTTTCTGCTATCACTTCTCAAATGGGCTATTTTCAAATCTTTTTCATTTTGAATTCTTTTAGAAAGAGTTGAAAAAGCATGGAAAGCATCATTCTTATGAGCTAGGAAGAGTACCCAACCAAATTTAGAGTAGTCATCCACCACCACCAAACCATAATGTTTACCTCCTAAACTTTGAGTTCTAGTTGGACCAAAAAGATCAATATGCAACATTTCCAATGGCCTCTTAGTGGAAATTCCATCTTTTGGTTTAAAAGAGGATTTTACTTGTTTGCCTAGTTGACAAGCATTACAAGTAATATCCTTATCAAATTTAATGTTAGGAATTCCTCTCACCAAGTTCTTCTTAACAAGCTTAGAAATTTGGTACATGCTTGTATGACCTAATTTCTTATGCCAAAGCCATTTTTCAGATTCAAGTGAAGTAAAGCATGTCACTTTTTGATCTTTTAAATCCTCAAGAGTCAATCCATACACATTATTACACCTTTTAGCTTCAAACAAGATTTCTCCAGATTTTTCACAAATAACTAAGCAATTCAATTTTCTAAAAATAACTTCATAGCCAAGATCACATAATTGACTAATGCTTAGTAAATTGTGTTTCAGCCTATCAACAAGTAAAACATTATTTATGAAAGAAGAAAAACTCTTACCAACTTTACCTATGGCCATTATCTTTCCTTTTCCATTATCACCGAAAGTGACAAACCCTCCATCATATTCATCAAGCTTAATGAAGAAGGTTGCCTTTCCGGTCATATGCCTAGAGCATCCACTATCCATATACCACATATTGTCTTTTCGCTTAGATGCTAGGCAAACCTACAAAATAAGCTCAAGTGACCTTAGGTATCCAAATCTTTTTGGATCATTTGACATCAAACCATCTTCTTTGTCCCAAGCCATTATAGTCACAAACAATTTTACAAACTTTGTTTCCAATCATTCTTTCATCAAAGAAAACTGAATAGGAAAGTGTCCATTCCGGTTGCATAATCTATAAAATCTATGAGTTGATGTTTTCACAAAGCTTGTTGGGTTTTGAAACCTTACATCATTTGAGGATGATGCCATGTTTGTAAAAGAAGGTTTTTCAACAAATTTCACAGTTTTATGAAAACCCAACCCAGCTTTATCATAAAGAGGTTTTTGACTAGCCAAAAGTTGATTTAAATTTTCTGAACTTTGAGCAGAGGTGGCTAAGTCCTCTTTGAGTCTTTTTACCTCTTTGAGCAGCTTCTCATTTTCTTCAAAATAATTTAGATATGCAACCACAGAATGCTATTTTTTACAACCTTTTATTTCAGCTTTCAACCGCTTGTTTTCTTCCACAAGATCAACAACGGTTTCAGCTTCTCTCAATTTTTCTTTAAGAAAACTATTTTTAGCTTTAAGAATTTCAATTTGAGACTCAAGATTTTGGTTTTCATTTAAGAAGCATATAATCTTTTCAGAGAGGTGATCTATTATGAGATGAAGGTCTTCAGTGTCAGGGTTATGAAAAATTACCTGTTCTACGTGATTTGCCATGAGGCAAGTTTGAGACTTGGTTTCTGATTCTTCATCTTCATCAGAATCATTTTCTAAGTCTTCTCAAGAAGCCATCAGTCCTTTCTTCTTTCCCTTCTTTGGCTTATCCTCCTTCTTTAGTTTAGGGCAATCAGATTTGAAGTGTACAGTCTCTTTGCAGTTGTAGCAGATTACTTTACTGAAATCCTTCTTTGATTTTCTTGAGGTGCTCCCTTTGCTTCTTTCCTTCAGTTTCACCATTTTTCTGAATTTCTTTGCAAACAAAACAAAATCATTTTCAGATGAGTTATCACTGGATTCATCATCCAGAGGGTTAGTAACAGATTTGAGAGCTATTCCTTTTTTTTTATATCTTTTTTCAAGTATGTGTTTTCAAAAGCAAGTAAATTTCCTCTCAAATCATCATAAGTCATAGAATCAAGACCACTACTCTCAGATATCACTATTGCCTTAGTTTCCCACTCTTTTGTGAGACTTCTCAAAATTCTCCTCACAAGCACAGATTCAGGATATGTGATCCCCATAGCATCCAAGCCATTGATAATGATGTTGAATCTTTCAAATATTTCATCTATCGATTCTCCTTCCTTTATTGAGAACATTTCATATTCTCTGTTCAGCATGTCTATTCTAGTCTTCTTTACTAGGGTTGTACCTTCATGAATGATTTAAAGTTTGTCCCAGATTTCTTTTGCCATTGTGCATCTTGATACCCGTCGGTATTCCTCGAAGCTGATCGCACAGTTGAAAAGGTTGATAGCTTTGGTATTGGGTTCCACCTTTTTTCTATCTTCTTCTGTTCAGTTGGCTTCATTCTTGAGAGAAACAACACCATTAGCTCCTGTAGTGGTTGGAAATTGAGGACCTTCCAGGATTATCTTCCAAAGTCTATAATCTACTGATTGAACAAAGATCTTTATTCTTTCCTTCCAATAAGTGTAGTTCTTTCCATTAAAGAGTGGAGGTCTGTTGCTTGACTGCCCTTCTGTCAGAATGTAGGCCACCAGGTTTGAACCACTGTTATCTGCCATCAGGATCTTTTCTCCAAGCTATAAAGCTTGATCTCTTTGAGACCAAGCTCTGATACCAATTGATGGTTACAGTGGCTAAGAGAAGGGGGGGGGGTTGAATCTTAGGCCCTTTTTTGCTGAAAACACTTTTCTGCCCTTTTAAGAAAACTTTAGGAGATATTTCTGCTTTTTGTCTCGTCACTGGTCAGGAAACATTTTCTTTTTGTCTCGTGACTGGTGAAGAGATATTTTTCAATTTTGTCTCCTATGCAACAGGAACTATAATGGAGTAGAAGAGGAAGAGAGAATCACACCAAGATGTATCCTGGTTCAACTGCTAAGTGCAATGCAGCCTACGTCCAGTCTCCATCACAACTGTGACGGAATTTCACTATAATCAACCTGATTACAGACACCAATTCTTCCCTAGGAACTACCCTTCCTATTCGGGATAAGTCCAGAATCTATCCCCAATCCTGAACTTGACTTGGTTACCTACCAAGCTTTCAACTGCTAAGTGCTAACCCAACTTGCAAGGGGATTCTTACAAAATCATGATACACAACACATAGATGTACAAAGGACCTCTAAGACACCTATGGCTTTTTCTTTAATTTTGTACACTCTGCCTTTTTTCACTCGCTGGCTTTTTCTCACACTGTTTGCCTTTTTAACCATGAGACTCAGACAGACAAAACTAAAGAAAATACAAAATGAAACACATTGAAGGAGAAGAACTTCTGTTAGCTTGGGTAGCTATGAAAACTCTGTGCTTACACTCCTTGTCTCAAGCCTTGGCCGTTCACCCTTATTATAGAAGGGGAAGCTCCCAAGGTTAATGCTGGTTGAACCGAGCCAACTTCTTCTTCTTCAACACCAAAACCGGTTCGGACAGAGAGAAGAGAGAGGGAACCGAAAGCAAAAACAACATGCAATTACCTCTCTCTCATCCCTTCTCATCAAGCTTCATCAATCTGAGCCTTCCATCTTGACTTGGTCCCCAAAAAGGAATTCTGACCCTTGATGAACTCCTGATCCTTGACAGCTCCATCTGTTCTCTTTTTGCTTCTTCCTCCACATAGCTATAGTAGCTGCCTTCTGTGATGGATGAACAAAAAGTAGAAACGAGCTTCACCTAAGAGATCTTCTTTTCTGACCGAAATGGATTACTACCATTTTTAGGCATGGAGATCTTGAGGCTTTTTCACCACATCTTACCTTTAGTGGTAAAGATCTCAGCCACGCCATACTGTAGATTTTCTTTTTGCAAGGGCCATCATCACCTTGGCCGATTGCTTCTTCCTAGCTTCTGGTTTCTTTTTCTGATTACTTGCTTCTACCATCTTCTTTTCTGACACTGAAATGACCAAAATGAAGAGAGAGAAGATAGAGAAGGGAGAAAAGCTTTCAATGGAAGTAAAGAAGGAAATTAAAATCAATTAAAACCCATTTCCTATCCCCTATGCATAGTAACGTGTGTGACAATAAAAGCAATCAAATCAATTTCAACTTTCTCTTTCCATTTACCAATGCAATTAAACCAAAATTAATTAAATTTAAATTCCATTAATAAGGGGAGTGGGTAACCGAGGAAAGCATGCATCACTGCTTTTTTTCTTCTTCCAATTTTCGGACCAACCAATTGTTGGGTCACATAGAAGCATTACTTTTGGGCTTGCTCAATAATTTCCTAGCCCAATTATCTTGCTAATCAATTAAACATTTCAGCCATATATCATATAAAATTTTGCACAAGGCTAAATATTGACATTACAGCGGGCTTGTGTAATTTTCGGCCCAGTAATAAATCTGCACAAAACAAAATTGTTAAACAACCAAATTATAATTATAATACAATATGTAATTAATCATTTTTAATCAATGTTTGATCATCATACAGATTTTGGAGTTTTCCAAACTCAACAGAAAGATTGAGATTTGAAAGAAGAGAATTAGAGATTAGCATTCTTCGGGAGTTTGGGACTGTGAATCTGTGTGTAGAGTTGTGATATAATGTTGTATTTATATATCACTAAAATAGAATTGGTTTTTATATAAACAAAAGTATTAAATTATCAATTGATGATCTTGACTCAATGATAAAGACCTTTTGCACTAAGTGAGAGGTCATTGGTTTAATATCCACATATAACGTATATCTATATAGAGTGTGGATTGGGTACCTGTAAATAGGGTGCATGTTGCCATCCTTACTCTCCGAAAGTAGTATCTTAGACCAAACCTCGTATAAATAGGAATTTTCAATTAAAATGAAAGCCAAAATATTTTTACCATGTACTCCTTACCCGATTAAAATGATATTTCCTTCAAAATTTACGTTAAACATTATTTTTGACCAAAGCAAAATGTTATAAGCTTAAAAAACATTGATTACTCTTTGAAATTTGTATACTATACCAATATTTATATAAGTAAGGTTTTTCAATCACGATGAGATCTAATATATTTTGCTCCAACATTTATATAAAAAAATATTATTGACAAAAGTAAAATGTTATAAGCTTAAAAATCACTCACATCATTTTCCGAAAGTTGTATTCTACAACAAAACTCTAAATGAGAGTTTTCAATTAAAACAAGAAGTAAAATATTTTTATCGCATACCTCTTACCCAATTAAATTATATATTGCTCCGAAATCTATGGAAAAAAATCAATTTTGATGAAAGAAAAAAATTATAGTTAAGCTTTAAAAATACACTCATCACTCTTTGGATTTTGTATCTAAAATCAAAACTCATATAAATAAGAATTTTCAATTAAAATGAAAGCTATTGGATACTCCTCATCCGATTAAAATTATGTTTTGCTTTGAAATCTTGGTTAAAAAAAAAAAATAATTTTTGACAAATATAAAATGCTATAAGTTTCAAAAACACACTCATCACTCTCTCGAAGTTGTATCTAACACCAAAACTCATATAATAAGGATATTCAATTGAAACGAGAACCAAAATATTTTTACTCCATACCTTTTGTCCGATTAAAATTATATTTTACTCCGAAATATAAGTTAAAAATTATTTTTAACTAACGCAAAGCGTTATAACCTTCAAAAACACACTCATTACTCTCTGAAAGTTGTATCCTACCCAAAACTCATATAAAAAAGAATTTTCAAATAAAACAAGAGATAAAATATTTTTATCGCATACCCTTCACCTAATTAAACTTATGTTCTACTCTAAAATCTACATAAAAATCATTTTTGATAAAAATAAAATGCTATAAATTTCAAAAACACATTCATCTCTCTCTAAAAGTTCTATCCTACACCAAAACTCATATAAATAAGGATTTTCAATTAAAATGATAGCTAAAATATTTTTTCTGCATACTCCTCACCAAATTAAAATTATATTTTGCGCTAAATCTATGTAAACTGTTATAAACTTCAAAAGCATACTCATCACTCTTTTGAAGTTGTATCCAACGCCAAAATTTATACAAATAAGATTTTTCATTTAAAACAAGAGGAAAAAAAAATACTTTTATCGTATACCCATTGCTCGATTAAATATTATATTTTCTTTCGAAATCTATATTAAAAATTATTTTTTACTAAAGCAAAATGTTATAAGACTCAAAATCACACTCATCACTTTGAGGAAGTTGTATCATACACCAATACTCATATGAATAAGGATTTTTCATTTAGGACGAGAGCTACTACATATCCATTACCAAAATAAATTATATTTTGCTCCAAAATTTATGTAAAAGATATTATTGACGA
This sequence comes from Arachis hypogaea, assembly GCF_003086295.3. NCBI lineage: Eukaryota > Viridiplantae > Streptophyta > Magnoliopsida > Fabales > Fabaceae > Arachis > Arachis hypogaea. The sequence goes on along the minus strand of NC_092054.1, from coordinate 42,949,478 downwards.
AAGCAACATGTTATAAGCTTAAAACACACTCATCACTTTTCGAAAGTTGTATCTTACGACAAAACTCATATAAATAAGAATTTTCAATTAAAACTAAAGATAAAATCTTTTTATCATATATCCCTCACCCGACTAAAATTATATTTTGCTCTGAAATTTACGTAAAAAATCATCTTTGACTAATAGCAAAATGTTATAAAGTTGCAAAACTCACTCATGACCTTTGGAAGTTGTATCGTAGACCAAATCTCGTATAAATAACGATTTTCAATTAAAAGGAGAGCTAAAATATTTTCATTAGATATCCCTCACAATATTAAAAATACATTTTCTTCTAAAATTTATTTAAAAAATTATTCTTGACTAAAGCAAAATGTTATAAACCTCAAAAAGATACTCATCACTCTTCAAAAGTTGTATCCTACACCAAAACTCATATACTATAAATTTTCAATTAAAATGAGAGCTAAATATTTTTACTGCAAACCTCTCACCATATTAAAATTATATTTTGCTCTAAAATCTACGTAAAAAGTTATTTTTGATAAAAACAAAATGCTATAAACTTCAAAAACACATTCATCACTCTTTAAAAGTTGTATCCAACAACAAAACTCATATAAATTGTCACATGAGTAAACACGTGAAGTAACTTGTTAGAGTAGTTAGTAGTTGAGTTAATTGTAAAGAATAGTTAGTTAGGAGGCTAATTGTTGTTATATTTAATGGTTGCAACCAGCTGTAAATAGGTTAAGAAAAACCCAATTCAATCAAAATGAGTCTTTGAGACTGAGAGAGCATATTCAGAGTACATTCATTGCTCTCTGGTCACAATTTTCATCCTGTGAAGTTTTTCCATTCTCTTCCTGAATGCTTCACCACTTCAACATGGTGCGGTGAGCATGGAAGGAAGAAATCAATGAGGAATTGAACTTCAAAAAGGATGAATCGATAGAAACTTCGTTGAATTTCATTATTGTAGTTTTTTCCCTTCTTTTTCTGAATCTTCTCTCATTCTTCGTCTACTTTCTTTCTCTTCTACTATTTTCTTCTCTTACTTTGAGACTCCAACAATAGAGACTAATGAGATCTGTGTTGTCTGAACAAGATTCAAGATTCAGGTAACCATTTCCGATTAGCGAGTCTTGGGAAGAAGATTACGCAATTAATTGTGAATTTCAACGTCAGTCACAAATGGCATCAGAGGCGAATCCAACAATCGATCTGCAAACGCTGAGAAGTCTTCTGAGTCAGCTAAATCAGATACAGTCAAATTCAAATAGGAACCAGCAGAATCCAGCATTAGATCTGGCAAGTCCGTATTTCTTGCATCCTGGGGAAAGTTCAGGAACAACCCTAATTCCTATTGCATTAGAGCACAACAATTATCAAGTTTGGGAGAGAGCAATGTGGAGAGCCTTGAGAGGAAAGAACAAGATCAGGTTCATAGATGGTTCACTTCAGCGACCAACACAGGAAGATCCATTGTTTGATGCGTGGGAAAGATGCAACACATTTGTGGTTTCTTGGATCAGTCACTCGTTAAGTCTTAACATAGCTAAAAGTGTCATATGGATCAACTCGGCGGAAGAACTATGGAGAGAACTGAAACAACGCTACTGCCAAGGAGACATGTACAAGATTGCTGAACTGGAAGAAGAGATGTATGCAAGCAAGCAAGGAGAATTATCTGTGGCAGATTATTACACACAATTGAAAATAATCTGGGAAGAATTAGAGAACTTTCGCCCTGTACCAAACTTTTCAAGATGCATTGATAGGTGCACTTGCGAGCTAAGTATCATGAGGAATTACAGAGAAGAATCCCAAGTGGTAAGGTTCTTGAGAGGATTAAGTGATCAATTCGCCACTGTGAGATTACAACTCATGCTGATGAATCCCATGCCGAAGTTAGAATCTGTGTTTGCCTCCGTTTTGCAGCAAGAAAGACAACTAAACATGCCTAAAACTCTGGACAGCAATGCACTAATGGTGAATGGAAGAAGCAGTAGTGCGAATTCAAGAAGTGAGGTCAATATTGGAAATATGAGAGGCAGAGGTAGAGGCAGAGGGGGCAGAGGCAGAGGGGGAAGAGGTCAAAAATAGTGTACCTACTGTGGAAAGTTAGGCCACTTAATTGATGTATGTTACAAGAAGCATGGATATCCTCCCAATCTCAAGAACAATCAAAGCTCATTTAACAACATAGTTGCTGAAGATGATGATGAAGACAGCAACATGCAGGTGCAGTCCCAAAAAGGGATGGATGATAGGTCTGAGCCTCATTTTACTTTAGAGCAGAGGAAAGCATTGCTTGCTCTCCTGCAAAACCAAGAATCTCAGCCAAGGCATAGCATCAATCAGATTAGCACCACCACCCTCCTATCCAAACAAAGGTATATCCTACATCATGTCACTCTCTGTTTTTAGCCCAAGGTCCTGGGTCATTGACTCAAGTGCCACAAATCATGTAGCTTACTCACATAAATCCTTCCACAGAATTTATAAAATTAACCCTGTGATCATTAACATGCCTGATGGAACTAGAACAATCGCAACACTAGCAGGAAATGTCATTTTTCATAACAATTTACAACTGTTTAATGTGTTTTACATTCCAACTTTTAAATTAAATTTGATATCGGTTTCAAAATTAACTTTGGATTCTGAATGTCAACTGATTTTTGATGAAAATGGTTGTGTAATCCAGGAAAAGAAAACATTGAAGACAGTTGGTGTAGCTGAACAGAGAAGTGGATTGTATACTTTTGAAAATCTTCAACCTATTGCAGCTACATCAAATTCAGCATGCATCAATACACACACATCACACTCATCATATCCTGACCATTCTATATTGTGGCATCTTAGGTTAGGGCATTTTCCGAATCATAGAATAAAGGTGATGCAAAAGGCATACACTGATTTACAATTTTCTAGTTGTAATAAGCCATGCGACTCTTGTCACTATGCAAAGCGAAAAAGAAATTTCTTTGTACCAAGAATTACACAGAGTAAGAACAGATTTGATGTTGTGCATATTGACATTTGGGGTCCAATAAATACTGTATCATTTTCTGGTTTTAAGTACTTCTTAACGATAGTGGAAGATAAAAGTAGATTCACTTGGATTTATTTCATGAAAGGAAAAAGTGAAGCTGCTGAATTAGTTAAAAGTTTTGTCAAATTAATTGAAACCCAATTTGGTATCACTATCAAAAAGATTAGAACGGACAATGGACCCGAATTCAAACTTGATGCTTTCTATGCATTAAAGGGAATCATACATCAAACATCATGCGTTGAAACGCCTCAACAAAATGGAATAGTTGAGAGGAAACATCAGCATATTCTAGAAATAACAAGAGCATTGATGTTTCACTCCAACTTGCCCAAAAAATTTTGGAATTATGCTGTGGCACATTCAGTTCACTTGATGAATAGAATTCCCAGCAGTATTTTAAAAAACGTCTCACCATATCAATTATTATATGATAAACAGCCGGATATTTCATATCTAAAAATCTTTGGATGTTTGGTGTATGCATCTACACTAGTGAATCATAGAAGCAAATTGGATAAGAGGGCCAGAAAGTGTGTCTATCTTGGTATAAAGGAAGGAGTTAAAGGACATTTATTGTATGACCTTAGTAGTAGAAATATCTTCATTTCAAGGAACACAATTTTCTATGAATTTGTTTTACCTTTTACAATACAGGAAACTGTACAAAATGAGAAAGTTGAGATTGAAACACACCCAGATTTTTGCATACATGATTTGCATACATTTGAGGATCCCTTGTGCACTGAAATTCAACAATCACACACACAACCAGGATCACAACAGCAAATTGCATCTAGGTCCCCATCCTTAGATCATGCACCATGAACATCCTTTCATACCAATATTCCTATTGCATCACACACTTCCATTATGCAACTTTTAAGAAAGTCCACTAGGGAGACAAGATACCTTGTGATTTTCAATGCATGACTACTTCATCAGCTCTATTAGCTACACCAGATTCCAGCACAACTCATTCTTCACAATGTCTTCATGAAAATTTTTTTGAATACTAGTTTGACATTATTCATGATTTAAAACAAAATTTCTTTGAACATTCCACCCTGCTATTGTTTGAATCCGCCATACCAGATTCAGCTTTACCACTCATTCCATTATGTTCATCCTCCATTGCATTTGTCAATCAAGCCACTTTTCAGCCAAAACACACTGAACCCAAATGCTATGCTGAAGCTGTCACTGATCCAAAATGGCAAGAAGCAATCAATGTGGAGTTAAATGCTCTAAAAGAAAATAAGACTTGGACTCTAACACCTCTTCCAGTTGGAAAAAGGACTGTAGGCTGCAGATGGGTGTTTAAATTGAAGCTCAATGCTGATGGAACGGTGGAACGCCACAAGGCTAGATTAGTGGCACAGGGCTTCACCCAGATGGCTGGAGTGGATTATCTTGAAACATTTCGCCCAGTTGTGAAGATGACAACCCTTCGAATCTTACTTGCCGTAGCAGCAGTCAAAGGCTGGTTCGTGCATCAATTGGATGTCAACACGGCCTTTTTACATGGGGATCTTTTTGAAGAGGTCTATATGAAGCCTCCTCCTGGACTGTTCCTCTCTGAGCCGGGACTGGTATGCAAGTTAGATCGTTCCCTTTAAGGCTTAAAACAAGCCAGCAGGTAGTAGAACACTAAGCTCACTTCCACTCTTCTCTCGATTGGTTACTGTCAGTCTCGAAGTGACTATAGCCTTTTCACCAAATCTACAAAATCTGGTTTCACAGTTATACTAGTATATGTTGATGACCTAATTGTTTCAGGGGATGACATGGCAGAGATCAGCTTCATCAAACAGCATTTGCATCTTTTGTTTAAGATCAAAGACATTGGTGAACTCAAGTTCTTTCTTGGCTTGGAGGTGATTCGAAGCAAGAGGGGGATCATGGTGAATCAAAAGAAATATTGCCTCGATCTCTTGGAGGATTATAACCTGCTAAATGCCAAGCCAGCAGCAACACCAATGGACTACACCATCAAATTGACCAAGAATTCTGGAAATCCGTTGCAGTCTAATACAGAGTATAGGAAGCTGATTGGAAAACTGATCTATTTGACCAATACTAGGCTAGAAATTGGATATGCTGTTGGGAGACTAAGTCAATATCTGGATTGTCCCACAGACATGCACTTTGAAGTAGCATTGAGAGTTTTAAGATACTTAAGAGGAACACCAACCAAAGGGCTGATGTTTGCAGCTGACACAGATCTAACACCAACTAGTTTTTCGGACAGCGATTGGGGCACTTGTTCAGATACAAGGATATCAACCTCAGGCTACTGTTTTTTCATTGGCACTTCAATTGTGTCCTGGAAAAGTAAGAAACAAAGTACAGTCGCCAACTCTTCATGTGAGGCTGAATATAGAGCTCTAGCAATGGCTACACGGGAGGCACAGTGGATCACTTATGTGCTACAAGATCTGAGAATAAGGCTTGAAAGACCCATAGGAATATACTGTGATAGCCAATCTGCATTGCATATTGCCGCTAATCCCGTATTCCATGAGAGAACCAAACATATAGAGATGGATTGTCACATTGTGAGAGACAAATGGCAAGAGCAAGTCACAAAGTTGCTACCCATCTCTACCCACAATCAAGTGGCAGACATATTGACAAAAGCATTGGCTCCTAATCAGTTTCAACAATGTTTGAGCAAGTTGAGAATGATGGAGAGCATCGATTCTAGCTTGAGAGGGGGTGTCACATGAGTAAACACGTGAAGTAACTTGTTAGAGTAGTTAGTAGTTGAGTTAATTGTAAATAATAGTTAGTTAGGAGGCTAATTGTTGTTATATTTAATGGTTACAACCAGCTGTAAATAGTTTAAGAAAAATCCAATTCAATCAAAATGAGTCTTTGAGACAGAGAAAGTACATTCAGAGTACATTCATTGCTCTCTGGTCACAATTTCCATCCTGTGAAGTTCTTCCATTCTCTTCCTGAATGCTTCACCACTTCAACATAAATAAAAATTTTTAAGTAAAGTGAGAGCCAAAATATTTTTATCGTATACCTCTTGTCCGATTAAAATTATATTTTTCTTCAAAATCAACGTTAAAAAGCTATGTAAAATATTATAAGCTTCAAAAACAAATTCATCATTTTCTGGAAGTTGTATCCTATACAAATACCTATATAAATAAGGATTTTCAATTAGGATAAAAGCTAAAATATTTTTACTATTTACCTATTATCATAATAAAATTATATTTATCTCTGAAATTTATGTAAAAAAAATATTATTGACAAAACAAAATCTTATAAGCTTAAATAACACATTTATCACCTTTTGTATGTTGTATTCTACATCAAAATTCATATAAATAAGGATTTTCAATTAAAATAAGAGCTAAAATAGTTTTACCACATACCTCTCATCCAATTAAAAATTTATTTTGCTCTAAAATCTAGGTTAAATCATTTTTTATAAAAGAAAAATGTTATAATAAAACTTCAAAAACACAAGCTTCGAAAGTTGTATCTTAGATCAAAACTCATATAAATAAGTATTTTTAATTAAAATGAGAGTTAACAATATTTTTATCGGATGCCCTCATCAAATTAAAACTATGTTGTGCTTTGAAATCGTAAAAAAAATCATTTTGGACGAAAGCAAATTGCTATAAGCTTCAAAAACACACTCACCACACTCCGGAAGTTGTATCCTACACTAAAAATCATATAAATAACGATTTTTCAATTAAAATGAGAGCCAAAAGATTTTTACCACATACCTCTCACCAGATTAAAATTATATTTTGCTTCAAAATCTACAAAAAAAAAAAAAAAAACATTTTTAACAAAAGCAAAATGCTATAAGCTTTAAAAACACGCTTATCACTCTTTTGAAGTTGTATCTAACACCAAAATTCATATATATAAGAATTTTCAATTAAAATAAGAGCTAAAATATTTTTACCGCATACCCTTATCCGATTAAAATTATCTTTTGCTTTAAAATATGGCCAAAAAAAATTTGGATATGAATTTTTTTTTTTGTGTTTTATAGAAGCCTTGGTGGTGGAGGACAGCTACGCAGCATGCATGAAGGATGTCTTCACGCTTCCTACCAATCCGAATGGGCTACTCGCTGGAAAGGCTTGCACAGCTCTACATTCGGAAAGTAGTTAGACTCCACAGTGTACCAACCAGCATTGTATCCGCAAAGACCCAAGATTCACATTACGATTTTGGGGTGCATTTCAGAAGGCGTTAGTAACCCACCTGCACCTAAGCACGACTTGTCATCCCCAAACTGATGTACAATCAAAGTGAAGCATCCAAATCCTAGAGGACATGCTAAGAGCTTGCGCATGAGACCAAAATGGGAGCTGGGATAGATATCTATCACTAGTAGAGTTTGCATATAACAATAGATAAATGTGAATATATCTATTTGTTATTTTTGCTTTCATTTCTAATGTGTTATTCGCTTAACTATCATAGATAATGCCGATAAAGTCAAATATAACTCATGCTTAACCCGCGCGCTTAACTCACCCTACAGGCTCATATTAATATACATAATATATAGTTTAGAGTCTTAGAGTTTAACCAAATGGTAACACCTGACGACTGGGATTGGTCGACATGCCGGAAATTGGGTCATTATAATTTGGTATTAGAGCAGTTCGTTTTTTGTAAAGTCTGAGGACTGGACTGACTATGCTTCACTGCATATAATTTTATCTGTTTCATGTTATTTATTTGAAAGTCTTTTGCATGATCATTAGTAGTACTTTATTGCTTTCTAGTTTAGTTATTTATTTTGCTATTTTATATTTATTTTGAAAAATGTCTCATGTATTGCTCACTGAGCCTGAAAAATCAAAAGAAAAGAAAAGAAATAGTAAAATGCATGAGACTTGAGTTATATATTATGAGTTATTCTGATTACTCAAAATGTGGTGGCATTATCTTTGACTCTGAATGCATGAACTGAACAGTACATAATTGATAGTGAAGTCAAGAATGTTAGTTCATGAAGTACAGGAACTTAGAGAGATATTATAGATTCTCTAAAGTAAGTAAGAAATTAATTCTTGAAGCAAAACAAACAACAAAAAGAAAAAAAAATAAAGAACAAGGTCCAAGGCTTTGAGCATCAATGGTTAGAACTCAAAAGAGTTCCCTAGTTAAGTGCTTGTGGTGTTGTTGTGTCAAGTTAAGCTTGAGGACAAAAAACTTAGAGTCATGGCTAGGCTCAAGGTGCAAAGTACCAAAGGAAAAGAAAAGAAAAAGTTGTGTTCAAGTATCAATTAGGGTCTAAAGAAGAGAATCCATAATATCATCCGAGTTCTAGTTCTGAAGGATATCAATATCTCTGAGCTTCAAAGAATAGTGAGATGCCAAACCTATTCAGAATTATAGTGTCGTTAGCCTCACTCAATGATTGGACATGAGCTTAAATGAACACTCAAGTCTTAGGTGTTTTCTCTTCTCAGTCCTATATTGTTTTAGTTGCTTGAGGACAAGCAACAGTTCAAGTTTGGTGTTGTGATGCGTAAGCATCTTTACCCTATTTTCTGCTTATTTTTAGTTATAATTTATTAAGTTTTATTATATTTTAGTGTTAAAATCTTCTTTGGATGCTACTTTGAGTTGTTTTAGTGTTTTAATTATTTAAGGAGAAATTCGGATCAATTTGGCAGAGTTTTGTGCAAGAAATAGAAGAATTGGAGCTGCCCACTGGGGCACTAAATGCCAAGTTGGTGTTTAGCGCCAGGCAATCCGAATTCAAATCCCATCAAAGGAGCACTTTTAGTGGATTTAGCTTTTGATTACTATCTTATCTTTTATTTTTGTAATTTTTATTTACAAACAAAATCTTTTAGGTCTGAAATTTATTATTTTATTTTAGTTTCAAATCAAATTAGGTTAGATATAAAAGGAAAAAGATTCATCCTTTAGGGGATCTTCGCTCTTCCGCACGTTTCACTCTTGTTTTCTCTATAAGTCATGAGCCGCTAAACCATTTTGGTTAAGATTAGGAACTCTGTTTATTTCTATGGATTGAGATGATTATTTTTCTATTTTAATTAATGTATTGATTCAGTTTCAAGGATTGTTTCGTTCTTCATCTTATGAATCTGGGTAGAACGATAGTATAATCCTTATTCTATATGTGTTCTTGTGATTCTTGAAAGAGTTATCTCGCTTGAACAACAGCTAGAAAGCAAATTCTTCCTAAATTGCTAATTACTTGAACTAATCGAGATACGTGACATATAATCTCTTAGCTTTGGGTAATTAGGATTTCTGTGGCCATAAACTAGAATTGCTCTTAACCCTTTAATCTATATTAAGTGACCAAGACATTGGCGATTGATTGGGTTAGAAGGAGACTAAATCACTAAGACATGGTACATTTTGCCATGAAATGAATCTTGCATGATCAAAATAGTTGGTAAGAAAACTTAATCCGGATGAACAAACAACTCCGATTAACTATTTTCTCTCATAGATTTCACACCATTTTTATTGTTTGCTTTCCAATTTTTTGAATTTACTATTTAATGTATTTTACAACCCTCAAATCACAGCTTTCTTCTTGCCTAACTTAGTGATTCATTCGACCATTATTGCTCAGTCCATCAATCCTCGTGGGATCGACCCTCACTCACCTGAGGTATTACTTGGTATGACCCGGTGCACTTGCCGGTTAGTTTGTGGGTATTCGAAATCCCGCACCAAGTTTTTGGCACCGTTGTTGAAGATTGACTGTGATTGACAATTACCAGTTGTCTGATTGCTTAGATTAGGCATTTTTGTTTTTTTTATTGTTTTCAATTTTGTTTTCTTTCTTTTTATTATCAAAAATTAAGTTTTCTCTCATTAAAAAAAATTTTGCCTTAATTTTTAAAATTAAGTTTGGTGTCACCTAGTATTTTATTTTCAAAATTTTCGAAAATATTAGTGTTTGTCTTGTTTAATTTTCGAATCATTTAGCTTATCTTATTAGTTGGTTTCGAATTTTCCCTAGTTATTTGCTTAGTAGCTTTCGAATTCTATTGCTTTATTTATTTAGTTTATTTTAATTTATTTCTTTTACATAGGATATCTCACTGGGAATTCTCTATACTCTGACATAGAGATTTCCACCTTTTTTTGTTTTCTGTTTGTTTATGAGCAGGAACAAGAATAAAAAACCCCTTCTTGATTTTGACCCTGAACCGGAGAGGACCTTGAAGTGACTTTTGCAACAAGCAAGAGCTTACAATGTCGGTGAGAATCTCAGGGACACTTTTGAGAAGGAAGCTGAAGAGCCCACCATGGATTCCAATGCTAATGTTGAGAATTCGAATGGTAATGAGCAGCCTAGATAGATGCTTGGCTCATACATTGCTCCCACCCCTAATTTCTATGATAACAGTATTGTGGTACCTCTATAAGTGCAAACAACTTTGAGCTAAAGCCACAGTTGATTACTCTGGTGCAACAAAACTGTCAGTTTCATGGACTCCCGCAAGAAGACCCAAATTTGTTCATTTCTAATTTTCTGCATATATATGATACTGTGAAGATTGATGGAGTGAATTCGGATGTCTATAAGTTGATGCTCTTCCCATTTGCTGTGAGGGATAGAGCAAAGCAGTGACTTGATACTTAGCCCAAGGAGAGCTTGGACACTTGGGACAAGGTGGTCAACAAGTTCCTGACCAAGTTTTTCCCTCCCCAGAAGCTGATTAAGCTGAGGATGGATGTTTAGACTTTCAGGCAAAGAGATGGTGAGTCCCTCTATGAAGCCTGGGAGAGATACAAGTCAATGATCAGGAGATGCCCTCCTGACATGTTCTCAGACTGGATCAGGCTACAGATCTTCTATGACAGACTCTCAGAGATGACCAAAATATCTCTGAACAATTCTGTAGGTGGCTTTCTGCATATGAAGAAGACCTCTGAAGAGGTTAATGGGTTGATTGAGATGGTTCCAACAACCAATACATGTACACTTCTGAGAGGAATCCTGTAAAGAAAGGAGTCATGGAGCTGGATACCTTGGATGCTATTCTTGCTCAGAACAGGGCCATGTCTCAACAGATTAGCATGATCACTCATCACTTGAGTGGAATGCAAGTCTCAACTGTTAATACTCAAGATGCTCCTTATGACATGAGTAGTGGATTCAACCAAGGGGAGACTTACAGTTATGCTCAACCCGCTCCTGAACAGGTTAACTATATGGGCAATTCCTCTAGAAATACCAGTAATGATCCTTACTCTAACACATTTAATCAGGGATGGAGGAATCACCTAATTTTTGGGTAGAGAGAGCAACCCTAAATGCCTCAGCCAAATTTTAACAACAACTCTCAAGGCAATTTCAATCAAAATAAATTCAACAACAGTCAGTTCTAACCCTTTCAGCAGCAACAAGTGACTTTCCAGCCTCAGAACACTACAGACCTGGCTTCTATAGTTGCAGAACTCTCCAAGAACACTCAGAGTTTCATGCAGGAGACGAGAGCTTCAATTCGGACCATGAAAGTACAAGTGGGTCAATTGAGCAAGAAAATACTTGAGAGGCTTCCTAACACTCTTCCTGGTGACAACAATGGTAAATCCAAAAGAAGAATGCAAGGCATCACAATGGCTGGTGAATCTATGTCAGAGGAAGTGCAAATTGCTAAGGGATCAGAAGAAATAGAGGCTCCAGAGAAGGCTAATGGTGCCATAGCACACGCCCTATCCAAGGCATCCGAACATAAGCCGAAGTCACCATACCCTCAGAAGCTCCAAAAGGAGGCCAAGGACGGGCAATTCTCGCAGTTCTTGGAAGTCATCAAAAAGTTGCAGATCAATATTCCTTTTGCTGAGGTACTGGAGTATTTGCCTCAATATGTTGAGTTCATGAGGAATCATATGCTTTTTTTTAGTACTAGAAATATACAAAAACTGAATATCAAATACAAACCAAGATGATGAAGAAAGACACTCAATGTGTAATATTTGATTTCTGAATCATTCTGCTTGAGTTTCCCTAAATCTAGTTCTTCTTCTTATATCCAAAAACCAAGCTAATGTTAGCCATTGCAGCAAAATATTTTGCACTGAATACACGATGCTTTCCTTTATTTGTGCAGTTGTAATTCCTTCTTTAAAGGATGATACTTTCCTTTCTTCTAGCAGTATCACACCTCCATAATAACTTCAAATCTTGCTATTAATGAATGATTTTTTCTAAATTAAATAAGCATTAATATCATTCCCAAATCTAAAGACTTTATAGCACAATCAATTATATCATAATAATTTAATTATTGAATTTAAACTAATGTTTGTCATCACAATAAATTGTAAAATTTTATTCTAACTCAACAATCTCCTCCTTGATGGCAAATATTTTAAAATAGAGAGCTTTCAACGAAATAGAATAAAAGTAGAAAAACTTCCCTTTCATATGCAGAATAATTTCTCCATAAAACCAGAGATTAAAGTTCCCCCTGAATTGATGCTATGGACTCTATCTTGAGCTAAAATATCAGGGTGCAGCAAAAACACAAGCCAACACTTACAATGATAGTTATATAATATGGTGATTAAGAGATTGTAGTTAATAAACCAAGTCTTAAACTAAAACAAACTTTAATAACTCAGTAACCAAGTCTTTGAACATAAAAAATGACTAAACCAACAATATTTCTCTCCTTTATTTCTATTACTCCCTCTTTTGTCATCAAGGGAGCAAATGAAGACCTGCAAGAACTTGTCAAAGAATAAAAAACTAAAGCAAATTGTTTGGTTATATAATCATCCAAAATATCTTAAAAACAAAATATAACAGTAAATTAATGACTAGAGTCACTAAGCATCAGAACTGGCTCAACGCTCGACTTTCTCAGCATCTTCATCATTAGAAAAATGTGCTTCGAGGTAAGATCATCAATGTACTGGTTCAGGATGTCAATTCTTCCCTTGGTTTTTTGTAGATTAGACTCAACAATTCCATCTCGGTGCCTTTGCTCGGCCTAATAGGCTTGTTGTGCTTCCACATGATTCCCAAACTCCTGAGCCAAGTCTCTCACTATACTAGTGAGCTCAGTGAACTTGGAGTTGCTTGAGGATTGAGAGGCCTTCAAGCTACCATCCCCTCCTGCAACTAACTGTCTTTTACCTCTTGCACTTGCATTGGTTTTCTTGGCAATGTTTTCCCTTTCAAAAATGAAGAACATTCCTCATAAACTTCATTGGAGAAATCAATATTGTGAAGTTCAAAGATTTTAGTGAGGAACATTACATAGGGTAGAGCAGTGTTGCGGAAGCTAGTGACGCATTCATGCATGTGACGAATCATGATATAATAGAACAATCTTGATTTTGTTGATCAGGGAAAAATATTGAGGGTATCATAGAAGAAGACTTTTTGACAAGAGCCACTTTGAGGAAGAATTATGTGATTGACGATCCCATGAAGCTGAGCATGAATGGCACCTAAAGCTCGGTGAGATGGCTTAACGCTATCACAAGAGGGAATATCGACACAGATACTTCCAATAGCATCAGTTAGGTATACATTGAGTTCTTTGTCCCATTTAACAGAAGTGTATACTTGAACACCAAAGCCAAAGAAACTAAGAGCTTGATTAAGGCTAGGACGATCAATAACAATATTTTTTTCTTTTACAGTTGAAATAATTCTTTCTTTGTGAAAATCTATGTTTGCATAAAACATTTTTACCAGCTGAGAAAAAATAGGACACTTAACATAAAAAATTAGAAGCTAGCCTTGGTAGTAAAAAATATATTTGAAAACCAATTCTTTCAAGGTAAGTTTCTCTAAATTAACCAGTTTGGTAGGACATAGAGAACGTTTGAAAATATCTTCTTTAAAGAACATCTAGTTCATGAAAAAACAAAAACAGAGATCATCAAAGGATTTTCTAAGAAGCCAGAATAGAATGACTTGTAAGCTAGAGGATTCATAGACATAGGAGTTCGGATAGAATGTAAAACAAAATTGAGAATACATACCACGGTTGAGAGGAGGAGAGGGGGTTCGCTCATGGTCAGTAGGCTTACGCATGGGCCTCTTGCCTCGTGAGGAGGAATGAGGTGGAGAAGTAGCAACACGTCAGGTTGAGGTCTTGGTGCAAGCCATGGACAGGGGGAGAGGAACTAGGGTTTTGGTGCATGGAGAAGGAAAGGATGAAGTGTTGTTGTGAGAGTGATGCGGAGAGTTTGAGAGAAAGAGTTTTCTCTTGGTTGCCATTATATAAGAAAAGAAAAAGAGGGTATATAAAAATTAGAAGCAAAAGCTGATTGGTGAGTAAGGGAAGAGGTGCACAATAAGTGTATATGTAAAATTTAAATGCAGACATAATGGGGAGAAACCAGTTCTATATTGAAAAGAAAAAGAAAGATATGATATAAAAGAAGTAAATGTATGTGATATGAAAGAGGAAAGATATGATTTGCAGGAGACAAAATAATTTTAATGAGATATGATGATATGAGTCATAAAAGGATATATTTTGAGAAAAAAATTTAAATCAAAATATATTCAGAACAAAATTAAACTCCAAAACAAATTTTGTAAATGCAATTATCAATAAAACATAGTACAAATGATCTAGATCATAAGCTCAATCTTTTTTCAGAGGATAATAAGCCAGTACCATCATTTGCAAATAAATCTCCTATCTACCTGTAAAACAAAACTAGAAAAGTGATGTTAGACTAGCAAATCAAGTTAAATCAGAAGAACACATGATTTCTAGAGCAGTTCTAAGCTTGCAAAACCTCTCTTCAACTAATGGTTTGGTAAAAATACCAGCTAGCTAATCCTCAGACTTAACAAATTGAATATCAATAATTTCATTGTGGACATATTCTCTAATAGAGTGATATTTAACTTTAATATGTTTTGTTCTAGAGTACAACATTGAGTTTTTAGAAATGTTAATGGCACTCATGTTGTCACACATCAAAAGAATATTAGATACATTCAACTTGTAGTCAACTAATTGAGTTTTTAACCAAAGAAGTTAACAACAGCAAAGAGAGGCAGAGATATACTCAGCTTTAGTAATGGACAACGCCATTGTTCCTTGTTTCTTGCTAGTTCATACATTTAAATAATTTCTAATGGTGAAACAAATACTATTGGTTTCTCTCATATCTACTCTATCACCTGCAAAATCAGTATATAGATATCCAATTAAATTAAATAAGTCAGATTTAGGATAACATTACCTGTAAATTGTGGTGCCAAGGATTTATCGAATGATTTTCTTCACCGCATTTAAGTGAGACTCTTTAGGTTGGGTTTGAAATCTTGAACACAACTCATACTAAAGATTATGTCAAGTATTGAGGCTGTTAAATACATTACTGACCGATCATTTTTCGGTATCTTGTCTCATCAACATCCTTTGCATTATCATCTTTGTCAAGTTTAGCGGAAGGATGCATATGGGTGCTCATCGGATTAGCAAACTCCATTCCAAACTTGTTTACCAACTCCTTAGTATACTTTTATTGATGTACAAAAATTTCTTCTTTCATTTGTTTTATTTGTATCCCAAGAAAGAGTGTGAGTTCATCCATGAGACTCACATCAAATTCACTTGTCATTAAGCTACTATATTCTACACAAAGAGATTCATCAGCAGATCTGAAAACAATAATATCATCAACATATACTTATACTAAAATAAAATTGTCATTGGAATTATTTATAAAAAAATAGTGTCCGTTGTATCCCTTTGAAAATTATTTTTAAGCAAAAAGAAACTAAGTCTCTCATAGCAAGCTCTAGGAGCTTCTCTCAATCCGTAAAGAGCCTTAACTAGTTTGAAAACATGATTAGAAAATTTTTCATTTTCAAAATTAGGGAGTTGTTCAACATAGACCTCACTATCTATAATTCCATTAAAAAAATGCATATTTTATATCCATTTGAAACAATTTAAATTGTGACATAAGCTAGTAGCAGTCTAATAACCTCCATTCTGACCACTGGAGCAAACAATTCATCAAAATCGATTCCTTCTTCTTGGTTAAATCCTTGGGCCAAAAGGCGAGCTTTGTTTCTAGCTATTGCTCTATTTTCTCCTAACTGTTTTTTGAAAATCTATCTAGTTCCAATCACTTCCTTTCTAATTAGTCTAGGCACCAGTGTCCATACTTGATTTTTCTCAAATTGTTGGAGCTCTTCTTCCATTACTTTCATCTAAAATGGATCATCAAGAGCCTCTTCAATATTGTTAGGCTCAACAGTTGATATAAATGGCATGTTGTTGTTGATCTTGTAATTTTTTCCATTGATGGATCTCCAATAATGAATTTATAAGGATAGTTCAGATGAGATCTCCATTTTCTGGGTTTAATTTGAGTGTTTGTTGTTTCAGAGTCAGTGGCTTCATTATTACTTTCTGTTGTAGTGGTTTCGGCAGGCATAGTAGGAGATGAAATGGAATTGTATCCTGCAGAATGCTCTTGAACAACTTCTGGAACAGAAACTTGTTCTGGACTGGTAGTGACTTGTATAACCTCAATGCTTAGAATATCTACACAATCATCTTTAGAAACACTAGAAGAAATATTAGTATAAGAAAAAGTAACATATATAGTCTCCTCTACAGTTTTAGTGATTTTGATATAAATCCTAGAGACCTTGCTAGAAGTGGAGTAACAAACAAAAATGCCCTCATATGATTTTGAATCAAAATTTTTCAGGTTTTTTTTCGATATTTAAAACAAAACATTTTGTTCCAAAGACATGAAAATAGTACAAAGTAGGAGGATTTGCTTTCCATAGCTCATAAGGTGTCTTTTTTGTAAGACCCCGGATTTTTAGAAATTAAATAGTAAGTTATTTATAATTTGATATTCGTTGATAATTTTATTTAAAGAAAATTATTTTTTCTAAAAGTAATTAAATTAAATTTTATGATGCTTTGAGTTTAAAATCTAGTAGGATTTATAAAATTTTCTAAATAATTGAGTATTTCATTAGGGATTTAAAGCTTTAGTAATTGAAAATAATGAGAGTTTTATACAATTTAAATTGAATAATTGAAAGTTTTTATTAATTTTATAAACTAAAAGAAAATTTATTATTTATCCCTAATTTTAAATTAGAGTACTTAATTAAAAATAATTTGTAAGTTGAAAAAAATAAATAGTATTCTTAAAGTTAATTATATTGGATTAAATTTGGTTTTGAATTAATACTCTACGCAAACCTTAATCCCCAAAACAAACCCTAATTTGACACACTATAACCCTAACACCCTAGCCCTAGCCGCCAAAGCCCCTCTTTTTTCTAATACACACAACAGTAGCGGCAGAAAAACAAAAAAAAAAAGAAAGGGGAGAATGGAACATGAAGAAGAAGAGAAAAGGAGAGGAAGGGAGTCTCCGCGCCCTGCTCTACTGTCACTCATCACGCGAACTAGAGGGTGATGGAGACGAAGACGGAGAAGAGTGTGCCCGAGAGAGGAGAAGAAGCTACTGTCGTCGAGGGCTCCATCATCGCCGCTGAAGGTCCTGACCGTCGTGATCGTTGTACCTCCCATCATTGCCACTGCCGAGGAGCTCGAAGAGAGAGAATGTGTTTGTGCAGAGAGAGAAACACAACGAGGGAGGAGGAGATTGCCTCAGTCACTGCCAAGCCATCGCTGGCGGGGTTGGGTCTACCGTCGTCATCGCCATCGAGCTGTGCGCCGCCATTGTCGTCAGGATCACCACTCTATTTCTGTTGCAACGTGTCATTGTCTCTGTCCATCTCTGGTCTTGGTGCGGGAATTTGGAATTCTCACAGCTTAACCAGCAAGTGCACCGGGTCATCCAAGTAATACCTCAGGTGAGTGAGGGTCGATCCCACGAGGATTCTCAGACTGAGCAACAATGGCTATCTAATTAGCTTAGTTAGGCAAACAAAAAGGGTTTTGATGGTTAGAAATGCATAAAGCAATAAACAAGAGAATAAGGAAATCAAATAAAAGGTTTGGTGTAAAAACAGTGAGACAAAACAGTTAAGACTTTGGAGATGTTTACTTTTCCGGATTAAAAATTCTTACTAACTATTTTAACAATGTATGATTCATTCCATGGCAAACTGTAAATGTCTAAACCCTAATCTCTTAGTGATTTAGCCTCCTCTAACCTTCATTAACCACCACTCTCGTGGTCACTTAATTCCGATTAGATGGTTAAGTTCAAAAACTAGTTTATGGCCACAAAAACCCTAATTACCCAGAGCTAACAGGATTATATGTCACATATCCCAATTAGTTCATGTAATTAGCAATTTAGGAGGAATTTGTTTTCAAGCTGTTATTCAAGTGAGATAACTCTCTCGAGAATCATAAGAACTCATGTAGAATAAGGGTCATACTCTCGTTTCACCCAGATTCATAAGATTAGGAACGAAAACAATCTTTGAAATTGAATCAATACATTAATTAAAATAGAAAAGCAATAGTCTTAATCCATAAAAATAAACAGAGCTTCTATCCTTAACCAAAGAGGTTTAGTTGCTCATGACTTACAGAGAAACTAGGGTTCTGAAAAGTGCGGCTGTCTGGTCCAAGATCGTGCTCTAAAAGGTGGATCTTATTCCTTATATACTAACCTAATTTGATTTGAAAATAAAATAAAATAATAAATCCCAAGACTAAAAGATATTGTTTGTAAATAAAAATTACAAAAAAAAATAAAATAAAATTAATAAATGCTAAATCCACTTGAGATGCTCCAAGAGTGGGCCTTCAAATTCGAATTCAGGCTTGTTGGCATTAAACGCCATATTGGGCGTTTAACGCCCCCAAAGGGAGTGGCCACGAACATGCTGCTGGCGCAAAACGCCAGCTTGGTGTTTAGCGCCCCAAGGGGAGTGTGTCAGCTTTTTTGTTTTTGCACTAAAATCAAGTAAAACTAAATAAAATCTAACTAAAACCAACTAGAAAATGATAAGAAAAAGGGTATAAGATGCTCACGCATCACAACACCAAATTTAAACTGTTGCTTGTCCTCAAGCAACCAGAACAATATAGGACCAAGAAGAGAAAAATGCCTAAGACTTGAGTTGTCCTTTAAGCTCAGGTCTGGTTACTGAATGGGACTATTAATACTCTAACTCTGAATAGCTTTGGCATCTCACTATCCTTTGAAGCATCAGAAATATTAGTATCCTTCAAAACTAGAACTCGGATGATATTATAGATTCTCTTCTTTAGGCTCTAATTGATTCTTGAACACAACTTTTTCTTTTCTTTGGTGCTTTGCACCTTGAGCCTAGTTGTGACTCTAGGTGTTTTGTCCTCAAGCTTAACTTGATACAAGAACACCACAAGCACTTAACTGGGGACCCTTTGAATTCTAATTTTTCTTTCTATTTCTCCTAGACAGTGGTGCTCAGAGCCTTAGGCATACTCTGTAACAGTAGTAGATCACAACTTTAGGTGTTCAGTCTCAAGGATTACTTGACACTTTCACACCACAAGCATATGGTTAGGGAGAATCACTCTTTTGAGCTTTAGATCAGTTTTGACCCTCCTAACCATTGATGCTCAAAGCCTTTGACTTTTTTCTTTTGATTTTTCTTTTTACTTCTTTTTGCTGTTTGTTTTGCTTTAAAAATCAATCTCTTTCTTATTTCAGAGAATCAATAATACTTCCCTATGTTCCTGTACTTCAAGAACCACTATTTTTAACTCCAATATCAAATATGTACAGTTAATTCATACATTCAGAAATAGAGATAGTGCCACCACATCAAAGTAACTAGAAAAACTCAATATGTGTATAACTCAATTCTCATGTATTTTACTACTCCTTTTTTTCTTGTGATATTTCTTTTTAAACTCAGTGAACGATACATGAGATATCTTAAAAAAATAAACATAAAGTGCTAAAATAAACAACTAAGCTAGAAAGCAAGGAAATCCTACTACTGATCATGCAAACTTAGAATAGAAAACAGAAAATAGAATGAAATACTGGAAAACAGAAATAAGATAAGGGAGGGAAGAATGAAACTCAAGCACCTCAGTCGTGGTGGCTGCTGCTCCCTCCGGGGAATCCTCTCTAACGCTTCAGCTCTTGTATGTCGCTCCCATGCCTCCTCTGTTCCTCCATCATTTGGCGGAGGAGAGCAAAGTGGTTCTGATGCTCTATCTTTAGCTGATCCACAGAAGATGTTAGCTCCCCTATGGATGTGGTCAACCTAAGACATCTTCGGGAGATCTTGTAGAGGTGGTGGAACTGGCTCCTGATGTGGTCCAAGCCTGAGTTCTCTAGCATGAACATGCTCCATACCCTTCTTAATGATCGGTCTCTCAACATCAATCGGGATATCTCCATCAATGTAAGCTCCAGCTGCTGCACATGAGCAGTGGATCAGGTAGGGAAAGCCAGCCTTGCAGAGGTGGAGGCCTTGTCAGTTATCCTGTAGAACTCCTGAGGGATCACCTCATGCACCTCCACCTCGTTGCTGAGCATGATACACTGAATCATCACTATTCGCTCGACGTAACCTCAGAACGGTTACTCGTAGGGAGGATGGAGCATTGGATGAACTCCAACCATCCTCGAGCAACTAGCTTGAGGTCATGCCTACCCAGCTGGTACGGCTGACCCCTAGAATCCTCCTTTACTGAACTTCAGGGAGGTAAATGTCAGCAAGAACCTGATCTAACCTCTGGTCAATGTTGACCTTCCGATTGTATGAATGAGGGTCCTCTCAAGATGGTGGTAACTGCAGTGCCACCCTCACACTTTCCGGGCTGAAATCCATGATATGTCCTCTGACCATGGTGCGCCAGTTCTTTAGCTCCAGGTTCACACCTCGGATGTGCTTGTATGTAACCCAATCATTGGCATAGAACTCCCGCACCAACAATGCTCCAACCTCAGTTATGGGGTTAGTCAGAACTTCCCAAACCCATCTCAGAATCTAGTACCGGATCTCCGGGTACTCCTCCGGTTTCAGATCGAAGCGAACTTTGAGAATTGCCTTCTTTTGGTGTACCACCTCATAAAGGTGATCCTCATGTGTCTTGGAAAGGAACCGGGTGAAGTCCCACGGGTCGGAGGTGGTAGCTTTCTCTTTCCTCTTTCTTGAGGAGGATTCTCTGGTCTTGGGTACCATGAAGATAGTAGAACAAAAAAAAAGCAAAGCGTCCAATACCAAACTTAAAAGGTTTACTCGTCCCCGAGCAAAGTGTGGAAAGAAAATAAGGAAACAAAAATAAAAGAGAAATAAAAGAGATAGAAAAGAATGGTGGAGAAGGCATCGACCTTGGTGAGGATGGAAGAGGAAAAGGAGAATTGGGGTGTGTAAAGGGGAAGAGTAAGTAAGGAAGGAGATATGAATTAGGGGTGTGGTGAAAGTAAAAGGGAAGTGGGGTATTTATAAGTGGGGAAGGGAAGTGGTTCGGTTATGAGGGAAGGGGGAATTGAATTTGAATTTGGATTTTTGGGAGGAAAGATGGATGGGATAGATGAGAGTGGATTGGGTGGAGTGGGAGGTGAGTTGAGAGAATCAAGGGAAGTGATGGGTGATGGAATGGATGAATGTGGATGGAAAAGTGGGTTAGGAGGAGAGAGAATGGATAAGTTTGAATGGGTAAAAGTGGTTAGGAGTTAGGGTTTATCCATTGGCCAAAACTTCCCCTTGAAATTCGAAAATGCATCCTAAATGTTAAACGCCGGTTCTGGCATTTAACACCAGCAGGGGATCAAACCTCTTTTCTTTTTTTTTTTGAAATAAACCGGGGACGAGCACCCCTGGCGCCAAACATCAGGGTTGGCATTTAGCTCCCCAAGGGGGGTGCTAAGATATGAAGTAAACGCCCATGCTTCTGCCCTCTTCCTGGTGTTAAACACCTTCCTGGCATTTAACGCCAGCTCATCTGCTCCTCTTCTGGCGCTAAACACCCTCCCTGGCGTTTAGCGCTTCAAGCATGTTTTCTCCAGGGCATTCTGTTCTTCTGTTTGAATCTTTCTATCTCTGTTCTAAGTGTTGTACATGACCACAAACATTAGAAAACCTAGGAAAACTACTCTAAAGATCAATGAAAGATAAAATAAAATAAAACTGAAATAAACTAAAGGATACTTATGGTTGGGTTGTGGTGTACCAAATTGTGATTACACTTTTCACAACTCCGCACAACTAACCAGCAAGTGCACTGGGTCGTTCAAGTAATACCTTACGTGAGTAAGGGTCGATCCTACGGAAATTGTCGGCTTGAAGCAAGCTACGGCTATTTTGTAAATCTTAGTCAGGAGATTAATGATAAGAGTGATTGTATTTATGAAAAATAAATAACATGAAATAAATAGTACTTGTGATTCAGTAATGAGAAACAGGTTGAAGTTCCGGAGATGCTCTGTCATCTGAATCTCTGCTTTCCTACTGTCTTCTTCTCCAAACACGCATGGCTTCCTTCAATGGCAAGCTGTATGATCCTCTCGGATGAAAAATACCAGGTACGATCTCTGCACGGCTAATCAACTGTCAGATTTCTCGTCTCGGATCAAAAATACCAGGTACAGCTACCGCACGGCTAATCATCTGTCGGTTTCCACTAGCGTCAGAATAGGACCCTTGTCCTTTTGCACACTGTCATTGCGCCCAACAATTGCAGGTTTGAAGCTCATCACAGTTATCCCTTCCCAGATCCTACTCGGAATACCACAGACAAGGTTTAGACTTTTCGGATCCCAGGAATGCTACTAATTGGTTCTAGCCTATACCACGAAGATACTAACCTGACGGACTCGGTCCATGTATTAGATACCCAAGAGATACGCACTCAAGCTGTCGCCCAATGACTACGTTGAGCTCAGATAGAACGAAAGTGGTTGTCAGGAACGCATTCATAGAATTGAGAATAATGATGATTGTCACGGATCATATCATTGTCCAGATTGAAGTACAAGTGAATATCTTAGAACAGAATCAAGCGTGATTGAATAGAAAATAGTCGTAATTGCATTACTCCATTGAAACACAGCAGAGCTCCTCACCCCCCACCTATGGGGTTTAGAGACTCATGCCGTAGAAAATACAATATGAAGTGTAAAAAATATCATAAGGTACAAAATGAATCTTTAAAAGTAGTTTTTATACTAAACTAGTAACTTAGGTTTACAGAAAATGAGTAACTAAGTGCAGATAGTGCAGAAATCCACTTCTGGGACCCACTTGGTGCGTGCATGGGCTGATCTTTCAAGCTTTCACGTGCATATGCCCAAAGTTGGCGTTAAACGCCACCCTGGGTGCCAGAATGGGCATTTAACGCCAAAAAAGATGCCAGTTCTGGCATTTTACGCCAGAAAGTTTTAGGCTGACTTTGAACGCCAGTTTAGGCCATCAAATCTTGGGAAAAGTATGAAATATTATATATTTCTGGAAAGCCCAAGATGTCTACTTTCCAACACAACTAATATCGCACCAATTGGGCCTCTGTAGCTCCAGAAAATCTATTTCGAGTGCAAGAGGGTCAGAATCCAACAGCATCTGCAGTCCTTTTTCAGCCTCTGAATCAGATTTTTGCTCAGGTCCCTCAATTTCAGCCAGAAAATACCTGAAATCATAGAAAAATACAAAACTCATAGTAAAGTCCAGAAATGTTATTTTTGAATAAAAAATAATAAAAATATAATAAAAAGTAACTAAAACATACTAAAAACTCTGTAAAAATAATGCCAAAAAGGGTATAAATTATCCGCTCATCACAACACCAAACTTAAATTGTTGCTTGTCCCCAAGAAACTAAAAATAAAATAGGATAAAAAGAAGAGAATATAAAATGAATTCCAAATATCAATGAAGCTCATTTCTAATTAGATGAGCAGGACTTGTAGCCTTTTTATTTCTGAACAGTTTTGGCATCTCACTTTATCCTTTGAAGTTCAGAATGATTGGCATCTATAGGAACTCAGAATTCAGATAGTGTTATTGATTCTCCTAGTTCAGTATGTTGATTCTTGAACACAACTACTTTATGAGTCTTGGCCGTGATCCTAAGCATTTTGTCTTCCAGTATTACCACCGGATACATAAATGCCACAGACACATAACTGGGTGAACCTTTTCAGATTGTGACTCAGCTTTGCTAGAGTCCCCAGTTAGAGGTGCCCAGAGCTCTTAAGCACACTCTTTTTGCTTTGGACCACGACTTTAACCACTCAGTCTCAAGCTCTTCACTTGGACCTTCATGCCACAAGCACATGGTTAGGGACAGCTTGATTTAGCCGCTTAGGCCAGGATTTTATTCCTTTGGGCCCTCCTATCCATTAATGCTCAAAGCCTTGGATCCTCTTTACCCTTGCCTTTTAGTTTAAAGGGTTATTGGCTTTTTCTGCTTGCTTTCTCTTTTTCTTTCTTTTTCTTTTATTTTTCGCCACATTTTTTTGCAAGCTTTGTATTCACTGCTTTTTCTTGCTTCAAGAGTCAATTTTATGATTTTTTAGATTATCAATATCATTTCTCCTTTTTCATTATTCTTTCAAGAGTCAACAATTTTAACATTCATAAATAACAATATAAAAAATATGCATTGTTCAAGCATTCATTCAGAAAACAAAAAGTATTGCCACCACATCAAAATAATTAGATTATTTTCAAGATATAATTTGAAATTCATGTACTTCTTGTTCTTTTGCAAATAAAAATATTATTCATTTAAGAAAGGTGAGGGATTCATGGGATCATTCATAGCTTTAAGGCATAAAATAAACATAAAAGCAGACAAATAACAATAAGAGAAAGGAATTTAAAGACATAAAAATAAATGACTCTAATACTAATGCTTATGTAACTCTTAAAATAGGTTTCTAGTAATAAAAGTTATCACAGAGTTAGGACTCAACAACCTTGATTTTGAGGGGTAGGTGCTCCTTCAATCTGTGAGACATCCAACTCTTCAAGGGACAGCTTCTGGCGCTTTAGTTCCTGTAGTTCACGCCCTTGCTTCTCTTGTTCTCTGAGCAGTTTGCAGAGCATGCTGTTCTGATTCTACTGCTCTTCTTTGAGTTGATCCATGGATTCTTTCAGCTTGTTGACAGATGCTTCTAAGCGGGCCCAATAGTCAAATTGAGGAATTTCTAGGAGGAGCTCATGCGCCCTCCTCTTGATGAGGTTGTCTTGAACTTGAGGTCCATCCATTACCCTTTTAGTGATTGGGTGTTCAACTGGGATATACTCATCCACACCTATCTGTACCCCCAGATCTTTACATAACAGACTGATCAAGCTTGGGTAAGCCAATTTGGCTTCAGTGGATTCCTTGTTTGCAAATAAGTAAATTTCACAAGGAATTAACTGATGAACCTCCACTTCCTTTTCCAGCATAATATAGTGAATCATCACTGCTCTTTTGACAGTGACTTCAGAGCGGTTACTGGTGGGAAGTATAGATTGCCCAATGAAATCCAGCCAGCGCCTAGCAACTGGCTTGAGGTCTCCTCTCTTCAGTTGGTTTGGGACACCTTTTGAATTGGTTATCCACTTGGTTCCAGGGAAGCATATGTCCTCTAAAACTTGATCCAGCTTTTTATCTTTAGCCATTCTCCTATTAAAGGATTCTGGATCATCCTGTAGTTGAGGAAGTTTGAAGACTTCTCTCACTTTGTCAAGATGGAAGTAGATAATCTTCCCTCTGACCATGGTTCGAAAAGTATGGAAGGCAGTTCCCTCCATTCTTTGCTTATCTGTCAGCCACAAATTTGTATAGAATTCCTGGATCATGTTTCTTCCCACATTCATCTCAGGATTAGCTAGGATTTTCCAGCCTCTGTTTCAAATCTGCTCTTGGATCTCTGGATATTCTTCTTCTTTCAGATCGAACTTGACTTCCGGGATCACTGATCTTCTACACACAATTTTGAAGTAATGATCTGCATGTTCTTTGGTGCAGAATCTCTCATGCATCCATTGTGGTTTTGGATTATTTTTTTTCTTGTCTCTTGGAGTGGTTTATTTTCCTTTAGGGGCCATGATCTTGGTCAATGATCATGGAAAATCACACCAAACTTAGAGGTTTGCTTGTCCTCAAGCAAAAGTAAAGAAAGAAGATGAATAAATGGAGAGAAAGATTTGAATGATGGAGGAAAGGGGATGGCCGAATGTATAAATAGAGGGGAGGGAGGGAATGGTTTTGAGATTTTAGAAAAAGATATGATTGATAAAAGATAAACATGATATGAAAAAGATGAGATTCTTTTCAAAAATTTAAAAGATGGGAAAAATATATAAGGAGGTTAAATCTGAATTTTTGTTTATGCATCTAAGAAATAAAAGATAATATGAATGAGTTAAAAAGATTTGAAAAGAAATTGGAAAGATGAATGAGTTTTTGAAAAAGAATTGAAAAGAATTGAAAGAGAATTGAAAGAATTTATAAGGTTATGAAATTTTTGTGAATGGAAATTAAAAATGAATGTTTGTAATGTTTGGATGCAAAAAATTTTGAAATAAAACAAGAAGATTTGAAAAAAAAATTGAATTGGAAACGAAAATACCTCTCCCCTAGCTGTTCTGGCATTTAACGCCCATCTGGTGGCCATTTTGGGCGTTTAACGCCCAACCAGATACCCTAGCTGGCGTTAAACGCCAGAAATCCTTTCTTACTGGGCGTTTTTCTAAATGCCCAGGATGCTGTTGTTTCTGGCATTAAACGCCCAGAATGCTGCCCATTCTGGCGTTTAACACCCAGAATGATACGTTTACTGGCGTTAAACGCCCAGAATGATAGCCATTCTGGCGTTTAACGCCCAATTTGCCTCTTCACTGGCGTTTTAACGCCAGTGAGCTCTTTTTCTCTATGATTCTTCTGTTTTATGTTCTGAACCTTCATTTCCTTGACTTTTTCACTGATAAGCATTAACAAACATAATTAACAAAATTAAATAAACTTATATAATTGCTATAAACATCTAATAATGGCTGGGTTGCCTCCCAGTAAGCGCTTCTTTACTGTCTTTAGCTGGACTTTACTGAGCTTTTTTAATTTAGTCTCAGCTTTGAGCATTCTTGCTCAACATTGCCTTCAAGATAATGTTTAATTCTCTGTCCATTAACAATAAACTTTTTGTCAGAATCAATATCTTGAAGCTCTACATAACCATATGGTGACACACTTGTAATCACATATGGTCCCCTTCACTGGGATTTCAACTTCCCAGGGAACAATCTGAGCCTAGAGTTAAACAGCAGGACCTTCTGTCCTGCCTCAAAGACTCTAGAAGATAGCCTTTTGTCATGTCATCTTTTTGCTTTCTCTTTATAAATTTTATTATTTTCGAAAGCACTTAGTCTAAACTCTTCCAGCTCATTCAATTGGAGTAATCTTTTCTCTCCGGCTACCTTAGCATCAAGGTTTAGGAACCTGGTTGCCCAGTAGGCTTTGTGTTCTAGCTCTACTGGCAGATGACAGGCTTTGCCATACACAAGCTGGTATGGAAAGGTTCCTATAGGAGTCTTGAATGCCGTTCTGTATGCCCACAGAGCATCATCCAGACTGCTTGCCCAATCCTTTCTACGGGTACTTACAGTCCATTCCAGGATTTGTTTTAGTTCTCCATTCGAGACTTCAGCCTGTCAATTTGTCTGTGGATGATATGGAGTTGCCACTTTGTGGTTAATTCCATATCGGAGCAGAGTAGAGTCAAGCTGTTTATTGCAGAAATAAGTGCCACCATCACTGATCAGTATCCTAGGGACACCGAACCTGCTGAAGATACGCTTCTAGAGGAAATTTATTACGGTCTTAGTATCATTAGTGGGCATTGCAATTGCCTCCACCCATTTAGATACATAGTCTACTGCCACCAGAATACAAGTGTTTGAGTACGATGGTGGGAAAGGCCCCATGAAGTCAATACCCCATACATCAAACAACTCAATCTCTAAGATCCCTTGTTGAGGCATGGCATAACCATGAGGTAGATTACCAGCTCTCTGACAACTGTCATAGTTACGTACAAACTCTCGGGAGTCTCTATAGAGAGTAGGCCAGTAGAAGCCACATTGGAGAACCTTGGTGGCTGTTCGCAAACCTCCAAAGTGTCCTCCATATTGTGATCCATGGCAATACCATAGGATCTTCTGTGTCTCTTCTGTAGGCACACATCTGTGGATTACTCTGTCTGCACACCTCTTAAAGAGATATGGTTCATCCCACAAGTAGTACTTTGCATTAGAAATCAACTTTTTCATTTGTTGCTTATTGTACTCTTTGGGTATGAATCTCACAGCTTTATAGTTTGCAATGTCTGCAAACCATGGTAATTCCTGAATGGCAAAGAGTTGCTCATCCAGAAAGGTTTCAGAGATCTCAGTAGGAGGGAGGGACGCCCCTGCTACTGGTTCTATCCGGGACAGGTGATCTGCTACCTGGTTCTCTGTCCCTTTTCTGTCTCTTATTTCTATATCAAACTCTTACAGAAGCAACACCCATCTGATGAGTCTGGGTTTTGAATCCTACTTTGTGAGGAGATATTTTATAGCAGCATGGTCAGTGTACACAATCACTTTTGATCCCACTAAATAAGATCTGAACTTGTCAATGGCATAAACCATTGCAAGCAACTGCTTTTCTGTGGTTGTGTAATTCTTCTGTACGTCATTCAAAACACAACTAGCATAATAAATGACGTGCAGAAGCTTGTTATGCCTCTGTCCCAATACTGTACCAATGGCATAGTCACTGGCATCACACATCAGTTCGAATGGTAGTGTCCAGTCTGGTGCAGAAATAACTGGTGCTGTGACCAGTTTAGCTTTCAGAGTTTCAAACACCTGTAGACACTCCGTGTCAAAGACAAATGGCGTGTCAGCAGCTAGCAAATTGCTCAGAGGTTTTGCAATTTTTGAAAAATCCTTTATAAACCTCCTATAGAATCCTGCATGTCCCAGAAAGCTTTTGATTGCCTTAACATTGGCAGGTGGTGGTAATTTTTCAATTACCTCTACTTTAGCTTTATCCACCTCTATTCCTTTGTTCGAACTTTTGTGCCCAAGGACAATTCCTTCAGTCACCATAAAGTGACATTTCTACCAGTTTAAAACCAGGTTAGTCTCTTGGAACCTTTCAGAACAAGTGCTAGATGATCAAGACAGGAGCTGAACGAGTCTCCAAATACTGAGAAGTCATCCATGAAGACTTCCAAAAATTTCTCTACCATATCAGAGAAAATAGAGAGCATGCACCTCTGAAAGGTTGCAGGTGCATTGCACAGACCAAATGGCATCCTTCTGTAGGCAAATACTCCAGATGGACATGTGAATGCTGTTTTCTCTTGGTCTTGAGGATCTACTGCAATTTGGTTGTAACCTGAATAACCATCCAAAAAGCAGTAGTATTCATAGCCTGCTAGTCTTTCTAGCATCTAGTCTATGAATGGTAAAAGAAAATGATCCTTTCTGGTGGCTGTATTGAGCCTTCTGTAGTCAATACACATACGCCACCCTGTAACTGTTCTTGTAGGAATTAGTTCATTCTTTTCATTATGAACCACTGTCATGCCTCTCTTCTTGGGGACAACTTGGACAGGGCTCACCCAGGGGCTATCAAAAATAGAATAAATAATCCCAGCCTCTAGTAACTTAGTGACCTCTTTCTGCACCACCTCCTTCATGGCTGGATTCAGCCGCCTCTATGGTTGAACCACTGGCTTAGCATCATCCTCCAATAGGATCTTGTGCATGCATCTAGCTGGGCTGATGCCCTTAAGATCACTTATGGACCACCCAAGAGTTGTCTTGTGTATCCTTAGCACCTGAAGTAGTGCTTTCTCTTCCTGTGGCTCTAAGGTAGAGCTTATGATCACAGGAAAAGTGTCATCTTCTCCTAGAAATGCATATTTCATGGAGGGTGGTAGTGGTTTGAGCTCAGGTTTAGGAGGCTTATCCTCTTCCTGAGGAGTTTTTAGAGGTTTTTCTGTTCTCTCTGGTTCCTCCAAATCAGGCTGAATATCTTTAAAAATGTCCTCTAGCTCTGATTCGAGACTCTCAGTCATATTGACCTCTTCCACCAAGGAATCAATAATATCAGCACTCAGGCAGTCTTTTGGTGTGTCTGGATGCTGCATAGCTTTGACAGCATTCAACTTAAACTCATCCTCATTGACTCTCAGGGTTATCTCCCCTTTTTGGACGTCAATAAGGGTTCGTTCAGTTGCTAGGAAAGGTCTTTCTAGAATAAGAGTTGCACTCTTATGCTCCTCTATTTCCAGCACTACAAAGTCAGTAGGGAAGGCAAATGGCCCAACCTTGACAATCATGTCCTCAATTATGCCTGATGGGATTTTAATGGAGCCATCAGCAAGTTGGAGGCATATCCGGGTTGGTTTAACTTCATCAGTCAAACCAAACTTTTTGATAGTAGATGCGGGTATTAGGTTGATACTTGCCTCAAGATCACATAGAGCTGTCTTGGTACAAGCACCCTCTAATGTGCATGGTATCATAAAGCTTTCGGGGTCTTTAAGCTTCTCTGGTAAGCTTTTCAAAATGACTGCACTGCATTCTTTAGTGAGGAAAACTTTTTCAGTTTTCCAATCCTTCTTATGACTTAAGATCTCTTTCATGAACTTAGCATAAGAGGGTATTTGCTCAAGTGCCTCTGCAAACGAAATCTTTATTTCAAGAGTCCTGAGATAGTCTGCAAAGTGGGTAAATTGTTTATCCTGTTCCGCTTGGTGGAGTTTCTGAGGATAATGCATTTTGGCTTTGTATTCTTCAACCTTAGTTGCTACAGGTTTATTTCCTACATAACTGGTTGGAGAAGCCTGCTTAAGGGGGTTGTTATCAGCACTTGCAGATGTCTGATCCCTTATTGGCGTTTGAACGCCAGAATTGGGGGCTGCCTGGGCGTTTAACGCCAGATTACCACCCTTTTCTGGCATTTGGATGCCAGAACTGGCCATCCCTTGGGCGTTTAACGCCACTTTCTTACCCTTTTCTGGCATTTGAACGCCAGAATCATTCCTCTCTGGGCTCTTAATGTCCTCAGAGGGATTTTGGGCAGTGGGTTGGTCATCCTCTGTCAGTTGTTCCCTTCTTGGCTTTCTGCTGCTTTGAGTTGAGACATTGAATGTCTTTCCACTTCTTAATTGAACAGCTTGGTATTCTTCTGTTATCTATTTAGATAGCTGCTGTCTTGTCTAATCTAATTGTGCTTCCATATTCTCGTTAGCATCTTTGGTTTCTTGCAGCATCTCTTTAAATTCTGCTAACTATTTTGTTATAATCAGTAATTGCTGATTGAGTTCAGTAACTTGTTCTTGAGGACTAAGTTCAGTGGATACTGCATTAGCTTCTTCTTTCATGGAGGACCCACTACTTAAGTATAGATATTGATTTCTAGCAATTGTATCAATGAGCTCTTGAGCCTCTTCAATTGTCTTTCTCATATGTATAGATCCACCAGCTGAGTGGTCTAAGGACATTTGGGCCTTTTCTGTAAGCCCATAGTAAAAGATGTCTAACTGTACCCATTCTGAAAACATTTCAGAGGGGCATTTACTTAGCATCCCTCTGTACCTCTCCCAGGCATTATAAAGGGATTCATTATCCTCTTGTTTAAAGCCTTGGATGTCCAGCCTTAGCTGTGTCATCCTTTTTGGAGGGAAATATTGATTTAGGAATTTGTCTGATAACTGTTTCCATGTTCCTATGCTTGCTGTGGGTTGGTTGTTTAACCACCTCTTAGCTTGATCTTTTATAGCAAATGAAAACAGTAATAATCTGTAGACATTCTGATCTACTTCGTTATCACGTACTGTGTCAGCAATTTGTAAGAACTATGCCAGAAACTCAGTAGGTTCTTCCTGTAGAAGATCGGAATACTGGAAATTTTACTGCACCATGATAATGAACTGAGGATTTAGCTCAAAACTGCTTGCTCTGATGGGAGGTATACAGATACTACTCCCATAGGAAGCATTAGTGGGGTTAGCATATGACCCCAGAGTCCTTCTGGACTGTTCATTTAAACTTAGGTTCATGATGGAGAAAATAAAATATATTTTTTTATTTTATTTAATCAAGGATAACCGAATTCAAAAGAAAAGAAAATAAAATAAAATAATTGGAACTAGAAAATAAGTTTCGAAAACTAAAAAAATAAAATAAAATATATTAACATAAATAATAAAAAAAATTCGAATACTAAAAGGGCTAATTAATTAAAAAGATTTGAAAAATTTTGAATATGATATTCGAAAATTGGAGAGAAAGAAAGTGGTTAGGGAGTTTTGAAAAAGATATGTCTTAAAATTAAAGATACTTGTAAAAATAAACAAATAAAAGGAAAGATTTGAAAAAGATATGATTTAAAAATTTGAAGATTGAAACCTTCTCAACAAGGAAACACCAAACTTAAAATTTTTCAATCAAAATAATAAAATAGTACAAGTAATTCGAAAATTATGAATAAGAAAAAAAAAGATTTTGAAAAATTTTATAAAGGATTTTCGAAAAATAATAAAAGAAATTTGAAAAAGAATTTGTTTTGAAAAAGATTTAAGAAGATAAATTTTTAAAATTGAAATTTTAACTTGCCTAACAAGAAACTATCAAATTTTAAAAATTTTGACTAAGTCAACCTAAGGAATTCGAAAATAATGAGCAAATAAAGGAAAAGATATTTTATTGAATTTTTGAATTTAATGAGAAAAGAGAAAAACAATAAAATGACACCAAACTTAGAATTTTTAGATCAAAACAAAGAAAGCAAACAGGAAAACTTTGAATGTCAAGATGAACACCAAGAACACTTTGAAGATCAAGATGAATACCAAGAACAAATTTTGGAACACCAAACTTAAAAAAAATTTATACTTTGGACAATAATAATTCGAAAATGCACAAGAAAAACAAGAAAAGACACAAAACAAGAAAAACTAAAGATCAAACAAGGAAAATAAACAAGAACAACTTGAAGATTAAGAAAGAACTAAGAACATATAATTCGAAAAATTGAAAGAAAAATAAAATCATGCAATTGACACCAAACTTAAAACATAAAACTAAACTCAAACAGAAGACTAAATTATGAGGTTATTGGTTTTAAAAATTTTTGAAAATAATTTAGAAAAAGAAAATAAGGATTTTAAAATTTTAACGAAAAACAATAATAGAAGACTCAATTTTAGTGACTCTAAACCAAAAAAAGATCAAATTTTCCTAATCTAAACAACAAAATAAACCGTCAGTTGTCCAAACTCTAACAATCCCCGGCAACGGCGCCAAAAACTTGGTGCACGAAATTGTGATTACACTTTTCACAACTCCGCACAACTAACCAGCAAGTGCACTGGGTCGTCCAAGTAATACCTTACGTGAGTAAGGGTCGATCCCACGGAGATTGTCGGCTTGAAGCAAGCTATGGTTATTTTGTAAATCTTAGTCAGGAGATTAATGATAAGAGTGATTGTATTTATGAAAAATAAATAACATGAAATAAATAGTACTTGTGATTCAGTAATGAGAAACAAGCTGAGGTTCTGGAGATGCTGTGTCATCTGAATCTCTGCTTTCCTACTGTCTTCTTCTCCAAACACGCATGACTTCCTTCAATGGCAAGCTGTATGATCCTCTCGGATGAAAAATACCAGGTACGATCTTTGCACGGCTAATCAACTGTCGGATTTCTCGTCTCGGATGAAAAATACCAGGTACAGCTACCGCACGGCTAATCATCTGTCGGTTCCCAATAGCGTCAGAATAGGACCCTTGTCCTTTTGCACATTGTCACTGCGCCCAACATTCGCAGGTTTGAAGCTTGTCACAGTCATCCCTTTCCAGATCCTACTCGGAATACCACAGACAAGGTTTAGACTTTCCGGGTCACAGGAATGCTGCCAATTGGTTCTAGCCTATACCACGAAGATACTAATCTTACGGACTTGGTCCATGTATTAGATACCCAAGAGATATGCACTCAAGCTATCGTCCAATGACTACGTTGAGCTCAGATAGAACGGAAGTGTTTGTCAGGCACGCATTTATAGAATTGAGAATAATGATGAGTGTCACGGATCATATCATTCTCCAGATTGAAGTACAAGTGAATATCTTAGAACAGAATCAAGCGTGATTGAATAGAAAACAGTAGTAATTGCATTAATCCATTGAAACACAGTAGAGCTCCTCACCCCCACCTATGGGGTTTAGAGACTCATGCCATAGAAAATACAATATGAAGTGTAAAAAATATCATAAGGTACAAAATGAATCTTTAAAAGTAGTTTTTATACTAAACTAGTAACTTAGATTTACAGAAAATGAGTAACTAAGTGCAGATAGTGCAGAAATCCACTTCTGGGACCCACTTGGTGCGTGCATGGGCTGATCTTTCAAGCTTTCACGTGCATATGCCCAAAGTTGGCGTTAAACGCCACCCTGGGTGCCAGAATGGGCGTTTAACGCCAAAAAAGATGCCAGTTCTGGCGTTTTACGCCAGAAAGTTTTAGGCTGACTTTGAACGCCAGTTTAGGCCATCAAATCTTGGGAAAAGTATGAAATATTATATATTTCTGGAAAGCCCAAGATGTCTACTTTCCAACACAACTAATATCGCACCAATTGGGCCTCTGTAGCTCCAGAAAATCTATTTCGAGTGCAAGAGGGTCAGAATCCAACAGCATCTGCAGTCCTTTTTCAGCCTCTGAATCAGATTTTTGCTCAGGTCCCTCAATTTCAGCCAGAAAATACCTGAAATTACAGAAAAACACATAAACTCATAGTAAAGTCCAGAAATGTGATTTTTGAATAAAAACTAAAAAAAATATAATAAAAAGTAACTAAAACATACTGAAAACTCTGTAACAACAATGCCAAAAAGGGCATAAATTATCTGTTCATTAGGTTGCCTCCTAACAAGTGCTTCTTTACCGTCACTAGCTTGATGGTCAGCTCCTCTAAGGAGGAGGATCATAGGGGCTCAGATCTTCACCCATCATTGTGAACTTCTTTCCTGTGCTCTCATAAATTAACTCAACATGCTCTAGAGAAGGGATCCTGTTCACAATATGTGGTACGATTGGACTTCTAGTAAACACCACCTTCATGCCAGGTGAGAATTCCTCAGTAGGAATCTTCTTGTTCCTCCATCCCTTAAGTACCTTCTTCTTGGGACCTCTTTCATCTTTAGTGGGTGATGAATGCCCAACACCAAACTTAGGTTTGATGTCAGGGGGGACGGTATGGCTTTCCACCAAGTGAGAAGGTGGTGGCACGAATTCTCACACTTCATACAACTGAACTAGAAAGTGCACTGGGTCGTCCAAGTAATACCTGAGCGAGTCAGGGTCGATTCCATGGGAATTATGTTTGAAGCAGGCTATAGTTATCTTTTAGATCTTAGTCAGGCGGATAGTGTAACACCCTAATTACCCTAAGTCTTACCTCTAGCAGTAAAGCAAAGGTTAATCAAAGGTTACGACAATCCTAAGGCTATATATATATATATAAGGAAATAATATATTCTAGAAGCCCGATGAAAGATTAAGCTCAAAAATAGAATTACAAAAGTGCGAAACGTTCACACGAAGCTAGTGCACAAGACACAAGGTATAGATGCAAGAGAATAGAATATATAGATATAAGAGTATAATAATCATAGGGAACTAGCCGCAGCTTGTGGAGTTTAAGCCGACTAGTTACAAACAGAAAAATACAGAGTTTTAGAGTTAAAATAGCTTATACAACTTATCTCTCAGGTAAGCCTCTAAGGCCATGAATTCT
This sequence comes from Arachis hypogaea, assembly GCF_003086295.3. Taxonomy (NCBI): domain Eukaryota; kingdom Viridiplantae; phylum Streptophyta; class Magnoliopsida; order Fabales; family Fabaceae; genus Arachis; species Arachis hypogaea. The sequence continues at coordinate 42,913,692 of NC_092054.1, read as the reverse complement.
AAAACAAAAAGGGTGAGAGAAAGTGCTACAATAAAATAAAACAGAAATAAACCAAGAAGAAACCATACTATGCTCTGCCACCATCTCCGCAATTTCACCGAGGTGAATTACGACCTGCAATTTGAAAAATAACAACAAAGCATGGAATGAGAACCGGAGGTTCTCAGTATGGTAACAGTGCCCAATAATGTAAGATATAAGGATCCGGGACGCTGAAGGCAATTCTAGAACTTCACATCGAATACAGATATTCAAGCTTGGAATAAATTAAATAAATAAAGAACTTAAACCATAAATCGGGTTATCTGAACTTAGGGGAATTCTAACTAATACTAATCACACCACTGTATCCCACAGCCTTCGCCAACCTACCCTCCATGCGACCCCATCACCATCACCTACCTATCCTCCTCAGCACCAACAATCACAGATAATGCAAGCAAGTAAAACACAGATAGTATTCATATATAACAAGTAAATCAAGAAGAAAGTAGGCATTTTATATAATTAGGCAAACTCAAGTAATCAAAGCAAGCAAACATATAGAAGATGCATATGATGAATGTCTGTCCTATTGGCTGTGATATTACATGTCGATTATAGTGCCAAACCCGACACAAAATCCAGACAGCAACTCCCGGATTAGTCTCTCTGTTGCGAATACTTAGGAGGAACAATTCCGAGGAATGAGTGCCCTACCACCTTCTCCTTTCAGAGGGAAACGTTCCGAGGGAGAGTGCCCTACCACCTTCCTCTGGATGCCGCATGATTCCGTAGGTTAGTGCCCTACCACCTTACAACCAGAGAGAAACCCATGCTCAGGAGGAAAATTCTGAGGGATGAGTGCCCTACCACCTTCTCCTTTCAGAGGGAAACGTTCCGAGGGAGAGTGCCCTACCACCTTCCTCTGAATGCCGCATGATTCCATGGGTTAGTGCCCTACCACCTTGCAACTAGAGAGAAACCCATGCTCAGGAGGAAAATTCCGAGGGATGAGTGCCCTACCACCTTCTCTTTTCAGAGGGAAACATTCCGAGGGAGAGTGCCCTACCACCTTCCTCTTGAGCGATAAATATGAGCGAGAAGCCCAGCTTCAAGCCTCACATCCGAACGTAGGTGGGAGACTGCCATAGCTCCTATGACGGAGAAACGCATATCGTAATCACATTTTCAATCTTAGAGGCCACTGCTCATAGCACACTTCCGCTCATACTCATTCCATCAACCATAATCAACATTAGTCATCACCATTTCTCATCTCAATCCACTTTCAAATATCATTTCTCAACATTCCAAGGATATAGTGCCTGGCACACTTTCCACATCCAACAAGTCCATCGACCTCAAAGCATCACCAGTCATCACCATTTCTCATCTCAAATCACTTTTAAATACCATTTCTCAACATTCCAAGGATATAGTGCCTGGCACACTTTCCTTCAACATCCCTCAAGCTCATAATAACCATCATCAGTTCTTAATTCTATTCCAAACTCGTTAGTTTATCAGTTTCTCAATTGGTTGTCAATAATCACCAAGTTCACTACTCTTCCTTCTCTCTCAACCAAACTCATCCTCAATACACCAGAAACCTAAACCTCTGTTCTCTAACTTTTCAATGTAATACCCAAATAATTCCACCCAAGACCTTCTCTATCGTTAACACCCAAAAACAAGACAAAAAGTCTTAAATAGGTGTCACAGAAGTTTACAAGCTTGTTGGGAAGGTGAAACAGTTAAAAACAAGATTTTAATTGAAAAACAGGGCATGTGCGTATGCACAGGGGTGTGCGTGCTCACACCCAGGAGGATTTTTAAAAAGTGTGCGTACGCATAGAGGTGTGCGTACACACGGATAGTAAAAATTTTAACTCTATTCATCCGCACAAGATGTGCGAATGCCCTCAACAGAGTGCACCTTCTAACGTGTGCGTGCGCACAGGTTGCAAAACTTCGTTGGTTGTGTGTGCGCACAGGTCGTGCTAGCGCTCTCATCAGCAAGTCTTCCCGTGTGTGTGCGTGCGTACAAGGCTGTGCGTGCGCACAGGTTCAAAAACTCACAGGGGTGTGTGTGCGCATAAGGCTCTGCGTGTGCACACAAACCAGAAATCGCAAATTCTGCAACATGCACAGAATTCAGATTTTGACACCAAACTTTGAATAATCATAAATCTCTCTACAAAAATTCATTTCTTACAAAATTTATATCCATTTAAAGAGTTTTCAATGAACTTTAATTTAAAGCAATCTTCAACAAATTTTGAAAATTAAGGCTCAAGTTATGATCCGTCAAAGTTCACTAAAAATCCATTTTTACCAAAACCTTAAAAATTCAATTTACCACAACTCTAAACTTAAAACCAAATCAAAACCTACTCAACACAATACCAAATTCACTCTTGAATCCATACCAAACATTTCTCAACCATATCAACTAACCCTCATCAACAACACTAAATCACACATTCATCATCAACCTTCTTAATCATTAAATACCAACAATCATCATCAAATTCATATATTCCTCATACATAAATACTTCACTTACCACACATCATCATCATAATAGTCACCTAACGCCAACCTTACACACCATCAATAATCCACCAACCTTAACACAGCATCAACCACAAGATTCAAAATCCAAAATTATCATCAACATATATCATCACACATCACAATCATCAATATCCTTTATTCCAAACCATCACAAATATTTTACATTAACTTATTGCCTTAAATTCTCATAATCCTCATTATTCATAAATATAACTAATCACCATCAATACTCATCAACACCAATAATTTTCAACAATCATCATCAACCACAATAATCTAATACAACCACCAATTACATCAATTCACATCTAATTATTCATACGCCAATATCATTCAATCCTATCTTAGGGTCAACTAGCCTAAGTATCCAGAAATATTATGTAGAACCTATGCACAATTACTCAAGAGGGGGGGGTGAATTGAGTATTGCAACAACAATGAATCTTTTTGCGAAAGTTAAAGATAATATACAAAAGTGTTATTGTACTAGTATTTTTCCAAGAGCTTAACTCAATTGCTAAGCATTTATAAGGAGCTTTTACTTTCCAATAGACACCAACTCAAATAAATTGATCAAGCTTTTCACCAATCGGACTTAAGCTATTCCTTAAGTACTTACGAAGCTACTTTTCGATCACAATTTATTTGCTCAAAGGTAAAAGACAATAATATTGAAGAGATGAGTTTGGAGAGATGCAAACGCTATTTAGAGTGGTTCGGCACAATCCTTGTCCTACGTCCACTTTCTTTCTCAATCGCTATTGAGAAGTTCCACTATTGCCAAGCTTCAAGGTGCTCGCGCAAAACCTTTTACAATCCGAGTCCTTAGTTTCTAACACCTCACGGTATATGATCACCACTCGTATACTAACCCACTCCACTTAGAGATACCTTCTCTAAGATTTGCCTTGAGTACTTAGTATACTTCTTTGGTATCCTCACCGACTATAGTGTTTATAACTCTTGACTCAACCTTGGAGATCACACTCCAATTTACAAAGTGTACAAGAAAACAATTCTCAAAGAATTGTTGAGACGAAATGAGTACTCTCTAGAAGAGTGTATGATTACAAGTTTAGCACTATTGAACCAATTGATATTGCTCTCTCAAATTGTGTATTATAACACCTTAAAAAAATGTGTAGAATGAAAGAATATGAACAAGATAGTTTGCAAATACTCAAGTATTTGAAATAAGGCTTCAATCCATCTATTTATAGACTCCCCAAACCTTAGAAACGTTGGGGAGTTAATGGGATGGAGCCTTTTTGTCAAAACTAGCCGTTTTTTATGTTTTTGAATCATTTGCATCGATGCATAACACTTTGCATCGATGCAAATGTGTCTTTGAAGCTGAAGTTTGAATTTTCAGCTAGGTTGCATCGATGCAAACATCTTTGCATCGATGCAACAAGTCGTCGCATGCTTTGCATCGATGCAAGATGAGTGTGCATCGATGCAAACCTTAAAGAATGGCTTAAAATCACTTCAAAATACTTAGGATTGATCTCAAACTTGTTGGAGTCAATTCCTATGCTTTTGTACCTTTGAAAACAAGTTTTTAAACCATTTGGCTAGCATCGAATTGCAAGATGTGCATCAAAACATTTTGTGAGTGTGTGTTGAGAGATTTAGCAATTGGTTCTTAACAAGAAGTTACCTAAGTCCTAAGACACTATACTTGTCTTCAAATGTTGTGGACTTGAGTTTCTTGTTGTTGTTGTGTTGCTTTCAACTCTTCATTCCTCAACGTTGAATGTTGGTTGATCTTTCAACATGCTTGTTCATTCAAGTTGTTTGTTGGTTTGTCTTTCATGTCGTTTGTTGGTTTGTCATTCATCAAAACCTACGAATACAAACTTCGCATACAAGCAACATGATTTACAATTTCCCCCTTTTTGATAATGACAAACCAATTTTGAGGATATGCATTTATAAATGATTTTGAAAGCAACAATAATGCACTTTGTTTTATAGAAAGCTTTGGAGAAGACTTCACAAAAAAAATTTTGCAGGAGTTCCCCCTAAATATGTGCATTTGTTCCCTTAAAGGGCATTTATCAAAGAAAACGATTTAAATATCAAAAGTTTTTGCTTAGCGGAAGTCTTTTTGAAATCATTGTTTCGCAAACTTATTTCTTCTTTTCAAATCCTCAAACTTCTTCTTTTTCAAAAGTTCAAAACTTCAAATATCCTCAAACTTTTCTTCCCCCTTTTGACATTATCAAAAAGAAAGGAGTTTGAAATGTGTCATAGAAGCATGCATAAAACAATGAATTTTTTTAAGTTCAATATCTCTATTAATTTCAAGGATGAGATATTCCCCCTTTCAAAAAGAATTTGATTTCCTCTTTTTATATATAACAAGCATGCATAATTCCCCCTAAAGAAGTGAAATATATCAAGGCATGCACATTAACTTAAAATAGGGGTACCAAGCCTATTTTGAGTTATTCACCAAATAAGCATACAAGCATGAATCATTAAACAAAATTATGAAGGAAATATCAAAGTATTTAAACCATAATAGAAATCCTTAGCTTACTAGGAGTTAGTTTAACAATTCATATAATCAAATAAACATAAAGCAATAAAAAGTGACTTGATGAAGAGGAGACAATCAATCTTGGTCTTCATCATCATCATTATCCTCTTCATACGGTAGGTGGATGCCGAAATGCTCATATAAGTCATCAATACGACGATCCAAGCGACCCGTGCGATGATCTACACGAGACACACGACAATTAAGTGCTTCAAGTTGCCTACCATGCTCTACTTCAATCCTTTGGATGTTTTGGTTGATGGATTATAATTCTCTCATTACATCAACCAAGGAGGGTGGTTCTTGAGCTTGAGGTGCTTGTGGAGGAGCTTGCTCTTGAGGACCTTGTTCATCAACATTTCTTCTTCCCATTTTGTTGAGAATATGAGTGTTGATACAAGATTGAGGTGGTACTTCCTTGGCAATCTCATTTGATATATCAATACCAACATAATCAAAGACTTTAGACCATAGGCAAAGGAATCCTAATCCACCATTCCTATCCTTCATCTTGAGCCTAATCATATGTTGTACTATAAAGTATGGCCAATTAATCTTAATCCCATTCATCATAGCCCACATGACAATCAAATCTTCATCATTTACATTCGCATGCCCGGATATTCTAGGTTGCAATGCATAGGTGACTAGATATAACAAAGTTCTATGTTCCGCACTCATTGAATTGCAACTAATTTTGGAGTGAGCTCCTTGTACAAGGTTGAACAAATGCATGGCATTGTCCTTTGAATAACCCCATTCATTAATTGGGGTTTTACCACCTTGAAACAAGTCACCTTGATTTGGCAACTCCCAAATGGTGGCTAACTCATCACCATCTAGCCTATAATCCTTTCTTCCTATCTTGAAGAATAATGTGAAATTTGATTCATCTTCCTCATTAATCTCAAGCATGAGTGTACTATAGGCTATGGCAACTAAATCCGGATAATATTTACTCTTAATTTGAACAAAATCCATGAGGCCTTGATGAACTAGAATAGCCTTAAGAGTATCAAACTTATGAATGACAAGAAGGGTCGGATCCAAATACCTCGGAGGAATTTCCTTTCTTCCGGCTAGCCTTGCCTCATAGAATTGAAGATCTTCATTAGAAGCAAAGTACCTTGCCAAAGGATGATCATTTGGAGGTGGAACCACACTTGAAGAGCCTTTTGACTTCTTGATGGTTCTCTTGATTCTAGGCATTGTGGATGATTTTGTTTTATGGGTTTTGTAGAGGAGAAAGTGGGGACTTCAAATATGTAATTTGTTTGTAGTGGGTATCTAAGTTTTGTGAGTTGTATGAAGCTATATGTGAGCTTGTTTTGGAGGTTATGGAGGTTTGAATGTGGGGATATGAGTTGTGAGGTTGAAGATGATGAAAAAGTGGGGTTTTGTTGCTCAAAAATGCCAAATTCACGTGTTTTTGTGCAATTTGGTCGTGTTTGCATCGATGCAAAGCTTGGTTGCATCGATGCAACATGCATCATTTTGCCCAAAATCACCAAATTTTCATCCTTTGGTGGTTCTTTCTTCAATCCTTTGAGTTCCATCATGTATATACTCACTTAAACTATTATAAACTTCAATTTGTTGATCCTCCATTGTTTATAATCTTCAAATTCTTCAATCTACCTCAAGATTAATCACTCATTCATCAACTCATAAACCTACAAAACAATGGCTAATTGGATATCTCCAATGCTTAAGTTAGTAAGAGATACAAAAATAGCAATATAAATACAATGAATTCAAACAAATCATATTAGATTAGAATCCAAGATACCAAGTTCATTTCGGATGTTAAAAAAACTTTCTTTACATAAAGGTTTAGTGAAGATGTCCGCTAGTTGTTTACTAGTTTCGACAAATTCAATAACCACATCACCCTTTTCAACATGGTCTCTTATGAAGTGATGTCTAATCTCAATATGCTTGGTTCTTGAATGTTGAACCGGATTCTTGGTTAAATTTATTGCACTAGTGTTATCACATTTGATAGGAATGTGATCAAGCATGAGTCCATAGTCCACAAGTTGTTGTTTCATCCATAAAATTTGGGCGCAACAACTACCGGCGGCTACATACTCGGCTTCGGCGGTAGACAAGGCTACACTTACTTGTTTCTTACTATGCCATGAAACAAGAGAGTTTCCTAGCAAGTGACAAGTGCCGCTAGTGCTTTTCCTATCCAATTTGCAACCGGCAAAATCGGAATCGGAATAACCAATCAAATCACAAGTGGATCCTTTCGGATACCACAATCCAACATTTAATGTTCCTATGAGATACTTCATAATCCTTTTCACCGCACTTAAGTGAGATTCCTTAGGATTAGCTTGGTATCTCGCACACATGCATACACTAAACATGATATCTGGCCTACTTGCCGTTAGATAAAGTAATGATCCTATCATGTCTCTATACTTCTTTACATCTATGTTTTTACCTTGTTCATCTTTGTCAAGGTAGCAAGTAGTGCTCATTGGTGTGTCCATTGCCTTAGCATTGTCCATTCCAAATCTTTTGAGCAATTCCTTGCAATATTTGGTTTGGCTAACGAAAGTTCCTTCTTTTCCTTGTTTGATTTGAAGACCAAGGAAGAAGTTGAGTTTGCCCATCATGGACATTTCAAATTCACTTTGCATGAGGTTTGAGAAAAACTTGCAAAGTGATTCGTTAGTTGAACCAAATATTATGTCATCGACGTAAACTTGTACCAAAAGGATATTTTTGTTTTCAATCATGATAAATAAAGTTGTATCAACCTTCCCTCTTCTAAAACCCTTTTCTATTAAAAACTTGCTCAAACGTTCATACCAAGCTCTTGGAGCTTGTTTAAGACCATAAAGAGCTTTCTTGAGTTTAAAAACATGATTAGGATTTTCATAATCCTCAAAACCGGGAGGTTGTTCAACATATACTTCTTCTTGAATGAAACCATTAAGAAAGGCACTCTTAACATCCATTTGATAAAGTTTGAAGTTATAAGAGGATGCAAAAGCAAGTAACATCCTAATAGCTTCTAATCTAGCTACGGGAGCATAAGTTTCGTCATAATTAATGCCTTCCTCTTGATTATAACCTTTAGCTACCAATCTAGCTTTGTTTCTAACAATTGTACCATTTTCATCGAGTTTATTTTTAAAAACCCATTTTGTTCCTACAATTGTTTGATTACTTGGTTTAGGCACCAATTCCCAAACGTCATTTCGTTTGAATTGGTTAAGCTCCTCTTGCATTGCCATAGCCCAATGTTCATCATCAATTGCGGACTCAATGGTAGATGGTTCAATTTGAGAAACAAAAGCACTATATGCAAATAAATTTCTAAAAGTGGATCGAGTTGTTACCCCTTTCGAAACATCACCAATGACATTGTCTAGAGGATGATCCTTTGAAGTACGCCAGTCCTTTGGAAGTGCATTTATTTGTGCTTGTGATGGTTCAATTTCTTCAACTTGAACACTATCCTTTGTTGAGCTTGTAGAGGCTTCATTTAAATCTTTTTCTTTGTCTTCACCATTCAAATTTAGTGAATCAAAGTTTTCTACATTTTCATCAAAATCTTTTCTAGCACAACAACGGTTAGTTTCATCAAAAGCGACATGAATACTTTCTTCCATAGTCATGATGCGTTTATTATATACTCTAAAAGCTTTGCTAGTTAAAGAGTAGCCTAAGAAGATTCCTTCATCAGCCTTAGCATCAAATTTGCCTAAGTTATCTTTTCCATTATTTAGAATAAAGCATTTACAGCCAAAGACGTGAAGGTGGGAAATATTTGGCTTTCTTCCTTTGTACAATTCGTACGGTGTTTTCTTAAGAATAGGTCGAATGATAATCCTATTCATAACATAACACGCGGTACTAACCGCATCCGCCCAAAAGTACTTAGGAATATTAGCCTTATTGAGCATAGTTCTCGCCATTTCTTCTAAATGACGATTTTTCCTTTCAACCACACCATTTTGTTGTGGTGTTCTAGGAGAGGAAAAATTATGCTCAATGCCATTTTCTTCACAAAAAGTTTCAAAAAGATTGTTTTCAAATTCTCCACCATGATCACTTCTAATAGATGATATATGCAAATTCTTTTCATTTTGAATAACTTTGGCTAATCTTTTGAATGCTCGAAATGCATCACTCTTGTTTGCTAGGAACAAGGTCCATGTAAATCGAGAGTAATCATCAACAATAACTAAAGCATAGTAATTTCCACCAAAGCTCATAGTCCTAGAAGGACCAAATAAATCCATGTGCAAAAGTTGTAATGGCCTTGTTGTTGAAACAATGTTTTTTGGATTTAAAAGAGGCCTTTACTTGTTTTCCCTTTTGACATGCGTCGCAAAGGACGTCTTTTTCAAAACGTAGCTTTGGTAAGCCAATTACTAACTCTTTAGAGACCAACTTGCTAAGATGGTCCATGTTAGTATGAGCTACTCTACGATGCCATAACCAAGTTTCATCATTTTTACTAACAAGACATTTCACATCATTTGAGGAAACTTCATCTAGATTAATCATGTATACATTGTCAACACGGTGCCCAATTAGCACAATTTCATTAGTGTCTTGCCTTTTTATCAAACAACATTTTGAATCAAAGGTGACTAAGTTTCCTTTGTCACAAAGTTGGCTAACACTAATGAGATTATGTTTGAGACCTTTGACAAGTATAACATTATCTATGGAGGTAGAAGAATTTTTACCAACTTTTCCAACGCCGATTACTTTGCCGGTGTTGTTGTCTCCATAGATCACGTTTCCTCCGTTTGTAGGCTCTATTGCGGTGAACTTTGATTCATCGCCGGTCATGTGTTTGGAGCATCCACTATCAACATACCAATTTGTATCCTTAGCTCCAACACGTACCTACAAAACAATTAAAATTGGGATTTAGGTACCCAAGTGAATTTGGGTCCTTGATGGTTAGTATGAGCATAATGCCCATAAGGTGCCCATCTCGTATCTTGACTATGAAAGTTTATATGTTTAATTCTAGTAAAGCATACGGGTGCTATATGACCTACTTTATTACAATAATGACATATGACATTTGGATTATGCATCCTATGCATGTTTCTAAATGGTTGCCTAGGTTGTTTCCTAAATGCAACATCTTTTGATCTATATGCATTGTGATTATAATTTCTAAATGAAGCATGTTAAGGAGGATGTTTAAAGGCTTCATTCCTTTTAGGCATGCTTGCCTTTTGGGCTTGCGGTTGCCTAATAGGAGTTTTAGTATTTTTAAATTTTCCTTTTTCAAAACCTAAACCTTCCTTATTATGAACATGCTTTTGGTTTTTCAACATTTTATCTAAGTTCTTTGAAGATTCATTGAACTTAGCTAAAGTGTTCTTAAGATTTGTAATTTCATTTTCATGCATTTTACAAGATTTGTATGGATCACTACTTGTGCTACACTTATCTTTTCCAAGATTGATATTCTCGTTTTTCAACATCTCATTTTGTTTTAAAAGATCCATATTCTTTTTCTTTAGGAGAGAATAATCTTGGGTAAGTTTTGTGTACACCTCAAGTAAGGCATCATATTCATCTTGTAAATTAAAAGAAGTGGAGTTGTCATCACTAACCTTTTCTTCGCTTGCCATTAAGCAAAGATTTGCAACCTCGTCGTCATCGGAGTCGGATTCATCCTCGTTCTCCCATGATATGTATGATTTCTCCTTCTTCTTAAATTTCTTGTTTTTGTCCTCCTTTTGAAGTTTTGGACAATTGGGTTTAATGTGTCTAACTTCTCCACACTCATAGCATTTTGGTACCTTTGTTTTGCTCTTGAAGTTTTTCTTCATTGCAAACTTATTGAATCTTTTTAATAAGAGTGCAAATTCTTCATCTCCTTCTTCTTCATTATCATCACTCTCTTCTTGTAGTGATATTGTTTTAAGGGCGAGACTTTTCTTCTTGCTTTCTTCACCTTTTTGTCTATTTAGCATAGTCATTTCATAGGTGAGAAGATTACCTCGTAGTTGATCAAATGTAAGTTGATCATAGAGCCTTCCTTCCACAATGGCGTTTACTTTGGAGTTCCATTTTGGTGTAAGGCTTGTAAGCACCTTGGTCACAATTTGTTTATCATTGTATTTTGTGCCAAGCATGCTTAGGTTGTTGAAGATCTTGGAGAGTCTTTCAAGAGCTTCTTCAATGCTCTCTTCATCTTTCATTTTAAAATTTTCCCATTCATGAACCAACATAAATACCTTTGATTCTTTAACGTGGTCGGTTCCTTCGTAAGTGATTTAGAGTTTATCCCAAATCTCTTTAGCGGTTTCACATGTAGAGATCTTCATATAATCATGCTCGTTAAGTGCACAATGAATGAAGTTGATGGCTTTATCATTCATTGCCACTTTCTTCCAATCATCGTCACTATATTCATCTTCTCCTTTCGGTACTTGCTTTGAGACGGAGACTTCTCCTTCTTTAGCGCTTGTTGTCTTTGTTGGAATGTGATTTCCATTCTCAATCACTTTCCAAATTCTCACATCTTGAGAACGGATCCAAATTCTCATCTTATTTTTCCAATAAGAGTAATTTGTTCCGCTAAAAAGAGGAGGTCTAGTGGTTGAGTTACCTTCACTAGTGTTGTTGTTGTTAAAGCTTGTGCTTGCCATGATCTTTTCCCTTAAATGGTTAAGTCTTTCAAAGGGTTAAGCTCTGATGCCACTTGTAGAACCTATACACAATTACTCAAGAGGGGGGGTGAATTGAGTATTGCAACAACAATGAATCTTTTTGCGAAAGTTAAAGACAATATACAAAAGTGTTATTGTACTAGTATTTTTCCAAGAGCTTAACTCAATTGCTAAGCATTTATAAGGAGCTTTTACTTTCCAATAGACACCAACTCAAATAAATTGATCAAGCTTTTCACCAATCGGACTTAAGCTATTCCTTAAGTACTTACGAAGCTACTTTTCGATCACAATTTATTTGCTCAAAGGTAAAAGACAATAATATTGAAGAGATGAGTTTGGAGAGATGCAAACGCTATTTAGAGTGGTTCGGCACAATCCTTGTCCTACGTCCACTTTCTTTCTCAATCACTATTGAGAAGTTCCACTATTGCCAAGCTTCAAAGTGCTCGCGCAAAACCTTTTACAATCCGAGTCCTTAGTTTCTAACACCTCACGGTATATGATCACCACTCGTATACTAACCCACTCCACTTAGAGATACCTTCTCTAAGATTTGCCTTGAGTACTTAATATACTTCTTTGGTATCCTCACCGACTATAGTGTTTATAACTCTTGACTCAACCTTGGAGATCACACTCCAATTTACAAAGTGTACAAGAAAACAATTCTCAAAGAATTGTTGAGACGAAATGAGTACTCTCTAGAAGAGTGTATGATTACAAGTTTAGCACTATTGAACCAATTGATATTTCTCTCTCAAATTGTGTATTATAACACCTTAAAAAAATGTGTAGAATGAAAGAATATGAACAAGATAGTTTGCAAATACTCAAGTATTTGAAATAAGGCTTCAATCCATCTATTTATAGACTCCCCAAACCTTAGAAACGTTGGGGAGTTAATGGGATGGAGCCTTTTTGTCAAAACTAGCCGTGTGCTGGTCTCACCGCAGCCATCGCGCCGTCGTCTGACCGAGGAGGAGGAAGAGCGTCGCTCCTCACTGCCTCGCCGCCGCTGAACTCGCGCACAGGGAAAGAGAGGATGCGCGAAAGGGAGCCACCGCAGGGAAGCCATCGCCGCCTGCCACCGTCGCCGAGCGTGGAGCCTCCGCCGTTCTCCTCGTCAGTCGTCACCGACCAGCTCGCCACGTCGCCGCCGTCGAACCAGCCCTTGGCCGCCGCCATTGGAGCTGCGAACAGAGAAGAGGGAAGAGGGATGGGTCGCGAGGAAGCAACGCTGCCCTTCCATCGCCGCTGCTATCACAGTTGTGGAAGAAAGTGTCGCTGTTGCCGTGGGTAGAATCCACCGTCTGAGCTGCTACCAGAGGGAGCTGCTGCTACTATGTGTACAGAGAAGATTAGCGCCGCGTGAATCAAGGAAAGGAGATGCCTTTCTGCCTCTACTCCTGGGTTTTTGGAATCTGACAAAGCACCACTGCTGCTGTTGGAGTTGATGTTGCTCTGGCCTTGCCTTGGCTCCATTTTGAACCATGAGAACCACTACTGTTGGGTAAGCCTTACCCTGTTTTCGATTCCCTCTTGTTCCATCAATTCGTTTCTACCTAGAAGCATTGTTGCTGACACTAGCTGTATTGAATAAAATGGTTATAGTAAGTGACATTGTCGTTGCCTTTACTAGAGATAGTTGCTGGCTCTGTTTGGAGATTTCCGTTGCAACTAGTATTCGTTTTGGGGACTGCTTCATCTGTCACTGGAACTACTAACGGAACAGGCGGAGTCACGATGGTTCCGGCTGCCAAGGGCAGTTTTGTGGCTGTCGGAACCACCGCTGAGGCTTCTGTTCTTTGGTTCAGACGGTATTCTTTAGTTACAGTAAGTATCTTTGTATTGAAGCTTCCCCGTTCATATCCCGTTATGTGTTTTAAGGCTTTCGCAATAATAATGTTTTCTAGGATTAAGTTATCGGAGCCACATGTTGCGCGAAAGGGTTGTCCTTGCTGCTGCGAAAGTGAACAAAGCTGTGATGTAAGCTGCTGGTAAATTTGGGTTGATTGAGAGTTTCGGTGATGCGTTTGGGTTATGGTTTCACGTTTTGAGGTAGGGGCGCTTTCCGAAAACTATAGTTTATTATTGGAATTATTACATATGAATACTGATGTGAGATATGGTGTATTTAGTGATTGTATCTGCCTTATGTATTATTTGATTGACTCGAATGATTAGGGATGTTTGTTTGGCTGAATTATTGTGCGGCTTTGTGAAATGCAATGTTTTGAAGTGATTCTTTAAAGATTTGAAATCTAAGTTTAATCCGTTGAGGATTGATTTGATTTGAGTCAATTATTTGATGATGTGAAAAGTCGAATGCTCTTTTGAATTCAGCCTGGTTTACTTTAATTGACTTGATCTTGGACAAATGATTTGTTACTGAACCGTTTCTTTAAAGCTTTGGAAATGAGTTAAATCGGTTGATATTGAGTTGACTTTGAAATGGTTTTCTTGAGATATGCCACTGAGGCGACTGTTGGATTTAGCTTGCTTTGAATTGATTTCTGGTTTGAGCTGTTGAAAAGGAATGAGAACGGTTTAGTTGGGACCCGAACTGGGTGGCAAAAGTCCAAGTTTTAGGGGAGGTACTGCCGAAATTTCTACAAAATCCTAGTCTTGTTTAAAAAGTTATTTAAAAAGGATTGGATTTGAGAAGTTGTATTATTTGATTTATTAAGAGAATATTTATATTTTCAAGCTTAATTTATTTAGTGAACTTTATGCCTTGAGTTTGACTTATTTAGAAATGAACTATTTTTACCGTTTGAATCACTGAAGGAAAGAATGATGCTCTAATATTGATTTCAATATAAAAAGGAGATTTTAGTGATTTCAAAGGAATCTAGACTTTTGATTGAGTAATTAAGTTTGAGGCATTTTGGAAGAGTTAGAAAAATGGGTTCCAAAAAGAAACCTGAAAGTAGTTTGATTCAAATGAACCAGTTCCTTTTCAAATGAGTTGATTTTTGGACCGGGTTGGAACTTGTGATTTTGTATGGTCAGTTTCATAATAAATTCAGTTTTATTTACTTGAACCGAGAACCCATGATTTTAAGAGTTTCAATGAATTTTAAGAAATTGATATAGGTTGACCTTTCCTAAAGACTTGGGACTCTGCCGAGAAACTTTTGTTATAAAATCCCATTGTTGTATGGGTGATTTTGAATACTTTGAAATAAATCCTTAACTTACCATGGTTTTGTAAGTTTTGGAAAGAGAATGCCGAGAGTGGCTTTGTTTTAAAAAGGGAACTCACTTTGAGTAAATTTGGCTTATGAGCCTGAGATGATTTGAGAAACGAGATTTCTAAAGCCAATGCTGAAAAGAGTTGAAACTTGATTTCAAAGTGAAATGATTTGGGAAAAAGTGATTTATGGCTTAAATGCCGATTTTATGAATTGATGATATTGAATGTGGAAGTGCTGTTTTGTTGTGAGCCGGAATGGCTGTGTATGATTATACATATTGATTGGTTCTGGATTGAACCGTGAGCCGGAATGGCTGTGTATGATATGAATATTGGCTGGTTCTGGAATGAACCGTGAGCCGGATGGCTGAGATGGATGTTGATCCATGGATGAGATTGAATGCATGTTTATGCTAAATCACTGATAAATGTGAATATTGCACTTCCACTATCGGAGATAAGAGTTTCCCTGGGAGAAAGCAGTGGCTAGCCACCACTTGCTCCAGGTTGAGACTCGAAGCTCTTTTGACCCTATGTCGTAAGTGTGACCGGGCACTGTGAAAGTCCCGGATGAGCTCGCCCCCGTAAATATTCACCAGTGAAGGTGATGGATATGGATCATGATTTTGATCAAGTTTATGATGAGTATCACTCGAGTTGGGGATGCGTGACAGAGGGACAGTCCAATGGTTAGCTACCAGGACTTGTCGGATTGGCTCTATAACCGACAGATGATATCATCAGCCACTAGGGACAGGCATGCATCATATGCATCTATGTGACATTGTTTGGGTGTGCATATTATACTTGGTGTGCCTATGTGATTAATTGCTAATTGTTCTACTTGCAATAACTGTTTGTTTGTGCTTGCATCTTCCTATTTGTGTTTGCTACTGGGACTCTGTTGGACTGTGGTGATTGGTTGATGGTTGGATTGTTTGGGCCTAGGGCCGTGGTTGAAATGAGATGAATCGATGGTTGATTTCGGTTTTGTGTTTCTGGTTTGGAATAAAATATGAAAGGCTATTTTGGTTCAGCATAGATAAACCGTTTTGAAAGGCTTTTGAGCTTTTGACAATTGAACGGTTCTTCTTTTAGAAAAGATTTTTGACTTTACTTTTATTGTAAACCGTTGTTTTGAAAAGAGGCATAAGTCGGTTATTAATCACTGGTGCGGTTTATCTTCACGTATCCTATTACAGTAATTCCCAAAAACCCTCTACTGAGAACCCTTTCGAGGATGATGTTCTCACTCCCCTACATTTTTCCCCTTTCTGGGTATGGGCGCAGAAGTTATGAACAGTTTATTTAGTTGTTGTTGAGATGCTCTGTATTGCTTTAGATTATTATTTGTACCCTCGCCTTCATCTTGATATATTCTATAAGAGGGATAGGAATTGTATTGGGTAATGCTTGTAATATTATATATATATATATATATATATATATATATATATATATATATATATATGGATGTACTCTTTATGAGTTTTGTAAGTTGTATGGTATTTATGGATGTACGTTATCGAACGAAGGTATTTTTGGAAGCGGTATTACGGTTTAAAGTTTTAAACAGGCTCATATTTTAGTATTAAATAGTATAACAGTCGTCGTAATGTCCGAACTATCAGAGTCGCGCAGCCGGAAGCGTTAACTTTGGTAGTTAGGGTGTTACATTATGGTATCAGAGCAGTCCTTCCTGTAGAGCCTGAGGAATGGACCAACTATGCTTCAGTTACATACTCTGAGCATTTGTCATGTATTAGGTCTTGTCGAATAACGAGAATTAGAGCTTTATGCACATGATGATCTATTGATTAACGTTGTTAGCCTTGCATTGCATAATTCTTGGTATTAAGTTTGGCCGGCTTAATACTGGTGAATTGTGTATATGAGAGCACTAATGGGTTGTCATAGATGATATACGAGTTTTGAGTAAAGTGAATCGCGGGTTTTGGGAATGTTGGAAACTATTTCTCGAGGCTATTCAGTTGTGTGTCTTGAATTCTGTTCGAGTCGACCTGTTCTTTCGTATCCAAACTTGAAGTTCTTGTTTGCTAATCCTTTTAAAAAGTAGTTTGATTTTTTTTTTTCAACTCTATTCCTCTATTCATATGCCTTCTTGTTCGATCTTAATTGCATATGCTTGTTTGGGATCCTTGTTACATCTGTCTTTCTCTATTTGAGTTCTTCCTTATTCAAATATTCTTTGATATAGCTTTGAACTTGTCTTAATGCGCTGTGCCTTTTAACTCTGGAGTCCGAGCCCGTTCTTAGAGAAATTGTTGATTCAGTGTTCCTCTTATTTGACAGTGAATTACAACCAATTTTGAGATTTTTATAAAGTTGTTGTTGATTAGATATGTACTTATCTATATATGAATCTTTGAAGATTTCTTATACAGTTTAATAACTATTTATCTCTAATACCTCGCATGTACTTTTACTGGTTTACGGAACTGCACTTACTTTAAAAGTAAATTGACTTTCTAGTAATTCTACTATAGCTCCAGTCCACATCTTCATTTGATTATGTATTTGGATATTTTTCAAAATTTTGAAAAGAAAGGATTTATCACTTTTGTCTCAGTTGAGTTTCGTTTGATAAACTTTACTTAATTCATTTTGACTTGAGTTTGATTTAGCATACTACATGGCTTATGCCATTGTTGTTCTTTTGAAAATGTTGGACTCATGGCTTTCTTCTTATGAGCAAACTCATTCTCTCTTAAGCTTTCCATCTCCATGAATGTCATGTTTGACTTTGTTTTTAACTAATCTTTTACATCTTGTGAACATTACCATTGATCTTGGTTTTTCCTCTCTTGTGAATCTCACTCTTATGTGAGTCAACTTGATTTGTTTCAATTTCGTGCATCGTCTATCCTCTCATTATCTCTACAAGAGTTTTTAGTCAAAGA
Source organism: Arachis hypogaea (assembly GCF_003086295.3). Lineage (NCBI taxonomy): Eukaryota > Viridiplantae > Streptophyta > Magnoliopsida > Fabales > Fabaceae > Arachis > Arachis hypogaea. Next base: position 42,895,803 of record NC_092054.1, on the reverse strand, counting down.
TTTATCCTTGAGAAATTACTAATGGTTGAGTTGTCTTTTCTATGACTTTTGTATTCTTTTGAATCAATTGAAAGCTTGTTTGATGTCTCATGCCTAGTGGATCTTGTTTGAGCTATCTTGGTTTAAGATCCTTTCTTGCATGGCTTGACTTCTTTTTAGTACATCTTAAACTTCTTGAATGTTCTTCTGAGATGGTGATTTCAAGAACACTTTTGGAGTCTTGTTTTGAACCTTTTAAAGAAGTTTTGAATTCTCTTGTAAGGAGTTTTAAACGGAATTTATTTTCTGTTACTTGATTTAGATTGAAACCATTGTTCAATTTTGACGAAGTTAATTTAAAGTTGGCATGCACTATTTTAAATGAGGTTTTGAAAAGTTTCCTTGTTTAATGGAAACCTGTTCGTTTGTAACGCACCACTAATTTCCTTACCAGATTGTAAGCAAATTTTTACCTCGGGATTTCTTTTCTAAAAAGAGTTTAACTTCCTCTTTCGTCCTTGCCATAAGTTTATACACGCTCGTTTGAATATGGACCTTGAGGATTTTCGAAGAAGCATTTGATTTTTCTTCCAAGTCTTCTGAACTACTTTTGATTAAGATTGTGCACCTAACATTCCTTCTAAAATATTTGAGAAAATATTTTAGCTCTTAGCCAAACTTGTGTGCATTTTGTTTTTAAAACTTTACATAATCTGCTTCAACATGAAATTGTATTGAAGTAAAGCCACGTTTATGCTTTTGCTACTCTCTTGAAGAATGTTTGTTGCTCAACTTTTCTTCTAGACTGCAAAGTGGTTTTTTCGCAAGTTTTCGACTCTTTCATGAACAGTGTATTCAGAAGTATTTTTAATCATGCTCTTGAGTTCTGTGAGCTTTGTCTTGGGTTTGAAATATTCTCTTCTGTAAACCTCATGCTTCCTTGACTCAGCTTGAGTTTGTTTCAAAATAATGCGCTGAATTTTCTTCTTATTGGTCCTATTGGATTTCTTTGATACAAGGGTTATCTTTGAAGTTGTCAATCGATTTATTTCTAGCAAACTTCATTGGTTGAGTGTCTTTGTTTACCTGGATTGGATACATTCTCCCAAATCTATGAGTATTACTCTTGACATATGTCTTTCCTTTCTGAATCTGGTATCCTTCTGAGTAGACTCGAGAATTGTTTTGATATCACGTGCGACTTGTAGACATAGTAACGCGATGCGTTAGTTCTTTAAGATGTGATATGGGTATACGGAAGTTGAAGCGGTAGGTGTGCGACGTTATAAGTTGTGGGTGTTTCGTTCCTTGCGAACGAGCTTGCGGTCGTTAGGCTTATGATCAGTTTTGGGGATTGAAAAGTGCCTAATGAGGTTGGAAAGTTGAAGCCTTGACGCTGATATGAGATTAGTGTGCGGATGTTGAGCACGTTGTTTTTAACCCCATCTTGTCTATAGCCTTCGATGCCTTGCCTTACTATCGCATGTTTGAATCATGTCATCTTTTGCATTGAGCCTATCTTGTAACGTTTGCTTTGCAATCACACTCCTACCTTTACATCCTTATGCTTATGATAATCAAAGTATTTGAAAATCGTATATATGATTAAATTTTGAGATATTTTGTTTCTTCCTTAAATCTGTTCAAGGGTGAACTGTTATAGAATTTCTTTCATTTTGTATCAATTTTCGAGGGCGAAAATTTTTATAAGGTGGGTAGGATGTAAGACCCAGAACTTTTGAAAATTCTTATTATGATCAAGTCTCAAATCATATAGTTTTTTATAGCCTTAATTTCAGAGATTATTTTATTAAGGGTAATTAAGGCAAGTTTTGATTTATTGAACTTGAGATAAGTTATGATTATTATTCAATTTTATAATTATTAGATTATTTTCTATATTTAAAGTATAAGGTTGATAGTTATGAAATAATAAGGATTTTATATGATTTAGATTAGTAAGTAATATTTTAAATATTATTACTGCTATTTTGGAAATTGAAGAAATTAAGTATATTATTTCTAATTTTTAGATTTGGGTATTTTATTGAAAATAATTTGTGAAATTGATGAGAAAATAGTATTTTCTATATATAATTAGTGTTGGATTTAATTTGGGTTTCAATTACTATATTGTCCACAATGTTATCGAAAATTACCATAATGCCCCTAACCCTAACTTTTGAAAATAAAACCCTAAAACCTTCATCCCAGCAGCCGAAACCCTACCATGTCTTCCCTTTCATCCACGGACAGCAGCACACACAGTTTCTTTTCCTCTTTCTCCATGAAGGGAAAGAAACAAAAGCAGAAAAACAGAGGGGAAAGGGAGACTGAGTCGCGGAAGAAGGAGGAAGAGGGAAGACTCGTGTCAGTGTGCTGGTCTCACCGCAACCATCGCGCTGTCGTCTGACCGAGGAGGAGGAAGAGCATCGCTCCTCACTGCCTCGGCGCCGCTGAACTCGCGCACAGGGAGAGAGAGGATGCGCGAAAGGGAGCCACCGCGGGGAAGCCATCGCCGCCTGCCACCATCGCCGAGCGTGGAGCCTCTGTTGTTCTCCTCGTCGCCGACCAGCTCGCCGCGTCGCCGCCGTCGAACCAGCCCTTGGCCGCCGCCGTTGGAGCTGCGAACAGAGAAGAGGGAAGAGGGATGGGTCGCGAGGAAGCAACGCTGCCCTTCCATCGCCGCTGCTGTCACGGTTGTGGAAGAAAGTGTCGCCGTTGTCGTGGGTGGAATCCACCGTCTGAGCTGCTACCAGAGGGAGCTGCTGCTACTATATGTACAGAGAAGAGCAGCACCGCGTGAATCAAGGAAAGGAGATGCCTTTCTGCCTCTGCTCCTGGGTTTTTGGAATCTGACAAAGCACCACTGCTGCTGTTGGAGTTGATGTTGCTCTGGCCTTGCCCTGGCTCCATTTTGAACCATGTGAACCACTACTGTTGGGTAAGCCTTACCCTGTTTCCGATTCCCTCTTGTTCCATCAATTCGTTTCTACCTAGAAGCATTGTTGCTGACACTAGCTGTATTGAATAAAATGGTTATAGTAAGTGACATTGTCGCTGCCTTTACTAGAGATAGTTGCTGGCTCTGTTTGGAGATTTCCGTTGCAACTAGTATTCGTTTTGGGGACTACTTCATCTGTCATTGGAACTACTAACGGAACAGGCGGAGTCACGGTGGTTCTGGCTGCCAAGGGCAGTTCTGTGGCTGTCGGAACCACCGCTGAGGCTTCTGTTCTTTGGTTCAGATGGTATTCTTTAGTTACAGTAAGTATCTTTGTATTGAAGCTTCCCCGTTCATATCCCGTTATGTGTTTTAAGGTTTTCGCAATAATAATGTTTTCTAGGATTAAGTTATCGGAGCCACATGTTGCGCAAAAGGGTTGTCCTTGCTGCTGCGAAAGTGAACAAAGCTGTGATGTAAGTGATGAGATATTTTGGTGAGAAACGAATCCTCACAAAACATCACAAAACTAACCGGCAAGTGTACCGGGTCGTATCAAGTAATAAAAACTCACGGGAGTGAGGTCGATCCCACAGGGATTGAAGGATTGAGCAATTTTAGTTTAGTGGTTGATTTAGTCAAGCGAATCAAGTGTTGGTTGGGTGATTTGTGATTTGCAGAATGTGAATTGCATGAAATTAAAGAGAGCGGGAAAGTAAATTGCTGAAACTTAAAGAACAAGAAATTAAATGACAGAAACTTAAAGTGCAAGAAATGTAAATTGCAGAAACTTAAAGCGCAAGAAATGTAAATTGCTTGAAATGTAAAGGGGATTGGGATGTGGATTTGCAGAATTTAAACAAGGAAAAATTGAATTGCATTAAACAAAAGAGGAAAAGGGAATTGGGGTTGAACCGGATCTTGAAGCAGTAAAGTAAATGAACATTAAAAGTAAGGAACAGAGAATTGAAATGAGAAATTCAGATCTCAGGACCCAGAGACTAGAAAACCAAGTCTAGATCTCAATGCCTTCCTAGATCCAATAAGAACAATAGCAAGGAAATTGTAAATTGCAAAGAAAAGAGATGAAGAACAATGAACCGGAAATGAAATTCAATTAACAGTAAAGTAAAGAAACAGAGAAATCCAAGATTGAGATTGAAACAGAATTTCTTCAATTCTCCAATCCAAGATTCAAGACAAAAGTAAAATGAAATTGAAAGCAATGTAAACAAGAAATTAAAATTCACTCAAGTTCAAAAGCTCTCCAAAACTATTCTGAAGATTCTAAAAGGAAAGCTCCTAAGGAAAACTCTCCAAAAAGCCCCCTAAACAAATTGAATTCTATCCTATTTATACACTTTCCAAAATGATCTTCAAGCCTTGAGTTGGGCCTTTGTTCTTGGTGGAATTGGGTTGAAAGAGGCCTTGGTTGATTGCTCTTGAAGATTGAAGAAGAACCGAAGTGAACCAATTGAACCGGTTTTTGAAGTGGCCAAAGATGATCTCAACGTTAGGGTCAAAGTTAGGGGTCTAACTTTGACCCTAACTTTTCATGGCAGCAAGCAACATCCTTCTGGTTTGGACGTTGGTGCCAACGTTAGGGGTCTAACTTTGACCCTAACGTTGGCAATGCTTGGTGTGAGTGGCGCCAACGTTAGCCTCCAAGTTAGGGGGCTAACGTTGGCGCAAACGTTGGCCTTCCCCCTTTGTGATTTAAGTGCCAACGTTAGCCTCCAAGTTAGGGGGCTAACGTTGGCGCAAACGTTGGTGCCCAGGGGAGAAATTCTCAAGTTCCAACGTTAGCCTCCAAGTTAGGGGGCTAACGTTGGAGCTAACGTTGGCCACTTCCAGGGAGTGATTTACATGCCCAACGTTAGCCTCCAAGTTAGGGGGCTAACGTTGGGGCTAACTTCATGCAACCCGGTTCAATTTTCATTTATTCCATTGTCCTCTCTTCACTCCTAGCCATTCCTCTTTGCTTCAACCTTTCTCCAAGCCTTCTTCACCTATCATTGATCAACCAAACTAATCAAAGCTTTGCTCAAAATCATGAGGTATTCAATCTTCCACAATATGCAACAATTATAGCTCAAAACCTCATGAAATGGCATGAATTCACATATGGTTGGTTAAATCAAGGGAAACATGAAATTCTACTCAATTAGCTTGCTTGTAGCTCAAGAAAGTGCATAATTCTAATGAAACTAAAGAAAAAGACTAGCTAAAATGGGTTCAGATGACTTGTCATCACAACACCAAACTTAAAGCCTGCTTGTCCCCAAGCAAGAAATGAATTATTAAGAAGAAAGAATGAAATGGAAAAGGAAGTTCATGCTAGCAAAGTGTTATTGATAGTTCATGGGGTTTTATGTGGATATGCAAATGCTCACTTCTTATTGACTCCTAGGCCTAGATAGTCTCCTTCAAGCTTCAAGTGACATACTGCTATGACCTCTCATTATTCCTTTATCCTTGGTCATTACTTTATTCAAAAGCTTTATTTGAGTGTCATGTGTAGCAAGTTCATTTTCTTTTCTTTATACTTGACACATTATTCACCATAGACACTTGGCTCACATTCCTTCTTAAAACATTGATGCCCAGCACCTCTTTGGGCTACTAAATGCTTTGTAGTTAGGTTGCTCTTGATAGTGGATTTTCAGCTGATGATCCCGGGTTAGTTAACCCAAGTCACCAAGTGTTGAGGCACTCCTAAGAGCTTACTAATCCAAGCAGATCCTAGTACAAAGACATCACAGGTATATATTTTAAGGTTCAAGCTATTGGTGTCCAGCTTTGTTTCTTTTTGTTTTTCTTTTGTTTTGCCACTTTTTGGCTATCTTTTTCTTCTTTCCTTCTTTTTGTTTTTCTTTCTAACCAAGGAATTTAATTCAATTGAGATTCCTAGACAGTATGCCACTTCTTTACTTAGAAGGAGATATCCTAGCTCTTTATTCACTAAAAGTGAGCTATTATACAATCACACACATACCACCACTTACTTTTATTCTACTTCTAACTAACAGAGACCATTATTCTTCACATTCAAACTGTTCTTTTATTGAATTAAAAGATGCAGGGGACAACACATACTTCTTGTCAAGTGAAAATGAACACACAAGCAAACACATAAACTAGCCTACTTATATAAAAAAAACAAAACATAATTGATGCATACTACACTAGCAGTTTCTGTTAAAATGGGCATATTCATACTTCCAAATTAGAGTAATTCAATACTGATGGAGTTAAGTGACAATACAACCTCTTGGTGGCTTCTTCTTCTTTCATCTCAGCTAATGGTGAGTAGTCCTCCCAGAAGAGTGATTGATTTTCTGCAGTGTTAATGGAAGTTGCTTGTTTCTCAAGCCCTTATGTGATTTGTTAGTGTGCAAGACTTTCTTGTAGGTGTTTGAACTCACTTTGGTGTGTGAACACCAAACTTAGTCTCTTGCCATGTTTCTTATCCATAACCATATGTGAAAGCCTAAATCTTTGCTAAAGGTAATAAAACTGAAAACTAGAAACAGACAATGCTTAAATGATTTGTCAGATTGCTTGGAGCTGGTAACTCTTTATATAGAAAGTGAGAATGTGCTTTTAAGTAAGATTTTTGGTGGAACACCAAACTTAGAATCCTTCATTCTCCCTTAATATGTTTTGGTGTGAAACACCAAACTTAGCTCCTTGCAATACATACCACTCATTTAACCTTTTTATTGAACTAACTATGAAAAGAAAAGTACCTCCGGTTGGGTTGCCTCCCAACAAGCGCTCTTTTATTGTCACTAGCTTGACATCTTTCAATTCTTTTTAAGAGGGTTGTAGGTGTTGAACCTCTTTTTCCTTAACCCATTGTCCTCCCAAGTACAACTTTGCTCTGTGACCATTCACAGTGAATTTTTTCTTTGTTGCCTCATCTAGCAGTTCAATATTCCCATAGGGAAAAATCTTTGTCACCAAGTATGGGCCAGTCCACTTAGACTTCAGTTTGCCAGGGAAGATTTTAAGCCTTGAATTATACAGGAGTACTTGTTGTCCTGGCTTGAATTCCTTCTTTGTGATCTTCTTGTCATGCCACTTCTTAGCTTTCTCCTTGTATATCTTCGCATTTTCATAAGCTTCCAGTCTGAATTCATCCAGTTCATTTAGTTGTAACAACCTTTTTTCTCCTGCAGCTTGGGGATCAAGGTTGAGGAGTTTAGTGGCCCAAAAAGCTCTGTGTTCAAGCTCTACAGGGAGGTGGCAGGATTTGCCATATAATAGCTGAAAGGGTGACTTGCCAATAGGAGTTTTAAAAGCTGTCCTATACGCCCACAATGCATCCTCTAGCTTTCTAGCCCAATCTTTTCTTGTGATTCCCACTGTTTTCTCTAGGATCTTCTTTAATTCTCTATTTGCAAGTTCAGCTTGGCCGTTAGTCTGAGGATGGTAAGGTGTGGCTACTTTGTGAATTACTCCATATTTGTGAAGGAGTTTCTCCATTTGTTTGTTGCAAAAGTGACCACCACCATCACTGATAAGACCTTTGGGCACTCCAAACCTAGTGAAGATGTGCTTTTTGAGGAATTGGAGGACGATCTGTGCATCACAGGTGGTTGTGGCTATGGCTTCTACCCATTTTGAGACATATTCCACTGCTACCAGGATGTATCTAAAAGAATAGGAAGGAGGAAAAGGTCCCATGAAATCAATTCCCCACAGATCGAACAATTCTAATTCCAAGATAAAATTTTGAGGCATCTCATTCCTTCTTGTTAATCCTCCTGCTTTCTGGCATTCATTACATTGGTGTACATATTCTCTGGCATCTTTGAAAATAGTTGGCCAATAGAAGCCACTCTGCAGTATTTTTGCGGCTGTTTTTTCTGGGCCAAAGTGTCCACCATAAGCTGAACCATGACAATGCCACAAGATGTCCCTCACTTCACTTTCAGGAATACACCTCCTGATCACTCCATCAGAGCATCTCTTGAATAAGAAGGGTTCATCCCATAAAAATTTCCTTGCTTCTTTAATCAACTTCTTCACTTGTTGCTTAGAGAACTCTTCTGGTATCTTCCTTCCCACTTTGTAATTTGCTATGTCAGCAAACCAAGGTGCTTGCTGGATCTGCAGAAGGTGCTCATCTGGGAAGCTTTCATTTATGGGCTGGGATGCTTTTTGATTTGTTTCATGTGGTAGTCTTGACAGATGATCAGCGACCTGATTTTCAGTGCCCTTCCTATCTCTTATTTCAATGTCAAATTCTTGTAGGAGCAGTATCCACCTGATGAGTCTTGGTTTAGCATCCTGTTTTGACATCAAATACTTAAGTGCAGCATGATCAGTGTAAACTACAACCTTCGATCCTATCAGATATGATCTAAACTTGTCAAATGCATAGACTACAGCTAGCAACTCTTTTTCTGTTGTAGTGTAATTTCTTTGGGCTTCATTCAACACTTTACTTGCATAATATATGACATGATGCAAATTCCCCTTCTTTTGCCCAAGTACAGCACCAATTGCAATGTCACTTGCATCACACATGAGTTCAAAAGGTAATCCCCAATCTGGGGGTGTGATTATTGGTGCTGTTGTGAGTTTATTTTTTAAAGTTTCAAATGCATGCTGACAGTTTTCATCAAAAACAAAAGGGTTATCAAGCATTAACAGATTACTTAAAGGTTTGGCTATTTTTGAAAAGTCCTTGATAAACCTTCTGTAAAATCCGGCATGCCCCAAGAAACTTCTAACAGATTTCACATTAATTGGTGGAGGGAGTTTTTCTATAATCTCAACCTTTGCCTTATCAACCTCTATCCCTTTTCTTGAGACTTTATGGCCAAGAACAATTCCTTCGGGTACCATAAAATGGCATTTCTCCCAGTTTAAAACCAAATTAGTTTCTTGGCACCGTTTCAAGACAAGAGTTAAATGGTTTAGGCAAGCATTGAAATTATCACCAAAAACAGAGAAGTCATCCATGAAGACTTCTAAAAATTTTTCGACCATATCAGAAAAAATGGAGAGCATACACCTTTGAAATGTGGCAGGGGCGTTGCAGAGCCCAAAAGGCATCCTCCTATACGCAAAAACTCCAAATGGACATGTGAAGGCAGTTTTCTCTTGGTCCTTGGGGTCTACCACGATTTGATTATACCCAGAATATCCGTCCAAAAAACAGTAATAGGCATGGCCGGCTAACCTTTCCAGCATCTGATCAATGAATGGGAGAGGGAAATGATCCTTCCTGGTGGCATCATTCAATCTTCTATAGTCTATGCACATTCTCCACCCAGTCACTGTTCTAGTAGGGATCAACTCATTCTTCTCATTAGTGATGACTGTCATCCCTCCCTTCTTTGGTACAACTTGAACCGGGCTTACCCATGGGCTGTCAGATATTGGGAATATTATCCCTGCATTCCACAACTTCATTACTTCCTTCTGGACAACTTCCTTCATTGTAGGATTTAGCCTTCTTTGTGGTTGAACCACTGGTTTGGAATTATCTTCCAAGAGGATCTTATGCATACATACTGCAGGGCTGATTCCCTTCAGATCATCAATGGTCCATCCTAAAGCATCTTTGTGAGCTTTGAGTACATCAAGAAGTTCTCCTTCTTCCTTCTTTGACAGGGATGAATTAATGATTACTGGGAAGTTCTCCGATGTGCCAAGGAATGCATATTTGAGATGGGTGGGTAAAGGTTTCAATTCTTGTCTTCGTACATCTTCTTTCTTATCTTGCCTTTCATATTGCTCAGTAAAGGTCTCAGCCACTTGTTCCTCTGTTGTTTCTTGATTTCCTTCTTGCTCTTGAAAATTTTCTTCCAAAGTTTCTTCCACCAAACTATCTATCATATCCACTCTCACATAATCTTCTTGCTCAGGAGCGTTTTGCATTGATTTGAACACATTTATAATCATTTGTTCATTATGGACCCTGAAGGTCATTTCTCCTTTTTCAACATCAATGATGGCCCTTGCTGTGTGTAGAAATGGCCTTCCCAGAATGATTGAGTCGTTTCCTTCTTCTTCAGTATCCAAAATTACAAAATCTGCTGGGAAGATAAACTCCCCAATCTTTACTAACAGATTCTCCACAATTCCAGTAGGTGTCTTGATTGATCTGTCAGCCATGACTAGCGACATCCTGGTGGGTTTAAGTTCTTCTATGGCAAGTTTTCTCATCATTGAGAGAGGCATTAAGTTGATACTGGCACCCAGGTCACAGAGGGCCTTGTTGAGAATTATCTTGCCAATAGTGCATGAGACTACAAAGCTTCCCGGATCCTTAAGTTTTGGTGGAATACCCCGTTGGATCACAGCACTGCATTCCTCTGTGAGTAATATGGTTTCCCTTTCAAGCCAACTTCTTTTCTTGTTGATAAGATCCTTCAGAAACTTGGAATACAGAGGCATTTGCTCAAGTGCTTCAGCCAAGGGAATGTTGATTTCCAGCTTCTTAAAAATCTCAAGGAATTTTTGAAAATGCTTGTCATTAATCTCTTTGTTGAACCTCTGAGGGTAAGGCAGTGGAGGTGTGATGCTTTTTCCTATTTGCTGCTGCCCCTGAGTTACTCCCCTTGAGCTATGTGACTGCTTGTTCTTCTCTTTGAGTTTCTCAGTGTCTTTGGTTGGCATCACGTCTTGCTCCTTATCCTCGTCTGCCTTTGTTTGCTTCTCATCCTCTGTTGGTTCTTTGATGTTCTCTGCTTGCTTCCTTGTAGTGTCATTGTTGCTTGTCAAAGTTCTTCCACTTCTTAATTGTATTGCCTTGCATTTTTCCTTAGGATTTGGGATTGTGTCACTCGGCAGTGAGCTTGAAGGTTTCTCAACAGAAATCTGTTTGGAGATTTGCCCAATTTGCCTCTCTAGGCTCTTCATGGAGGCTTCATGGTTCTTGGTTGTCATTTCTTGGTGTTTCCACATTTTGTCTATCAAGGTTTCCAAGTTGGTTAGTCTTTGAGATTCAGGTGATGCTTGTGGTGGGTTGGATGGTGGATGGTAGGCATTTTGGTTGGTGGGTTGGTTATTAGATTGGTAATGGTTGGGGTTGGAGTAGTTGTTTTGAGGTTTTCTGTAGGGGTTTTGGTTAGTTTGCTGCTGGTTGTGGTTTTGGTTGTTTCTTAAAGTGTTTTGGTTTGAGTTTCTCTGCCATGGTTGTTGATTTTGGTTGTGATTGTCTCCCCACCTAAGGTTTGGGTGGTTCTTCCAAGAAGGGTTGTAAGTGTCACCATATACTTCATTTGGCCCAGAATTTTGGTTGTGCATGTACTGGACTTGTTCTTGCTGTTGCTCCTCTTGAGTCTCTTCACTCTGTCCCCATGTGGTTGATGGTTGGCTAGTGTTGACTGCTGCAACTTGGAGACTATCAATCCTCTTGGCCATTTGCTCAAATTGTTGTTGAATTTGCTGCTGCATCATCTTGTTTTGAGCTAGGATTGAGTCCACTCCTTCTAGTTCCATTACTCCTCTTCTTTGTGATGGTTGGCGGCTTCTTTGATGAGCAAAGAAATATTGGTTGTTGGCCACCATATCCACAAGATTCTGAGCTTCCTCAGCAGTTTTCATTAGTTGTAGTGAACCTCCAGCAGAATGATCTAATGCCTCCTGAGATTTCAATGTCAGGCCTTCATAGAAATTTTGCAGCACATCCCATTCATTGAACATCTCTGGAGGGCATTTTCTGATTAAGGCTTTGTACCTCTCCCATGCTTCATACAAGGATTCATCATCTAATTGTGTGAATGTCTGCACCTCGGTTTTCAGCCTGATGACTCTCTGGGGTGGATAGAACTTGGCTAGAAATTTAGTCACCAAGTCATCCCAACTAGTGATACTTGCTTGGGGAAAAGTTTCAAGCCATTGTGCAGCCTTATCCCTTAATGAGAACGGGAACAGCAGAAGCTTGTAGGTTTCAGGATTCACACCATTGGATTTGACAGTGTCACAGATCCTCAAGAAGGTAGATAGATGTTGATTTGGATCCTCCAATGGTCCTCCTCCAAATGAGCAGTTGTTCTGGACCAATGTGATGAGTTGTGGCTTCAGTTCGAAGTTATTTGCATTGACATTAGGGGTGAGAATGCTGCTTCCACAATGTCTAGCATTTGCAAAAGTATAGGAAGCCAATACTCTCCTCTGTTGTGGTGGATTATTAACTCCTCCTCCTGGATTAGATGTATCTCCTTCCATCTCGTGGAATTCTTCGTCTGATTCTTCTTCTCCAACAATACTTTTCCCTCTTTCGGCTCTTCTTAACCTCCTGAGAGTTCTTTCGTCTTGTTCATGAAAATTGGGTATGGCTCTTCTTGTACCTGACATACAAGCAGAACATAAGAGCACACAAACCAGTAGCACTTCAATCTATTGCTAGAATGAAGTTTTAGTTAGCTTAAGCAAAAAATCAAACAGTTAGTGGGTTAATCAAAATTAAAGAAAAAGTGCTTGATCTAGATTACCACCTCACTTAATCATTGTCAATCTAATCAATCCCCGGCAACGGCGCCAAAAACTTGATGAGATATTTTGGTGAGAAACGAATCCTCACAAAACATCACAAAACTAACCGGCAAGTGTACCGGGTCGTATCAAGTAATAAAAACTCACGGGAGTGAGGTCGATCCCACAGGGATTGAAGGATTGAGCAATTTTAGTTTAGTGGTTGATTTAGTCAAGCGAATCAAGTGTTGGTTGGGTGATTTGTGATTTGCAGAATGTGAATTGCATGAAATTAAAGAGAGCGGGAAAGTAAATTGCTGAAACTTAAAGAACAAGAAATTAAATGACAGAAACTTAAAGTGCAAGAAATGTAAATTGCAGAAACTTAAAGCGCAAGAAATGTAAATTGCTTGAAATGTAAAGGGGATTGGGATGTGGATTTGCAGAATTTAAACAAGGAAAAATTGAATTGCATTAAACAAAAGAGGAAAAGGGAATTGGGGTTGAACCGGATCTTGAAGCAGTAAAGTAAATGAACATTAAAAGTAAGGAACAGAGAATTGAAATGAGAAATTCAGATCTCAGGACCCAGAGACTAGAAAACCAAGTCTAGATCTCAATGCCTTCCTAGATCCAATAAGAACAATAGCAAGGAAATTGTAAATTGCAAAGAAAAGAGATGAAGAACAATGAACCGGAAATGAAATTCAATTAACAGTAAAGTAAAGAAACAGAGAAATCCAAGATTGAGATTGAAACAGAATTTCTTCAATTCTCCAATCCAAGATTCAAGACAAAAGTAAAATGAAATTGAAAGCAATGTAAACAAGAAATTAAAATTCACTCAAGTTCAAAAGCTCTCCAAAACTATTCTGAAGATTCTAAAAGGAAAGCTCCTAAGGAAAACTCTCCAAAAAGCCCCCTAAACAAATTGAATTCTATCCTATTTATACACTTTCCAAAATGATCTTCAAGCCTTGAGTTGGGCCTTTGTTCTTGGTGGAATTGGGTTGAAAGAGGCCTTGGTTGATTGCTCTTGAAGATTGAAGAAGAACCGAAGTGAACCAATTGAACCGGTTTTTGAAGTTGGCCAAAGATGATCTCAACGTTAGGGTCAAAGTTAGGGGTCTAACTTTGACCCTAACTTTTCATGGCAGCAAGCAACATCCTTCTGGTTTGGACGTTGGTGCCAACGTTAGGGGTCTAACTTTGACCCTAACGTTGGCAATGCTTGGTGTGAGTGGCGCCAACGTTAGCCTCCAAGTTAGGGGGCTAACGTTGGCGCAAACGTTGGCCTTCCCCCTTTGTGATTTAAGTGCCAACGTTAGCCTCCAAGTTAGGGGGCTAACGTTGGAGCTAACGTTGGCCACTTCCAGGGAGTGATTTACATGCCCAACGTTAGCCTCCAAGTTAGGGGGCTAACGTTGGGGCTAACTTCATGCAACCCGGTTCAATTTTCATTTATTCCATTGTCCTCTCTTCACTCCTAGCCATTCCTCTTTGCTTCAACCTTTCTCCAAGCCTTCTTCACCTATCATTGATCAACCAAACTAATCAAAGCTTTGCTCAAAATCATGAGGTATTCAATCTTCCACAATATGCAACAATTATAGCTCAAAACCTCATGAAATGGCATGAATTCACATATGGTTGGTTAAATCAAGGGAAACATGAAATTCTACTCAATTAGCTTGCTTGTAGCTCAAGAAAGTGCATAATTCTAATGAAACTAAAGAAAAAGACTAGCTAAAATGGGTTCAGATGACTTGTCATCAGTAAGCTGCTGGTAAATTCGGGTTGATTGAGAGTTCCGGTGACGCGTTTGGGTTATGGTTTCGCGTTTTGAGGTAGGGGTGCTTTCCGAAAACTATAGTTTATTATTGGAATTATTACATATGGATACTGATGTGAGATATGGTGTATTTAGTGATTGTATCTGCCTTATGTATTATTTGATTGACTCGAATGATTAGGGATGTTTGTTTGGCTGAATTATTGTGCGGCTTTGTGAAATGTAATGTTTTGAAGTGATTCTTTAAAGATTTGAAATTTGAGTTTAATCCGTTGAGGATCAATTTGATTTGAGTCAATTATTTGATGATGTGAAAAGTTGAATGCTCTTTTGAATTCAGCCTGGTTTACTTTAATTGACTTGATCTTGGACAAATGATTTGTTACCGAACCGTTTCTTTAAAGCTTTGGAAATGAGTTAAATCGGTTGATATTGAGTTGACTTTGAAATGGTTTTCTTAAGATATGCCACTGAGGCGACTGTTGGATTTAGCTTGCTTTGAATTGATTTCTGGTTTGAGCTGTTGAAAAGGAATGAGAAATGGTTTAGTTGGGACCCGAACCGGGTGGCAAAAGTCCAAGTTTTAGGGGAGGTGCTGCCGAAATTTCTACAAATCCCTAGTCTTGTTTAAAAAGTTATTTAAAAAGGATTGGATTTGAGAAGTTGTATTATTTGATTTATTAAGAGAATATTTATATTTTCAAGCTTAATTTATTTAGTGAACTTTATGCCTTGAGTTTGACTTATTTAGAAATGAACTATTTTTACCGTTTGAATCACTGAAGGAAAGAATGATGCTCTAATATTGATTTCAATATAAAAAGGAGCTTTTAGTGATTTCAAAGGAATCTAGACTTTTGATTGAGTAATTAAGTTTGATTCATTTTGGAAGAGTTAGAAAAATGGGTTCCAAAAAGAAACCTGATGAGCGGATAATTTATACACTTTTTGGCATTGTTTTTAGTAGAATCTAGTTACTTTTAGGGATGTTTTCATTAGTTTTTATGTTAAATTCACATTTCTGGACTTTACTATGAGTTTGTGTGTTTTTCTATGATTTCAGGTATTTTCTGGCTGAAATTGAGGGACTTGAGCAGAAATCAGATTCAGAGGTTGAAGAAGGACTGCTGATGTTGTTGGATTCTGACCTCCTTGCACTCAAAATGGATTTTCTGGAGCTACAGAATTTGAAATGGCGCGCTTCCAATTGCGTTGGAAAGTAGACATCCAGGGCTTTCCAGAATTATATAATAGTCCATACTTTGCCCAAGTTTAGACAACGCAAACTGGCGTTCAACGCCAGCTCTCTGCCCAATTCTGGCGTCCAGCGCCAGAAACAAGCTGCAAAGTGGAGTTCAACGCTCAAACTGGCACAAAAGGTGGCGTCCAACTCCAAGAATGACCTCTCCACGTGTAGACTTCAAGCTCAGCCCAAGCACACACCAAGTGGGCCCCGGAAGTGGATTTATGCATCAATTACTTACTTCTGTAAACCTTAGTAGCTAGTTTATTATAAATAGGACCTTTTACTATTGTATAAGGTATCTTTTGATCATCTTTGGATTATCTTTTGATCTTTGGACGCCTGGTTCTGAGATCAGAGGGGCTGGCCATTCGGTCATGCCTGGACCTTTCACTTATGTATTTTCAACGGTAGAGTTTCTGCACTCCATAGATTAAGGTGTGAAGCTCTGCTGTTCCTCAAAGATTAATGCAAAGTACTAATGTTTTCTATTCAATTCATCTTATTTTGCTTCTAAGATATTCATTCGCACTTCAACCTGAATGTGATGAACGTGACAATCATCATCATTCCCTATGAACGCGTGCCTGACAACCACTTCCGTTCTACATTAGATTGAATGAGTATCTCTTAGATCTCTTAATCAGAATCTTCGTGGTGTAAGCTAGAATGATGGCGGCATTCAAGAGAATCCGGAAAGTCTAAACCTTGTCTGTGGTATTCCGAGTAGGATTCAATGATTGAATGATTGTGACGAGCTTCAAACTCGCGAGTGCTGGGCGTAGTGACAGACGCAAAAGGATAGTAAATCCTATTCCAGCATGATCGGGAACCTCAGATGATTAGCCGTGCCGTGACAGGGCATCTTGGACCATTTTCACAAGAGGAGGGGATGTAGCCACTGACAACGGTGATGCCCTTGCATAATGCCAGCCATAGAAAGGAGTAAGACTGATTGGATGAAGACAGCAGGAAAGCAGAGGTTCAGAGGAACGATTGCATCTCCATACGCTTATCTGAAATTCTCACCAATGAATTACATAAGTATTTCTATCCTTATTTTAGTATTAATTTCGAAAACTCCATAACTATTTTATATCCGCCTGACTGAGATTTACAAGGTGACCATAGCTTGCTTCATACCAACAATCTCCGTGGGATCGACCCTTACTCATGTAAGGTTTATTACTTGGACGACCCAGTACACTTGCTGGTTAGTTGTATCGAAGTTGTGACAAATTATGAATTGAGATTAGAGCACCAAGTTTTTGGAGCCATTACCAGAGATCACAATTTCGTGCACCAAAACCTGAAAGTGGTTTGATTCAAATGAACCGGTTCCTTTTCAAATGAGTTGATTTTTGGACCGGGTTGGAACTTGTGATTTTGTATGGTCGGTTTCATAATAAATTCAGTTTTATTTACTTGAACCGAGAACCCATGATTTTAAGAGTTTCAATGAATTTTAAGGAATTGATATAGGTTGACCTTCCCTAAAGACTTGGGACTCTGCCGAGAAACTTTTGTTATAAAATCCCATTGTTGTATGGGTGATTTTGAATACTTTGAAATAAATCCTTAACTTGCAATGGTTTTGGAAGTTTTGGAAAGAGAATGCCGAGAGTGGCTTTGTTTTAAAAAGGGAACTCACTTTGAGTAAATTTGGCTTATGAGCCTGAGATGATTTGAGAAACGAGATTTCTAAAAAAGAGTTGAAACTTGATTTCAAAGTGAAATGATTTGGGAAAAAGTGATTTATGGCTTAAATGCCAATTTTATGAATTGATGATATTGAATGTGGAAGTGCTGTTTTGTTGTGAGCCGGAATGGCTGTGTATGATTATACATATTGATTGGTTCTGGATTGAACCGTGAGCCGGAATGGCTGTGTATGATATGAATATTGGCTGGTTCTGAAATGAACCGTGAGCCGGATGGCTGAGATGGATGTTGATCCATGGATGAGATTGAATGCATGTTTATGCTTAATCATTGATAAATGTGAATGTTGCACTTCCACTATCGGAGATAAGAGTTTCCTAGGGAGAAAGCAGTGGCTAGCCACCACGTGCTCCAGGTTGAGACTCGAAGCTCTTTTGACCCTATGTCGTAAGTGTGGCCGGGCACTGTGAAAGTCCCGGATGAGCTCGCCCCCGTAAATATTCACCAGTGAAGGTGATGGATATGGATCATGATTATGATCAAGTTTATGATGAGTATAACTCGAGTTGGGGATGCACGACAGAGAGACAGTCCAATGGTTAGCTACCAGGACTTGTCGGGTTGGCTCTATAACCGACAGATGATATCATCAGCCACTAGGGACAGGCATGCATCATATGCATCTATGTGATTAATTGCTAATTATACTTGGTGTGCATATTATACTTGGTGTGCCTATGTGATTAATTGCTAATTGTTCTACTTGCAATAACTATTTGTTTGTGCTTGCATCTTCCTATTTGTGTTTGCTACTGGGACTCTGTTGGACTGTGGTGATTGGTTGATGGTTGGATTGTTTGGGCTTAGGGCCGTGGTTGAAATGAGATGAATCGATGGTTGATTTCGGTTTTGTGTTTCTGGTTTGGAATAAAATATGAAAGGCTGTTTTGGTTCAGCATAGATAAACCGTTTTGAAAGGCTTTTGAGCTTTTGAAAATTGAACAGTTCTTCTTTCAGAAAAGATTTTTGACTTTACTTTTATTGTAAACCGTTGTTTTGAAAAGAGGCATAAGTCGATTATTAATCACTGGTGCGGTTTATCTTCATGTATCCTATTACAGTAATTCCCAAAAACCCTCTACTGAGAACCCTTTCGAGGATGATATTCTCACCCCCTACATTTTTCCCCTTTCAGGGTATGGGCGCAGAAGTTACGAAGAGTTTATTTAGTTGTTGTTGAGATGCTCTGTATTGCTTTAGATTATTATTTGTACCCTCGTCTTCATCTTGATATATTCTATAAGAGGGATAGGAATTGTATTGGGTATATATATATATATGGATGTACTCTTTATGAGTTTTGTAAGTTGTATGGTATTTATGGATGTACGTTATCGAACGAAGGTATTTTTGGGAGCGGTATTATGGTTTAAAGTTTTAAACAGACTCATATTTTAGTATTAAATAGTATAACAGTCGTCGTAATGTCCGAACTATCAGAGTCGCGCAGCCGGAAGCGTTAACTTTGGTAGTTAGGGTGTTACATATATCATCTCAATATAACTATCATATGTTAATGATTAAATAATGTTATTTCTTATGATATTTTAGTATTAATAAATAAAATTATATTTTAGTATATATTTTGTTTTTTTTTTTGTATTTTTATTTATTATATATTTTTTTGTAACACCCTAACTATCAAAAAGTCAAGCTTCCGGCTGCGCCACTCTGATAGCTCGGGTATTACGACGATTCTTATATTATTTAATACTAAAATATGAGCCTGTTTAAAACTTCAAACTGCAATACCGTTCCAAAATACTTTTGTTAGGTAACGTACATCCATACATACCATACAACTTACAAAACTCACAAAGAGTACATACATATGTATATATATTAAATAATTTTACAAGCATTAACTAATACAATTCCTATCCCTCTTACAGAATGTATATAGATAAAGGCGAGGGAACAATAAATAATAACTAAAGCAATGCAAAACATTACGACAACAACTAGATAAACTCTTCGTGACTTCTGCGTCCATATCCTGAAAATGGAAATTTGTAGGGGGGTGAGAACATCATCCTCGAAAGGGTTCTCAGCAGAGGGTTTTTGAGAATTACTATAATAGGATACGTGAAGGTAAAACCGTTACAGTGATTAAAAACCGCCTTATGTATCTTTTCAAAAACAACGGTTTACAAAAAAGGAAGTATCTGAAATCTTTTCTGAAAGAGAAAACTGTTCATTTCTTAGAAATTCAAAAGCCTTTCAAAAGTTCATCTATGCTGAACCAGATTAGTTTTTCATACTTTTCTAAATCAGAAACATCAACCAAAAGTGGCCTTCGGCCCACCTCATGATCAACCACGGCCCTAGGCCCAAATAGTCCAAACAACAGCCAATCCACCACAATCCAATAGAATTTTAGTCGCAAGCACAAATAGGAAAAACTCAAGCACAGACAAGTAGTTACATCAAGTAGAACAATTAACAGTTACACACAATTAATCACATAGGCAAATCAAGTACAATATGCACACCCCAAACAATGTCACATAGATGCATATGATGAATGCCTGTCCTAGTGGCTGATGAGTCTCATCTGTCGGTTATAAAGCCAGCCCGACAAATCCTGGTAGCTAACCATTGGACTGTTCCTCTGTCGTGCATCCACAACTCGAGTTATTCACAGTCATAATCATAATTCACATCCAACACCCTCTGTCGTGTATATTCACGGGGGCAAGCTCATCCGGAACTTTCACAGTATCCGGCCATACTTACGACATAGGGTCAGCAGAGTATCGAATCTCAACCTGGAGCACGTGGTGGCTAGCCACTGCTTCTACCCAGGAAAACTCGTATCTCAGATAATTGGAAGTTCAACAATAACTTTATCAATTCAATAACCATTCATATTCATGTTCAGCCATCCGGCTCATAATATATTCCACAACCAGCCATGATTCATTATCATATATAGCCATTCTGGCTCATAACATATTCCACAAACAGTTATAATTCATTATCATATACAGCCATTCCGGCTCATAACATAATAACACTTGCACCATCCAACATAATAGAACTCATAAAATCATTCAAGCCATAAATCTTTTCCCAAAGCACTTTTCTTTGAAAATCAAATTCAATTCATCTCAGTCTTAACTTCAAAATCCGCTTTCTCAAATCACTTCTAGCTTATAAGCTATCTTTCTCAAAAGAAATTTCCTCTTTCAAAACAAGCCACATTTCCACAACATTCTTCTAAAACTTCCAAACAATTTGGCAACTAGGCCAAATTAAAAATCTCTTATGAAAGCTCCAAAAATCAATCATCCCATAACTGAATTTGGTAATAGAAATTTCTCAGCAGAGTCTCAAGACTTTAGGGAAGGACAACCTATCTCAATTTCTTAAAAATTCATTGAAACTCTTAAAATCATAGATTCTTGGTTTAAATAAATAAAAACAGAGTTTATTATAAAACCGGATCATATAAAGTCAGAAGTCCCAACCCAATCCAAAGCCAATTCACTTGAAACGAAACCGATTCATTTAAATCAAAACCACTTTTAGGTTCCTCCTTAAAACCAATTCTCTGACTTCTTCTAAAATGTCACAAACGTAATTATTCAATCAAGAATCTAATTTTCTTCAGAATCACTAAAAGCTCCACTAAACGAAATCCTTAAGTCTAACTAAAAGCATAAGCCCTTCTTATATTAAAAATCAATATTAGAACATAGAACTTTTCTTCAGTGATTCAAAATGGCAAAGTAATTCCTTTCTAAGTAGATCGAACTCAAGACATATATTTTTCTCAAATAAAGGAAACTCGAAAACATAACTATTTTCTTAATAATCAAATAATACAATTTCTCAAATCCCAAGCCTTTCTAAATAACTTTTCAAACAAAGTCTAAGGTTTTTATAGAAATTTCGGCAGCCCCTCCCCTAAAACTTGGACTCTGCCACCTTTTTCGGGTCCCAACCAAACCACTCCACAACCCCTTCCACGGGTTCAAAACTAAATCAATTTCAAATCAGACCGATTCCGAAAAATCATATCATTCTCATCTTTCAAGAAAAACAATTTCGGACTCCATTCCTTTACAACAGATTAAACTTGATTTCAACAACTTTTTAAGAAAAAATTTTAAAGAAGCACTTCAATAACAATCTGCTTTACAAAACCGAATAATAATCCAGTCACACAAGCATTCATATTCATCCAAGACAACTAACATCACATAAGACTTATACAATCACTCAAGGCTATAATTTTACCACATAATATCCATATATAATAATTTCAGTATATAAAATATGCTTTTTCTGAAAAGGCCCCTACCTCAATACGCGAAACCATAGCCCAAACGCCTCACAGAGTCCCTTTCGCCTCAACCCGAGATCGACGGCAACTGCAATCCTCAGCTCCAAACCATTTTCTCAGCAACCACAATAACTTAAAAGTGACATGCAACAATCAGAACTCGAACCTATGTTACCAAGCCTCAGAGTCTTTAACTAAACATAACAGAATACTGACTAAAAGGGCTTTCCGAAATGAAAGGGCATTCCGAAATGAAAACGCCTACCGCAACAAGGGAAGAACAACTACACCGAGTAGCGGCAGCCCTGATGGTGGTTCCAGCAACACCTGCGCCACACCCGGTGAGCAGAACGGTGGAAACAGCGATGCAGGCGCTCCAAATGGCAAGCGACGGCGACGGACGACATCAGCGGCGGTGAAAGGCAGTGGAGACGGCGACGGATCTGAGGCGGGGAGGCACGGACGCACAAACAGAAACCCTCCCTCCGTCGATCTCTCCCTCTCCTCAAGCTTCTCTCTCTGAATCTTGCCGGTGGTTGCCCTGGGAGCTCCCAATTTGGGAATTAGGGTTTTAGTAAAATTAGGTTTAAGGATAGTTTTGTAATTTCAAATAAAAGTAGAGATAATATAATAATTAGAAATAAATTTTAATCCAACAATAATAATGTATAAAAATACTATTTGTTCATCAATTTCACAAATTATTTTGAATAAAATGTTTAAATCCAATAATTAGAAATAATATAATTAAATTCTTTATTTTCCCAAAATACTAGTATTAATATTTTAAAATATTAATTATTTAGTCCAAATCATATAAAATTCTTATTATTTCATAACTACCAACTTTATAATTTAAATATAGAAAATAATTCAATAATTGTAAAATTGGATAATAATCTTAATTTATTTCAAATTCAATTAATCGAAACTTGCTTTAATTATCTTTAATAAATAAATTTCTGAAATTAAAACTACAAAAATATTGAATTTAAAATTAGCTCATGATAGCCCTTTTTTAAAAGTTTTGGATCTTACATTTTTAATAATATTTTATTTTTTATCAACAAAAATATTATAAGACGATAATTTTTGAAAAAGATTAAAAATATTTGAAAATATTATTTTAAAATTTTTAAAAAATGTTTTGAGATTTTTAAAAAATTTTGGAAACTATTTTATATTTCACTATATAAATTTATTTGTCTAAAATACATATGTGGATACTTATAAGTTATATCTGCGAGTTAATATTTCACTTGGCAGAATACTCCCATCAAGTTGCTGTAAAACATTTTTTTTTAAGGATGCTTAGGTGTCAAACTATGACTGGATGTATTTAATAAACCGGTTTAATGATTTGAAGATTAAAACCAGAAAACCGGTCTTTTATAATAACTTCAATAAACCTAATTGTCCATGCCATAACTATCAGATCCGGTTCAATCCGGCCCACTTACATAATCAGATTGGATCATTCTTTTTTTTTTCAAATCCAAGAACGACGCCATTCAGCAATCCTAAATATCCTCCCTCAATGTCAAGCTCGAGCTCTGTGGCTCACTACGTGCTCTCCCGCCCAAGTTCTCTCCCTCTCCCAACTTCGGTCTCTCTCACAGACTTTGGTGTCGCACTCAACCTCATCGTCGCTCTCTTGGAATGGGTATCTCTTACTGTCTCCAGTCTAGCACTCAGTCGCGATCGTGCACCTTTCCTGCCATTGTCATCGTTGGCGGCAAACGTAGCAGGTCCCAGGATTTGTCTTTGTCACTCCTTATCTCGTCACTGTCTAGCAGTCAGTTCCATGCCTTCATTCTGCTCACAGTCGTCTCGGCCTCCTTTGGCCATAATTCCTCTTGGTATGTTGCAGTTTCTCTTCATAACTTGATTTTAATTTATCAATTTCTGCTTTAAGGGTTGATGGGCTTGGTGTGGTTATTTCTAGAAATCCTTTAGTTGGGACTTGTCGTTTTGTTTTGGGAGTTAGGGATAGATTCTGATTCATCTGCTTCTGATATAACAATAACATATAAATATCATCTGTGCATTCAGCCAATAATTTTAATCATCCAATGAATTTTTTAAGTAATGTCTAAATTTAGAGGTTTCATAATTGGGTTTTTGATGGATGGTGGATATAGAAGTTAAAGTAGAATTAGCTTATGTAGTTTGTGTAAGCAGTTAGAAACATACCAAAAAGCATTCTTGGTATGCAGCTCACCATATATGATTCACTCAATGTATATTGAAAATCATGCCAAATATACGATATATGAATACATAAAATTTTGTTAGTTCCCACATACTGGTTTTAAGAATCATACAAAGGAGTAAGAAGCTTTTAGAAAATCTGTGCAGAGTGTAATCAAAGCAACTCTACCATTTTGATGAAGCTGCAGTATGTCAAAAGCTATATCAACTGGTTCAATTAAACTAGAAATTAGATTTTAGACCAAGTGGGGAATTCATGATTTCTTTTTTCTATTTTATTGTACATTAAACAATCATGATAATACTAGAACATTTTACTATCAAAATTCATTATTATTATTAGGCATTTTGTAAGAGGACTTTTCAGTTTGGAGCGCATATTAGCTTTTGCAAGAGCTTAGAACTAAGACATAGGTTTGTGCTTTTGTTCAAACTATTAAGAGAAAGAAGAGAGAAAAGGGGGATCACCTATTTCAACCATGCACGCACTAACATGATGAGTAAGAGAGAGAGAATGAAAGCAGGTAATGCAGCTAGAATTGCAAAGTTAATTTCATTTGCTCGTAGAATTTGGTCCAGCTCCAGCATTGTCCTGGTCAAAATATCATTTCCTTGCACATGGACAAATCATATATCTCTTTCATAGTTCACAAAAACCTTACCATTATATTACGACCATATTTTGAGATAGTTCTAAATGTGACATATTCCAATTATAGGCAAGGAAACATCTATGTTACCTAGACATGACTATCTTGAGCATTTCTTGATCTGAAGCATTTTCTGGAAACTTCTGATCCTTTGCCCTCTCGCTGAAAGCCAATAACATTCTGTGCAGGAAGTTTAAAGAAAGTTGCTAAGATAGCAATATCCAAGCAGAATGCTAGTAATAAACACTGAATAGATTTACCGTGACGATACAAAATAAAGCTTCAAAACATCATTTAATAATAATAATAATAATAATAATAATAATAATAATAATTTAAGAAAAAGGTAGCTGAGAGTAGATTGAGTCATTGAACCATCAGGATTAGAAAAATTATCATCCTACATTCACTGGTGTAAATTTCAATAAGAAACTGAAATTTTCTTTTCATTGATGCATTGTTTTTCTTTTACAAATATTGTATACAGAGCATCAACATAAAAAATAGTAAACAATTTGTTCCTTTAAGTTGTATACATATATGATTTTTTTAGTATAGAAAAAGAGGGATAATGTGTGTAACTAACAACCTGTGCAGTTTGTCAGAAGTCAACTCCAGCTCTGCAGGGTCCAATACTCTCCTTCATGAATGTCTCGAATAGATCATCTTTGATGGACAAAATCTGGATATCCATTGAACTATAATAGGCTTATAAGTTATAATTTATGCTACTTCATGATTCGTAATCTTTAGTGACGATTTCAAAGGATGTAATTTAATTACAACTAATAGCTTTTAAGGAATTATGGAAGTATAAGCACAAGTAAAATTTAGATGATAAAATAAAGAATTTAATTTTGATGGGCAGTTGGTGCGAAATTTTAGAATGTCCACAACTAAACCGACAAGTGCACCAAGTCGTCCAAATAATACCTTAGGTGAGTGAGGGTCGATCCCACGAGGACTGATGGCTGAACAACAATGGTCAACTGATTGGTTTAGTTAGGCAAATAGAAAATTTGGTTTGGTGAATTGAAATAGCATTAAAAGTAACTCAAGAGTAAAGGAAGCAAATAAGAGAATTGGTGCGAAATCAATAAGAGAAAACAGTTAAGGTATCGGATATGTTTACTTTTTCGGATTAAGTTTTCTTACTAACTATTTTAATCATGTAAGATTCATTTCATGGCAAACTGTAATTGACCAAACCCTAATGTCTTAGTAATTTAGTCTCCTCTAACCTTCATCAACGGCCAATGTCTTGGTCACTTGATTCCGATTAGAGGGTTAAGTTCAAATCTAGTTTATGGCCACAAAAATCCTAATTACCCAAAGCTAAGAGGATTATATGTCACGTATCCCGAGTAGTTCAAGTAATTAGCAATTTAGGAGGAATTTACTTTCAAGCTGTGTTCAGGTGAAAGACCTCTTTCAAGGGTCACAAGAACGCATCTAGAATAAGGGTCATACTTTCGTTCCACCCAGATTCATAAAATGAAGAATGAAAGTAATCCTTAAAACTAAATCAATACATTAATTAAAATAGAAAGTAATAGTCTCAATCCATAGAAATAAATAGATCTCCTAACCTTAACCAAGGAGGTTTAGTAGCTCATGACTTACAGAGAAAACAAGGGTTCTGAAAATTATGAAAGTGCAGAAGTGAGAAGATCCCCCTAAAGGGTGAATCTTTTCCCTTTTATATCTAACCTAATTTGATTTAAAACTAAAATAAAATATTAAATTCTAAATCTAAAGGATTTTGTTTGTAAATAAAAATAACAAAAATAAAAGATAAGATAATAATTAAAAGCTAAATCCCATAAAAAAAATGCTCCCTTGGGTGAGGTTGACCCGCACTTCTAGCGTTCAGCACCGGAATTGTCAGTGGCTTGGGGGCTGGTTCTGTTTTCCTGGGAACTAAACGCCAAGCTCAGCGTTTAGCGCCCTTCAAGGCAGTGATTCCAGAAGAAAAGTATAAACTATTAGATATCGATGGAAAGCTCTAAAAGTTAGCTTTCGAACAACGTTGGAATTGCATTAATTAGGCCTTTGTAGCTCAAGTTAGGCGCGTGGGAGCGCATGGAGGTCAGGGTTGACAACATCCACTTTCTTCCTCTTTTTGCCCAAAACTCTGCCAAATTGGCTCGAATTTCACCTGAAATAATAAAAATACCAAAACAACTCAAAGTAGTATCCAAAGAAGATTTTAACACTAAAATATAACGAAACTCACTAAATTCTAACTAAATTTAACTAGAAAATAAGCAAAAAACGGGTATAAGATGCTCACACATTATAACACCAAACTTGAATTGTTGCTTGTCCTCAAGCAACTAAAAACAATATAGGACTGAGAAGAGAAGAGAAAATGCCTAAGACCTGAGTGTTCGTTTAAGCTCATGTTCAATTACTGAGTGGGGCTTATGGTACTCTAATTCTGAATAGGTTCAGCGTCTCACTATCCTTTGAAGCCTAGAATTGTTGATATCTCTCATAACTAGAACCCGTACGATATTATGGACTCTCTTCCTCTTGAAGCTCTGATTGATCCTTGAACACAGTTTTTTCTTATCTTTTCTTTGGTGCTTTGCACCTTGAGCCTAGCTGTGACTCTAAATGTTTTGTCTTCAAGCTTAACTTGATACAATAACACCACAAGCGAGCACTTAACTGGGGAATTCTTTTGAGTTCTAATTTTTCTTTTTATTTCTTTTTATTTCTCCCAGACAGTGGTGCTCAGATCCTTTGGCATACTCTGTATTTGCATTTGGTCTCGACTCTTAGTGCTTTGCCTCAAGGATTACTTGACACATTCACACCATAAGTATATGGTTAGGAAAACAACTCTTTGAGCTTTTAATCATTTTTTACCTTCCTAACCATTGATGCTCAGAGCCTTGGACCTTGCTTTTTATTATTATTATTATTATTGCTGTTTGTTTTGCTTCAAGGATCAATTTCTCACTGAGTTAGAGAATCCGTAATATTTTTCTAAGTTCCTATACCTCAAGAATCAACATTCTTAACTTCACTATCAAATATGCACTGTTCTGTTCATACATTCAGAATCATAGACAATATCACCACATCAAAGTAATCATAATAACTCATAACATATAACTTAAGTGTCATGCATTTTACTACTTCTTTTCTTTTTCTTTTGGTTTTTCTAGCTCAGTGAGCAATACATGAGACATCTTTCAAAATAAGCATAAAAGATCAAAATAAATAACTTAACTCGAAAAGTAATAAAATACTACTACTAGTCATGCAAAGGCTTTCAAGTGTGATATAGCACGTGAAAAAGATGGAACACAATGCAGAAGGCATTTTTTTCAACAAGGAAGGAAAGAGAGCCGAGAAATACATATCTAATTCGAATAGGAAGAGGAAGCATAGAGCGCTGACTCGCACTGGTTGTGAAGCCATGCTTGCGTTGTATTTTGACACAAAAACTTTGACTTGGAGGGTTAAAAAATTAGTCGAGAAGCACAATCACAATCTTGTCCCACAATGCTTGATACACCTAATTCCAAACCACTGAGGGTTGACTAAGGCACAAAAGGCTCAGGCAAACACCATGCATGATCATGGTCTTCTAACCTCTAAAATAATGGGACTAATGGTAGGCCAAGCCGATGGTTATACCATGTCAGGTTCACAAAGAAGGACCTGAATAACCACATTCAAATAACTCGTCGTGCAAAGCTCATTGGTAGGGATTCCAATGCGATGATTAGCTATCTACTTGGAAAAGCCGATGTCGACCCCATGGCTATGGCAAGGTATAGTGCTACTGATGAAGGTCGGCTGGGAAATTTATTTTGGGCAAACGGCAATTGTAGGGCCGATTATCAGTGCTTTGGAGATGTGCTTGCATTCGATACAACCTACCGGAAGAATAAGTACAGAAGGCCTTTGGTAATCTTCTCGGGTTGTAACCATCACCGCCAAATATGTATATTTGGCTTTGCCTTGGTAGAGGACGAACGAACGAAAATATACATGTGGTTGTTGCAAAAATTTCTAGAAGTCATGCTGAACAAGTTTTCCAGAGTTGTGGTCACAGACGGTGATGAGGCAATGAAGGCAGCAATTCAAAAAATCTTCCTAGATGCAACTCACCGACTATGTGGTTTGCACATTTAGAAGAATATAACGGCAAACATAAAAAATAAAAATTTTTCCAACGACTTCAGAAGATGTTTGTATGTTCCATGGCATCCGGATGAATTTGAAGAATATTGGGAGAATATGATAAAAAAATATGGGTTGGAGGAAAATGATTGGGTTCTAAATGAATATGAAAAGAGAAAAAGTTGGGCAAGAGCTTACTTAAGGGATAAATTTTGTGCTAGATTTAGAACAACATCAAGGTGTGAGGCGATAAACAACTTCATCAAGAGGTTTATTTGCAATCGCCAAAGTCTTCTAGAGTTGGTCCAAAATCTTGAGCATGCTCTTAGGGACTATAAACACAATGAATTATTTTCTCAATTTAAGACGGTGTATGGGGAGCCCATTCCAACTACTGGGTTAGAAGCATTAGAGCTTTCTGCTGCAAATTTTTACACAAGGAAGATTCTTGGAGAAGTAAAAAAGGAGATTCAATGAGTGGTCGCATTAGATATAATAAATGAGAAAAATATATCAACTACTGTTGTGTTAAAAGTTAAAGAGTGTGATAGGAGGCAACATATATACAACGTACTTTATGATCACAATACTGACCATATGGAGTGTGAATGTAGTCAGTGGAGTAGTGGTGCACAGAAATTGTGATTACACTTTTATTATGTAAAATTCATTGCTCTTTCTTTCCCTGGTAATGGCGCCAAACACATGATGCCAATACCATGGTTCACAACTTCGCACAACTAACCAGCAAGTGCACTGGGTCGTCCAAGTAATACCTTACGTGAGTAAGGGTCGAATCCCACAGAGATTGTTGGTATGAAGCAAGCTATGGTCACCTTGTAAATCTCAGTCAGGCGGATATAAAATAGTAATGGGCTTTTCGAAAATAATTAATAAAATAGGGATAGAAATACTTATGTAATTCATTGGTGAGAATTTCAGATAAGCGGATAGAGATGCTTTCGTTCCTCTGAACCTCTGCTTTCCTGCTATCTTCATCCAATCAGTCTTACTCCTTTCCATGGCTGGCTTTATGTGATACATCACCATTGTCAATGGCTACTTTCGGTCTTCTCTCGGGAAAATGATCCAAATGCCCTGTCACGGCACGGCTAATCGTCTGGAGGCATCACCCTTGTCAATGGTTTCATCCTATCCTCTCAGTGAAAATGGTCAACGCACCCTGTCACGGCACGGCTATTCATCTGTCGGTTCTCGATCATGCTGGAATAGGATTTACTATCCTTTTGCGTCTGTCACTACGCCCGGCAATCGCGAGTTTGAAGCTCGTCACAGTCATTCAATCATTGAATCCTACTCGAAATACCACAGACAAGGTTTAGACCTTCCGGATTCTCTTGAATGCTGCCATCATTCTAGCTTACACCGTGAAGATTCCGATTAAGAGATCTAAGAGATACTCATTCAATCTAATGTAGAACGGGAGTGGTTGTCAGGCACGCGTTCATAGGGAATGATGATGATTGTCACGTTCATCACATTCAGGTTGAAGTGCGAATGAATATCTTAGAAGCGAAATAAGAAGAATTGAATAGAAAATAGTAGTACTTTGCATTAATCTTTGAGGAACAGCAGAGCTCCACACCTTAATCTATGGAGTGTAGAAACTCTACCGTTGAAAATATATAAGTGAATAGAAGGTAAGCATGGCCGAGTGGCCAGCCTCCTATGGAGGTCTAGAGATCTAAAAGTGATCAAAAGATACAATCCAGGATCAAAAGATATCTAATACAATAGTGAAATGTCCTATTTATAATAAACTAGCTACTATGGTTTATAGAAGTAAGTAATTGATGCATAAATCCACTTCCGGGGCCCACTTGGTATGTGCTTGGGCTGAGCTTGAGTGTTGCACGTGTAGAGGTCCTTCTTGGAGTTGAACGCCAGCATTTGTGCCAGTTTGGGCGTTCAACTCTGGTTTTGGATCCTTTTCTGGCGCTGGGCGCCAGAATTGGGCAGAGAGCTAGCGTTGAACGCCAGTTTGCGTCGTCTATTCTTGGCCAAAGTATGGACTATTATATATTGCTGGAAAGCCCTGGATGTCTACTTTTCAACGCAATTAGAAGCACGCCATTTCGAGTTCTGTAGCTCCAGAAAATCCACTTTCAGTGCAGGGAGGTCAGAATCCAACAACATCAGCAGTCCTTCTTCAACCTCTGAATCTGATTTTTGCTCAAGTCCCTCAATTTCAGCCAGAAAATACCTGAAATCACAGAAAAACACACAAACTCATAGTAAAGTCTAGAAATGTGAATTTAACATAAAAACTAATGAAAACATCCCTAAAAGTAACTAGATCCTACTAAAAACATACTAAAAACAACGTCAAAAAGCGTATAAATTATCCGCTCATCACAACACCAAACTTAAATTGTTGCTTGTTCCCAAGCAACTGAAAATCAAGTAGGATAAAAAGAAGAGAATATACTATGAATTCCAAACCATCAATGAAACATAGCTTCAATCATATGAGCGGGACTTATAGCTTTTTGCCTCTTGAATAGTTTTGGCATCTCACTTTATCCATGGAGGTTCAGAATGATTGGCATCTATAGGAACTCAGAGTTCAGATAGTGTTATTGATTCTCCTAGTTCAGTATGATGATTCTTGAACACAGCTATTTTATGAGTCTTGGCCGTGGCCCTAAGCACTTTGTTTTCCAGATTACCACCGGATACATAAATGCCACAGACACATAATTGGGTGAACCTTTTCAGATTGTGACTCAGCTTTGCTAAAGTCCCCAATTAGAGGTGTCCAGGGTTCTTAAGCAGACTCTTTTTTTTTGCTTTGGACCTTAACTTTAACTGCTCAGTCTCAAGTTTTCACTTGACACCTACACGCCACAAGCACATGGTTAGGGACAGCTCGGTTTAGCCGCTTAGACCAGGATTTTATTCCTTTAGGCCCTCCTATCCACTGATGCTCAAAGCCTTGGGATCCTTTTTATTTACCCTTGCCTTTTGGTTTTAAGGGTTATTGGCTTTTTGCTCTTGCCTCTTGGTTTTAAGAGCTTTTGGCTTTTTCTGCTTGCTTTTCTTTTTCTATTTTTTTTCGCTATTTCTATTTTTTTTCTGCAAGCTTTGTTCTTTGCTGCTTTTTCTTGCTTCAAGAATCATTTTTATGATTTTTTAGATTATCAAATAACATGTCTCCTAGTCATCATTCTTTCAAGAGCCAACATATTTAACATTCTTAAACAACAACTTCAAAAGACATATGCACTGTTCAAGCATACATTCAGAAAACAAGAAGCATTGTCACCACATCAATATAATTAAGCTAAGTTCAAGGATAAATTCAAAACTCATGTACTTCTTGTTCTTTTGAATTAAAACATTTTTTATTTAAGAGAGGTGATGGATTCATAGGACATTCATAACTTTAAGACAATGTTACTAACTACTAATGATCATGTAATGAAGACACAAACATAGATAAGCACATAATATAGAAAACGAAAAACAGAGAAAGTAAGAACAAGGAATGAGTCCACCTTAGTGATGGTGGCGTTTCCTTCTTAAGGAACCAATGATGTCCTTGAGCTCTTCTATGTCTCTTCCTTGTCTTTGTTGCTCCTCCCTCATTACTTTTTGATCTTCTCTTATTTCATGAAGCATGATGGAGTGCTCTTGATGTTCCACCCTTAATTGTCCCATGTTGGCACTTAATTCTCCTAGGGAGGTGTTGATTTTCTCCCAATAGTTTTGTGGAGGAAGATGCATCTGAGGCATTTCCGGGATCTCATGGTGATGAGCTTCCTGCGCCTCTTGAGCTCCATGAATGGGCTCTCTTGCTTGCTCCATCTTTTTCTTAGTGATGGGCTTCTCTTCCTTAATAGGAATGTCTCCTTCTATGAAAGCTCCAGCTGAGTAACATAGATGGCAAATAAGGTGAGGAAAAGCTAGCCTTGCCATGGGGGATGACTTTTCGGCTATTTTGTAGAGTTCATTAGAGATGACTTCATGAACTTCTATTTCCTCTCCAATCATGATGCTATGAATCATGATGACTCGATCCACAGTAACTTCAGATCGGTTGCTAGTGGGGATGATGGAGCATTAGATGAATTCCAACCATCCTCTAGCCACAGGCTTGAGGTCCAATCTTCTTAGTTGAACCGGCTTGCCTTTGGAGTCAATCTTCCATTGAGCTCCTTCCACACATATGTCCATAAGGACTTGGTCCAACCTTTGATTAAAGTTGACCCTTCTAGTGTAGGGGCATTCATCTCCTTGCATCATAGGCAAGTTAAACGCCAACCTCACATTTTCCGGACTAAAATCTAAGTATTTCCCCCGAACCATTGTAACGTAGTTCTTTGGATCCGGGTTCTTACTTTGATCATGGTTCTTGGTGATCCATGCATTGGCATAGAACTTTTGAACCATTAGGATGCCGACTTGTTGGATGGGATTTGTTAGAACTTCCTAACCTCTTCTTTGAATTTCATGTCGGATCTCCGGATACTCATTTCTTTTGAGTTTGAAAGGGACTTCAGGGATCACCT
The DNA here is from genome assembly GCF_003086295.3 of Arachis hypogaea. NCBI lineage: Eukaryota > Viridiplantae > Streptophyta > Magnoliopsida > Fabales > Fabaceae > Arachis > Arachis hypogaea. The sequence goes on along the minus strand of NC_092054.1, from coordinate 42,862,867 downwards.
TCTTCTTGGCCACAACATCATAGAAGTGGTCTTGATGGGCTTTGGAGATGAACCTTTCCATCTCCCATGACTCGGAGGTGGAAGCTTTTGTCTTCCCTTTCCCCTTTCTAGAGGATTCTCCGGTCTTAGGTGCCATCAATGGTAATGGAAAAACAAAAAGCTTATGCTTTTACCACACCAAACTTAGAATATTGCTCGCCCTCGAGCAATAAAAGAAAGAATAGAGGAAGAAGAAGAAGAAAATATGGAGAAGAGGGATGAAGTGTGTTTCGGCCAAGTAGAGAGGAGAGGGTTGTGTTGTGTGAATATGAGGAAGAATGGAGGGCTATATATAGGGGAGGGAGGGGGTTAAGGTTCGGTCATTTAGGGTGGGTTTGGGTGGGAAATTGGTTTTGAATTTTGAAGGTAGGTGGAGTTTGTGAGGTAGGTTTATGGGGAAGAGTGGATGGATGTGAGTGGTGAAGAGTTGATGGGGAAGAGAGATTGAGGTGATTGGTGAAGGGTTTTTGGGGAAAGGTGTTTATGGGATTGTGTGAAAGAGAGGTGAGAAGAAGTGAGCAAAGGTAGGTGGGGATCCTGTGGGGTCCACAGATCTTGAGGTGTCAAGGCATTTACATCCCTGCACCAATTTAGGCATGCAAAATGCCCTTGCACACAACTCTGGGCGTTCAGCACCAGGTTGGTGCCCATTTTGGGCGTTCAACGCCCATTTACTAGCCATTTCTGGCGTTGAACGCCAGAACCATGCTTGTTCTGGGCGTTCAGTGCCAGGATGCTGCCCTTTTTGGGCGTTCAGCACCAGAACCATACTCTGTTCTGGCGTTGAACGCCAGACAGATGCTTCCTCCAGGGTGTGATTTTTCTTCTGCTGTTTTTTATTTCGTTTTTAATTTTTTTGTTTATTTTGTGACTCCACATGATCATGAACCTATAAAGACATATAACTAAGAAAAATATAGTTAGATAAATAAAAAATTGGGTTGCCTCCCAACAAGCGCTTCTTTAATGTCAATAGCTTGACAGTGGGCTCTCATGGAGCCTCACAGATGTTCAGAGCATTGTTGAGACTCTCCTACACCAAACTTAGAGTTTGGATATGAGAGTTCAACACCAAACTTAGAGTTTGGTTGTGGCCTCCCAACACCAAACTTAGAGTTTGACTGTGGGGGCTTTGGTTGACTCTGCTTTAAGAGAAGCTTTTTCTGCTTCCTCTCCATGGATGCAGAGAGAGATCCTTGAGTTGTAAACACAAGGTTGTCCTCATTCAATTGAAGGATTAATTCTCCTCTGTCCACATCAATCACAGCTCTTGCTGTGGCTAGGAAAGGTCTTCCTAGGATGATGGATTCATCCTCTTCCTTTCCAGTATCCAGGACTATGAAAGCAGCAGGGATGTAAAGGCCTTCAACCTTTACTAACACGTCCTCTACTTGTCCATAAGCCTATTTTCTTGAATTGTCTGCCATCTCTAATGAGAATTTAGCAGCTTGCACCCCATAGATTCCCAGTTTCTCTATTACAGAGAGGGGCATGAGGTTTATCCCTGAACCAAGGTCACACAGAGCCTTGAAGATCATGGTGCCTATAGTACAAGGTATTATGAACTTTCCAGGATCCTGTCTCTTCTGAGGCAATGTCAGTTGATCCAGATCACTTAGTTCATTGATGAACAGGGGAGGTTCAACTTCCCAAGTATCAATGCCAAATAATTTGGCATTCAGCTTCATGATTACACCAAGAAACTTGGCAGTTTGCTCTTTAGTAACATCCTCATTCTCTTCAGAAGAGGAATACTCATCAGAGCTCATGAAGGGCATAAGGAGGTTCAATGAAATCTCTATGGTCTCTAGATGAGCCTCAGAGTCCTTTGGTTCCTCAGAGGGAAGCTCCTTATTGATCACTGGACGTCCCAGGAGGTCTTCCTCCTTGGGATTCACGTCCTCCTCTCCCTCATTGGGTTCGGCCATTTTGGTTATGTCAATGGCCTTGCACTCTCCTTTTGGATTTTCTTTTGTATTGCTTGGGAGAGTGCTAGGAGGGATTTCAGTGATCCTTTTACTCAGCTGGCCCACTTGTGCTTCCAAATTTCTAATGGAAGACCTTGTTTCATTCATGAAACTTACAGTGGCCTTGGATAGATCAGAGACTAAGTTTGCTAAGCTAGATGGATTCTGCTCAGAATTCTCTGTCTGTTGCTGAGTGGATGATGGAAAAGGCTTGCTATTGCTAAACCTGTTTCTTCCACCATTATTAAAGCCTTGTTGAGGCTTTTGATCCTTCATGAGAAATTTGGATGATTTCTCCATGATGAGTTATAGGTGTTTCCATAAGGTTCACCTAAGTAATTCACCTCTGCTATTGCAGGGTTCTCAGGATCATAAGCTTCTTCTTCATAAGAAGCCTCTTGAGTACTGTTGGATGCAGCTTGCACTCCATTCAGACTCTGAGAGATCATATTGACTTGTTGAGTCAATATTTTGTTCTGAGCCAATATGGCATTCAGAGTATCAATTTCAAGAACTCCCTTCTTCATAGGCGTCCCATTATTCACAGGATTCCTTTCAGAAGTGTACATGAACTGGTTATTTGCAACCATGTCAATGAGTTCTTGAGCTTCTGCAGGCATTTTCTTTAGGTGAATGGATCCACCTGCAGAGGTATCCAATGACATCTTAGATAACTCAGACAGACCATCATAGAATATATCCAGGATGGTCCATTCTGAAAGCATGTCAGAAGGACACTTTTTGGTCAGTCCTTTGTATCTCTCCCAAGCTTCATAGAGGGATTCACCTTCTTTCTGTCTGAAGGTTTGAACATCCACTCTAAGCTTGCTCAGCTTTTGAAGAGGAAAGAACTTGGCTAGGAAAGCCTTGACCAGCTTATCCCAAGAGTTCAGGCTGTCTTTAGGTTGAGAATCCAACCATATTCTAGCTCTGTCTCTTATAGCAAAAGGGAAAAGCATGAGCCTGTAGACTTCAGGATCTACTCCATTAGTCTTAACAGTATCACATATCTGCAAGAATTCAGTTAAGAACTGAAAAGGATCTTCAGATGGAAGTCCATGAAACTTGCAGTTTTGCTGCATCAGAGAAACTAATTGAGGTTTCAGCTCAAAGTTGTTTGCTCCAATGGCAGGAATGGAGATGCTTCTTCCATGTTAATTGGAATTAGGTGCAGTAAAGTCACCAAGCATCCTCCTTTCATTATTATTATTTTTGGCTGCCATCTCCTCTTCCTGTTCGAAAATTTCTGAAAGATTATCTCTGGATTGTTGTATTTTAGCTTCTCTTAGTTTCCTTTTCAGAGTCCTTTCAGGTTCTGGATCTGCTTCCACAAGAATGTTCTTGTCCTTGCTCCTGCTCATATGACAAAGAAGAGGGCATAGAAAAATAATAATAATAGAGATCCTCTTTTTTTTTTGTGAGTGAGGGAGAGATGTTAGTAGATGAATAAACAAATAGAAGGAGATGAGAGAGAAGAGAATTTTCGAAAATTATTTTTGAAAAAAGAGTTAGTGATTTTCGAAAATAGTTTTTGAAAAATGTTAGTAATTTTCGAAAATTAAAATTAAAATTTAAAATAATTAATTAATTAAAAAGAAATTTTGAAAAAGAGAGGAGATATTTTCGAAAATTAGAGAGAGAGAGAGTTAGTTAGGTGGTTTTGAAAAAGATAAGAAACAAACAAAAAGTTAGTTAGTTAGTTGAAACAAATTTGAAAGGATAAGAAGTTAGGGAGTTAGAAAAGATATTTTGAAATCAAATTTTTGAAAAAGATAAGATAAGAAGATATTTTTGAAAAGATATGATTGAAATTAGTTTTTGAAAAAGATTTGATTTTTTTTTAAAATCACAATTAATGACTTGATTCACAAGAAATCACAAGATATGATTCTAGAACTTAAAGTTTGAAACTTTCTTAACAAGTAAGTAACAAACTTGAAATTTTTGAATCAAAACATTAATTGGTGATGTTATTTTCGAAAATTTGATATAAGAAAAATATTTTTGAAAAATGTTTTTAGAATTTTCGAAAATAACTAAGAAATTTGAAAAAGATTTGATTTTTGAAAAAGATTTTGAAAAAGATGAGATTTTTAAATTGAAAATTTGATTTGACTCATAAAAACAACTAAATTTTAAAAAGTTTTGAAAAAGTCAAATCTAATTTTCGAAATTATGAGAGAAAAGAGGGAAAGATATTTTTTTGATTTTTGAATTTTTTATTATGAGAGAGAAAAACATGAAAATTATGCAATGCATGAGAATTTTAGATCAAAACATGTGATGCATGCAAGAATGCTATGAATGTCAAGATGAACACCAAGAACACTATGAAGATCATGATGAACATCAAGAACATATTTTTGAAAAATTTTTAATGCAAAGAAAACATGCAAGACACCAAACTTAGAATTCTTTAATGCTTAGACACTAAGAATTCAAGAATGCATATGAAAAACAAGAAAAGACACAAAACATGCAAATGCAAAGACCAAACAAGAAGACTTATCAAGAACAACTTGAAGATCATGAAGAACAATATGAATGCATGAAATTTTCGAAAAAAAATGCAAGATGCACATGCAATTGACACCAAACTTATAACATGACTCAAGACTCAAACAAGAAACAGAAAAATATTTTTTTTTATTTTTATGATTTTCTAATTTTTTTGGATTTTTCGAAAATTAATTGAAAAAGGAAAATAAGGATTCCAAAATTTTTAATCTGAATTCCAGGAATCTTGCATTCTTAGTCTACGGCTTCAGTCCAGGAATTAGACATGGCTCACTAGCCAGCCAAGCTTTCAATGAAAGCTCCGGTCCAAAACACTAGACATGGCCAATGGCCAGCCAAGCTTCAGCAAACATAGATACCTCTCATGTATACAACAGCTGATATTTCATCCAACTTCATATACTTATGAGTGGAAGCCTCAGTCCAAAAGAATTTAGACATGGCTTTACAGCCAGCCAGGCTTCACATGCTTCATGAAACACTAGGATTCATTCTTTAAAAATTTTGAATAAATTTTTTTTTTCGAAAACAAAAGAAAACACTTTTGAAAGATTTTTGGAAAATTTTTGAAAACAAAACAAAAAAGAAAATTACCTAATCTGAGCAACAGGATGAACCGTCAGTTGTCCAAACTCGAACAATCCCCGGCAACGGCGCCAAAAACTTGGTGCGCAGAAATTGTGATTACACTTTTATTATGTAAAATTCATTGCTCTTTCTTTCCCTGGTAATGGCGCCAAACACATGATGCCAATACCATGGTTCACAACTTCGCACAACTAACCAGCAAGTGCACTGGGTCGTCCAAGTAATACCTTACGTGAGTAAGGGTCGAATCCCACAGAGATTGTTGGTATGAAGCAAGCTATGGTCACCTTGTAAATCTCAGTCAGGCGGATATAAAATAGTAATGGGCTTTTCAAAAATAATTAATAAAATAGGGATAGAAATACTTATGTAATTCATTGGTGAGAATTTCAGATAAGCGAATAGAGATGCTTTCGTTCCTCTGAACCTCTGCTTTCCTGCTATCTTCATCCAATCAGTCTTACTCCTTTCTATGGCTGGCTTTATGTGATACATCACCATTGTCAATGGCTACTTTCGGTCTTCTCTCGGGAAAATGATCCAAATGCCCTGTCACGGCACGGCTAATCGTCTAGAGGCATCACCCTTGTCAATGGTTTCATCCTATCCTCTCAGTGAAAATGGTCAACGCACCCTGTCACAGCACGGCTATTCATCTGTTGGTTCTCGATCATGCTGGAATAGGATTTACTATCCTTTTGCGTCTGTCACTACGCCCGGCAATCGCGAGTTTGAAGCTCGTCACAGTCATTCAATCATTGAATCCTACTCGGAATACCACAGACAAGGTTTAGACCTTCCGGATTCTCTTGAATGCCGCCATCATTCTAGCTTACACCGCGAAGATTCCGATTAAGAGATCTAAGAGATACTCATTCAATCTAATGTAGAACGGGAGTGGTTGTCAGGCACACGTTCATAGGGAATGATGATGATTGTCACGTTCATCACATTCAGGTTGAAGTGCGAATGAATATCTTAGAAGCGAAATAAGAAGAATTGAATAGAAAACAGTAGTACTTTGCATTAATCTTTGAGGAACAGCAGAGCTCCACACCTTAATCTATGGAGTGTAGAAATTCTACCGTTGAAAATACATAAGTGAATAGAGGGTAAGGATGGCCGAGTGGCCAGCCTCCCATGGAGGTCTAGAGATCTAAAAGTGATCAAAAGATACAATCCAGGATCAAAAGATATCTAATACAATAGTTAAATGTCCTATTTATAGTAAACTAGCTAATATGGTTTACAGAAGTAAGTAATTGATGCATAAATCCACTTCCGGGGCCCACTTGGTATGTGCTTGGGCTGAGCTTGAGTGTTGCACGTGTAGAGGTCCTTCTTGGAGTTGAACGCCAGCATTTGTGCCAGTTTGGGCGTTCAACTCTGGTTTTGGATCCTTTTCTGGCGCTGGCCGCCAGAATTGGGCAGAGAGCTGGCGTTGAACGCCAGTTTGTGTCATCTATTCTTGGCCAAAGTATGGACTATTATATATTTCTGGAAATCCCTGGATGTCTACTTTCCAACGCAATTGGAAGCACGCCATTTCGAGTTCTGTAGCTCCAGAAAATCTACTTTAAGTGCAGGGAGGTCAGAATCCAACAGCATCAGCAGTCCTTCTTCAACCTCTGAATCTGATTTTTGCTCAAGTCCCTCAATTTCAGCCAGAAAATACCTGAAATCACAGAAAAACACACAAACTCATAGTAAAGTCCAGAAATGTGAATTTAACATAAAAACTAATGAAAATATCCCTAAAAGTAACTAGATCCTACTAAAAACATACTAAAAACAATGTCAAAAAGCGTATAAATTATCCGCTCATCAAGTAGTGAAGGCATTCCTTGCAGCCATATGTTTTGTGCCATGAAAATGGTAGGTTTACAGAAGTTGTCAGATAGTCTTCTTTTGAAAAGATGGTCGAAGGATACCAAAAAGTAGCTGGATGAAAATTTTGCTAGGGGCACTGCACAAGACAGAGAAAGAGAACTTTTAATGCGTTATGGCGCATTTTCAGTGGCAGTTACGTGGATGGTATTCTTAGGAGCTCAAGATGATCCTTCTTTCCATGACACTATGAATGAAGTCTGTCGTTGGACTAAAACACTAGAGCAAAAATCTTTCTTGAAAAGACAAACAAGTGATTCTCCCATGCCGACCCTGTTGGTGACCTTTCAATAGTCAAGACAAAAGGTGCACCCAAGGGAAAAAAAAAGAGAGAGAGGTAAACGGAGATGCACTAAATGCAACCGTGCTGGTCATATGAAGAAGAATTGTCTTGTGAGAAATGACGGTGACGATTCGGGTGATAAGACTAGTATTGACACACAAACTAGCTTTGGTACAGAAGAGGTCAGTAAGATACAATATTGCCATAGTGGTTACTTGAATTAAAATAAACTTGTAAATTCTATGTTATAGTTATACTTGATAGCAATGTTGATTGTATGTATCATTTTTTTCATAGGAGCTTCCCAAGGACCCTATGGCTTCTTAAGGGACATCAGCAGTGCCAAATACAAAAGTAAATGCATCTGTACAGCTAGGATTTGGGCTAGGTGATTTAGGATTGATTAATAGCCATAGGGCTCCCATCCTACCATATGGAAGTCATCAGTGGCTATTACAGGTATGAATAATAAGAAATTAATTATTGCATTGTTAATTCTTACTGTTTAGTAATTTTTAAATTATTTGATATCACATTATGATTCGCTAAAGTCCTTTCTTTTTCTCTCAAATTTATTTGTACAGTGGAGAACAGGTTGTACAACAAGGACAAATTTCAAAGTTTAATGGGATGCAGTACCATATACTTCTATAGTGTGATGAGAGTATATTTTAAGATGTTGTTTAAATTTTTGAATTTCAAATAGTAGTGCATTGAGGTTGATATAAAATTTTTATTATTAAATTTTTAGATATTTTCTTATGGGTAAATTTAATAAATAGACACTAGACTCTACTGAAATGTGCATAAGGATTCAATAGTTGTTGATTTATATAGTTAACCTGACTAAGTTAGAATTTGCTCTATTTTTTGAAGTTCATATACTCAGTTGTTCAGGTTTCTGTTTGAAGACTTTTTAATTGCAAAAGGAAAATGTAAATAGCCCATATCAGATTATTGTTTATTCTTATTCATTCTAACATTCAAAAGGGTCTCTTATGATGATTTGAGAAAAGATTAAAGTGTTTATTTGAATTTAAAATGGAAGGTGTATTAATAGACCAATCCACCCAAACAACCAATAATGTTTATAGGCTTTGGCAAAACTGGTCTATCTGTATTAAGGAACTCATTGAAATTCATGGATTTTAAGTACTGAGATTTGTTCAATTGGTCTCCCTGAAAGATTGCTAGCAGTTGATTCTAAGTAATATTTTATCTGGTATATATATATATATATATATATATATATATATATATATATATATATATATATATATATATATATATATGCTACTGTCTTATTTATTCCATATGGTTTCACTTACTAATATAAGTGATATCTGTTATTAATAGAATGGATGTATAGTTTTCTAGTTATCTGGAATCTGGATAATAATGTGCTTTCAAAATATAATGCACCATGTTAAAATGGACAAATGCAAAGTGTGTAAACTATTGCGAATATTTTCAATTCTTATGTTTGACTTTTTGCAGTGGTTGTTTTGTTGCTGTCAGTGCATATGAAGATCGGTTGGCTCTATTTTCTATGTCAGGGATTGGCAATGATATTGTTGATGAGGTCTGGAAATGCTTTTCTATTTATTGAAGGTGATGCTCTTTTGACGGGTATGTTCTCTGCTTATTTATAGACGGGTATGTTCTCTGCTCGAACCTATTTTGTGCTCTTGGCTTCTTCAGTTTTTGTTATTACCTAGGTTAATTTGATGTTGTTCTTCTTTCGCAATTGTTTCATTATAATTGCTTACTTTCAGGAAGAAGCTTACTTGAAGACTTCTTTTTTACGAGTGCCAACGATGATCATGAAGGCCAAATTGAAGCAACAATGTGGTGGACAGTTTACATCAAAGATGGAAGGAATGATAGGTTCTTTACATATACCATGTTTATCTCTTTTTGGCTGGTCAACTAAAAATTATGTTGCTTTTTGCTTCCACCAGGTTACAAACTTGACACTGGCAAAGGAGAATCAAACTAGCTTTGAGGAGTATTTAAGCAATAATCCTAATGTGGACCCTGGAATAGACTTGACAGTTACAGTTCTGACTAATGGCTTCTGGCCCAGTTACAAATCTTTTGATCTCAATCTTCCAACGAAAATGGTAATCTACATATTCTTCATATAAGCATCTTATATAACATGGTGCCAAGTACTTGGTACACTTGGATTAAGTAGATTTTGGTCTACAAGTAACAGCTTCCCTCTCTTAATATTTTTAGATCAAGTGCGTTGAAGTTTTCAAGGAATTTTATCCAACTAAAACAAAGCACAGAAAGCTTACATGGATTTACTCCTTGGGTACTTGTAATATAAGTGGGAAATTTGAACAAAAAATTGTGGAGCTGATTGTTACAACCTACCAGATTAATTACTTATCGCATGCTTCTTATCTGTAAAAGAATACCATTTTCCCCTCACACGTTCATTGTTTCACTTTTTGGATCTTGACAATGTAGTATTGGATTTCTTTCTCCTGATCAATGTTGGTCTAATAATAACGTGTTTTTAACACTCCTGCAGGGCATTACTTAAGTGCATCAGCTCTAATATGGGCGAGCACACAGAATGATAAATTGAAGGATAAAATGTCAGCCATTGTTGCCGGTCTCTCTGCCTGTCAGCAAAAAATTGGAACTGGATATCTCTCTGCATTTCTATCTGAGTTTTTTGACAAATTTAAAGCTATTCAGCCTGTGTGGGCTCCCTATTACACCATTCACAAGGTTCAATAGAAAAAAATTGATTTTACTTGCAAGTGCTTTCTTTTGGCCTCAATACATTAATGAAATTCTCTCTTTTGTTAACGAAAAAATAATCTTTAACAGATATTGGCCGGCCAAGGCTACTGATCAAGAGTTGAATAAAGAAATATCCGAGCGCATTGATTCCAACAAAGCAAAAGATAGAAAATCAGTCGATCGATCCTCATGTGGTTCCAACACAACCTCTAGCAGCGAATTGGAGACTGATGCATTAGAGAAGGATGAGCAAGGGAAGGAAGTGCCTGAAATAGCTGATGCTAACAATTTAGCCATTGAATCTAGTAATCGTCGTAGTAGGAGTGTTAGCAACCTTACTGATTCTTGGAAAGAGGTCTCCGAAGAGGTAACATTGTATCACATTTTCTTTTCATGAAATTATTTTAATACAATGCAATCATGCGTTGCTTTTTCTTATGAAACCTTAATTACCAGGGGCGACTGGCCTTTCAGGCTCTCTTTGCCAGAGAGGTGTTGCCACAAAGCTTTTCGCCTCTGCCCGATTTGCTAAACAAGGATCAGGAAATGGACAGCATCAGGGATAACAAGCAAACCATAGATATCAAGGATGAAGGCCAAGAGAGCAAGAAATGCAGTTCTATTTTTTAGGGTATTCAGAAAATGATGCCATGTATAGAGAATAATGAGGAAGAGGGACTGCTAACCATATGACTTGGACAAGGAAAGCTCAAGACTCGTCGAACCGACTTCAAACCTTACAAAAGATGTTCAATTGAGGCCAAGGAAAATAGGGTTGGAAGCATTGATGAACATTAAGTAATTTATGATCCTTGATTCAGCCGTTTTTCTTGATTTTACCGTATAGTTTTCTGATATCTATCTATCTGTCTATTGATACGTGGAATTAATATATCACTACAAAAATTCCTTCGGCAAGTATACCGAATTGTCGTCAAGTAATAACTCACAAGAGTGAGGTCGATCCCACGAGGATTAATGGATTAAGCAAGCAATAGTTGATTAATTATTCTAGTTAGACAATTCAATTTTGAGTGATAAGCAACAAGAAAAGTAAATGACATGAAAGTAAAGGAAAGCAATAAAGTGCAAGAAAAGTAAATGACAAGAAATTAAAGTGCTAAAAATCAAAGTGCAAGAATGTAAATTGCAACGAATGGAAAGTACAAGAAAGTAAAGTGTAAGAAAGTAAATGACTAGAAAGTAAAACCAAGTGAAGCATTTCTACAAACACTTGGAAGGCATAAATGTGCAAAAATAAAGAAAGCCATAAATGTGCATAAGTAAATAACAAGAATTAAAGACAAAAAGTAAATAACAAGAATTAAGAATGAAATTAACATTGGGATCAAGAGATATTGCATTCTTAGGATCAATTGATTTTATCTCATCTTCAATCATGCAACTCATTGACCTCTTGGCAATCATGAGTGATTGAGTCCCAATTCTTTGGTAACTCAATATCCCCAATCTTGATCAATAGCCAATTCCTTGGTCTAATTGCTCATGAGAAGAGATGAAGAATGGTCCCTAATTATACCACACACTTTTCTAGACCCAAATAATGGATAGATTAAATGTCACAATATCCCATCCATACCCAAATCTACTCAAGTGTGAGAAGAATTTTCAAGCATGGTTTCATGTTTCCTCTTCCAAGGTTCCCATGAAACCTAATTTGCATTCAATCTCTTTTCCAAGATAATTGAATACTAAGCATGAAGAACAAAAATCCTTCAAGTAAATCAAAGAGAAATGAAGAGAAGAAGAAGAATAAAAACAAATTAATCCATCAAATAGCAATAGAGCTCTCTTTCCCAATGTTGGAAATTAGAAGCTCATAACTAAATATTTACAAAAGTGTATATGAAAGAAATGGAAAAAGAGAAGAGAATGAGAGTGAAAGGGCAGTGGAGTCACCTCCACCCCTCCATTGTGTGTGTAAAATGATGAAGCTAAAGTCCTATTTATAAGCTACCTAAATTACAAATTCAAATGAAATTAAAATCAAATGCAAATTTCCTAATTACTTCTAGATGATTCTTGTGGCCTTGATTGATTGTTAATTGTGGCTTGACTTGGACTTGTGAAATTTTAATTCTCTTCATGGGAGCTTGAAACATTGAAGAATAAATGAAGGAATGGGAGTATTTGGAAGTGGCTCAATGTGGAGTGTCATTGAAGTGGCATTTTGGGCTTTTGAAGGTTTGGGAAACCTTACTCGCTAAATGATTGGTCTATTGCATCCCAAAAATGAATCACCACTATAGACTATTATATATCATTGGAAAGCTCTGGATCTCAGCTTTCCAACGCCGCTAAAAGCATATCATTTGGACTTCTCTAGCCCAAGTTATGATCTTTTTGAAGGTGAAGAGGTCAGTTTGGCGAAGTGCAGGGATTTGTTTTACGCTGAAATTGTGAAGCTAAACGAATAGCAATTTATACCCTCAAATCCAGTGTCCACCATAAAGTATTATATATGTTTGGAAAGCTATGGAAGTCTACTTTCCAATGGCAATGAGATCACCTCATTTGGAGCTTTGTATCTCGAGTTATTCTTTTTGAAGTGTGAAGAGGTCAGGGTTGCAAATTCTCTTTTGCTTCTCTTTGAGTTTGTTTCCAACTCTTTTGCCACCTTGGGAGTGTGCTTCCTCTATTAGTGCTTTTATTGCTTCTTTTTCCACCATTTCCTATAAAATTTATTAACTCAAGCAATCAAAGTAATATTCAACTTAAGCACAATAAATACTCAATAATTGGGCATTATAAACTAATTTTTAATATGAAAAAGCATAGAAAAACATAACATGATGCGCAGTCATCATCTATCTATCAATTCTTTTCTTTCTTTTTTTTTTTCATTTTTCAAACTCTGCTTGGAATTGGAATAATTTTTCTCAAACAGGGTATGATTTTACGTTGATGTGGTTACCATATATATATATATATATAGGGTAAGCTTCATAATCCGAAGATTTTCTTGAAAATAAAAAGAATCCAGTACTAAATAGAGGCACATAATTAAGTGAAACCAAGTATTAAAACATAGTTCACTTTGCTTAGGAATAAGAACGAACTCTCATAAATATAGGTTGTGTAAAGCAAGAAAAGAAAACATATTATAAGAGAAATTTGGTATAATTTGATTATCATTGTGCTAGAAAGAGGTGTGTGTTCATCTTCAAGATAGATGCGCGAAGTAAAGTATAAATGAGAATTGAATAGCTTTTTGGTATGTCTTCCTTCCTCATAATCGAAAGAGGTGTGTATATGTTGTTATTGTTTATTTATTTGGAGCAATCATATTTAAGCTTTGAAGAGCCGAAAGGAGGCATGATTTTTTCACTTTATTACAATAAAGCTAAGCATCCAATCATTTTTTTAACCAAATTCGGATTAAAGTATAACCAGTTAAGCAATAAAAATGAAACAATTGCTGCAAGAAAATCATGTGGCATCACAAAGCCATAATGTCAGAAATAAAATAGCATGGGCATAAGAAATAATGTATAAATAATTATGAATAAAAAAATCAACATATATCTAAATAGTCCAAAAAATAATGTATAAATCATTATAAATATAAAGATCAACATGTATCTAAATAGTTCAAAAGAAATAAGTGCAAAATATAAAAATAGATTGTATTTCAAAGAAAATTAAAATGGTCTAATTCAATCCATAACTACTAATAACAAGCATTATAAAATCATAAGTCTGAAGGATAGATTGCTGCATCTTTTTATTCCAGTCAGTAACAGCAAGCTCCTTTATCATATCCCGTTTTGTGTTATGCTCGTCATTCACCAAATCCATAGCCAGTCGCATCTTTGAGTAATCATTGACAACCTAACAGACATTAACAATGGTATTAGATAATGGAATAAACATAACTTCATTAATAATGACATTTTTCTTACCCATGTCTTATCGGGTCTCCAATAGTGACTGAAGACCATCCATTGAGTGACCTAAATACCACGGTCATTCCTTCGCCACAATTTAAGGCACACATTAACAAAGAAATATAATAAAAGAACAAACAGCCAAAAAATTGAATATGTACTTTAAAAATTCGTATTTTTTAACTTACGATTTGGTAGATTGTTGCGGGATAACTGCATCATTGAATTTATACTTAGAAAATTGAAGGTTTCTAAATGAAGATGTTTCTTAAAAGCTATTGTCGGATAAAAACTTCTTAAGGTAATTTAACACATTGTCAATAACACTCTTACACTCTCGCATCAATGTGCAATGTTTGAACGAGTTCAGATATCACACGGTCTCATGAAGCAAGTCAACCACTATAAGAAACTAATGACCATTCAGGTAAATTGGCACAAAAATCTACAACAACATTCAGAAGATCATTTTTACCAAAAACAGCCATGAAATATTATTGTACTAATTAATTGAATGTTCACTGAAATTAACGAACCTTGTGTAAACCGCCAAGGTCTCCTATGAAGTTATCCTTGATGTATTTCATTGTGCCAAAATAGTTCTGTTTTTGGGCGTAAAATAATTTGCTACATTGAATATTGAACTAAGTGAGGAATCTTATTATATTTCTAGTCTATCTGAAAAGATATATTAATATTGAGGACTAAATTTCGAACTACCAATAAACTTATGGAAAATATCAGTGGCAAATACCATTGGTTGCCATATTTATTTCCTCTTGGCCCAAATGACCCTTTGGTGAGTATCAAACAAACTAAGATAAGGACCTATGGAGTATAAACAATCATGGTTATGCTGCACTAATCCAAATTTGATAATTTTGCAAGCACAATAAATAAATACTGCAGAAATAATTCTTACATCACCAATTATTGGCTTGCCAGGCATAATAGTTAGAAGAGTCTTGCGTGTGCCACGACAATAATCGTTTGGAACAAGCACTTTCTTAAAATCATAAAATCAAAATATTATACTATGGTATTAGAAAAGGTTAAAAAAATAATTACATGACAAATTAGCAATTAAAATGAGAAATAAATTAATTTTACTTACTCTGGATCCAAATCGTTTCCAAAGATGTAAGTAGCAATGACCAGTTCTTTATAAAAAAAATTTATCTCTTTAGTTGGCCGAAATAAAAGGTCCAAACACAATAAAAACAATGTCAAACGTTAATTATTTAATCAAAGTATACACACAAAATCAGCCAGATACTTTTTTTTCATATAAAAAATAAACAATTTTTCTAATACTAGTGTTATCCTAAAATTTAAGCACACTTACATGTGGCATGTCATACCCATCCATGTTTGGATTGTAATTGTTATAGTAAAGCCATGGACGACCCGGAGAAACCTTTTTCCCAAAATACAATTCTTTTCGCAAATTCAAAAAATATGATAATTATTTTAAGCATTGTTGTTACTTATTTTTCAATACAATTCTCTCAACTAATCAGCTTTTCACCACATCAACAAATTAAATTCCCATATCAGCAATTGAAATTTAACTCCCTAGTACTAATCAGGATTCTAATCAGCCTTCAAATGTCACTAACAGGCACAATATGATGAGTAGAAAAAAATCTGGTACTCACAAGCCTAAAGCTCTCATTGGTGAAGCTCGGACCTCATATCTAGTGGGAAAGAGAGGAGAATATGAGGAGCAGATTTTATTTTATGTTTTTAAATCAATTTTTTAATTAGTTGGACCATGCAACTTTAAAAACTATAATATGGTTCAATACATGAAATACAATTAAAATAAAATTAGACAACATTAAAAAATAAACAACATGGTGATCCATATCACTAGCTTGGCTGATGTGTCCTTCACCAACTTCCCAATATGCAGCGTTGTCTTATGGTTGTATGTTAGTATGTATAACAGGGTAATAGAGTAAGACATTTACAAAGTTCTTAAAAGCTATTCATTATTTAAACATGATTAACAATATGGATTGGGATATATTTTGCTAGGAAGAAAAGATTAAGTTTTCCAACAGGAATTGACACCATTATCTACTTTTAAATCATAGGTCTGGCTTGAAATAAGTTATATTTGACAATACTATTCCTGTATTAATTGCACATAAAGGGGAACATTCGATGTATACTATCAAGGGTTGTTTTTTATTTGTGAGTTAGGTTTCGAAGGGAAGGAAATGGATGACTCTTTCAGGGTACTCATTGCAAACTTAGTAACTTACCCAATGATTTTTTATTGTTATTATTATTTGAAGAGACAAAAGACATACAATGTGGTTCAAAAGAAGAAATGTGGAATTGTCGATCCTACAACCAATGGAGCATTTATAGGAAGACGCACAGTAAATGCAACTTTGTGAACTATAACATCATATATTGTGTATTAATTTCATCAAATGCTATCTTAGTAGTATTTAAATTTTGTTATTTAAAAAATAAAAAACCTTAACTTCGGAGACCGGTAGTCCACGCTTTCTTCCCTTGCACCTCAGAGTCCTCTTCTTCGTGACTGGTTCGTCACCCAAACACATTGAGGAGTTGGCGTCAAGTAAGCGTTTCAAAGTGTCCGATGGTGGTGTAACAGCTAGAGCACTCTTCGAAATCTTTACACCGTCACTCTCACTTTTTGATGAGGAACTAACCATTTTCACAAACTCTGATACAACTGTTGTTATCCTATGCACAACAGCTTCGCATATCATCGTCGACAGTGCCTTGGCAACACCCTTTCCAAGCTTCAAGATGCCATAAAATAAGACGCGTTACTAAATAATAAGGTAACAACACAGCAAACATAAACATCACAAAAGACACCAAACATGTTAAAATAGGTTAAAGTTATAACATATTCTGCTTTTCTTTTTTTCCAGAACTAAGCTTAAATTATGAATTTTTTCATTTGGTATATCAAATTATATTTTTTATTACATGCATTGGTAATAGGCCATAGTTGATTAGTTGGGGCCCAAAAACTACAGATGAAAGGTGAGAAAGCCCATTTGTTGAGGAAAAAAACAAAAGAAGAAAAGGTGGCCTGAAAGGCAGATGCTGGCAAGTGATAGCTGGGAAAACTTATAAAGAAAATGCCTCCACTTAAGAACTTAATTAGAGCTGAAGGTACCAAGTGCCTTGAAACACTAAACTGATAGTTAATTAGAGTTGAAGGTATCAAGTCCTCATCCTCCAATGTTTTACTGTTCTTCCCTGCTTTAGTGAACTGAGGAATTGTCTGCTGTCAGACTACTACCAGATGCATTAGCTCAAACTTCAAACCTGGTTGTTTCAAAGCAGAGCTGAGAAACTGCATCATCAACATGGAAATCAAGAACAATGCTAAGTAGCAGTCCCAGAAGAAATACTAATCTGATAAAAGATGGGGGATATGCGAAGTAACAGTCAAATCCATCCACAATGTATTGCATGAGTTTACAACAATATACATACATACAACATAAATCATTTTATACAACTAGGGATTTCTTTGTAAATTGCAATTATAGTTATCTGATAGTAAATAGTTAGCTCAAGAAATTTCCAACTTTCATGATTGAATTTTTCCCCTCAAATAAAGTATCAAATTTGTTGAAGGACAAACCTCATAGAGGGTCATAGTTTGTTTCCATGGAGAAAATACACCTTGAAGTACAACTCCATCTGGCAACTCAATTTTTGCTGCAATAGTTTTAGGAATGGCAAAGAAGACCTTCACCTATAAGAGAGATTTTTTTTAAACAGGAAAAAAGTTTAGAGATATTTAATCTAAATAATTGGTTTGCTAGTACTTTAAATGCACCAAAGTACCCAAAGCTAATAGGAAATACAATGACAAACAACTTCATCTCTGCAAAATAACAAATAGAGAATAAAACTGAATACATTTGAAGAATGAAGGTTATTAGATATCCACTAACAACTAACAAGGTATATCCACTAACAAGTTATGTTTGTGTGAAAATTTTCTATTATAAAATGGTTCGTATTTTCATTTCTTGTGCTAATAAGGGCTTGTTGATATCTGCTGCTTCTATTACTAATTCAAACTAACTTATGCCATCCATCAGTAATTACTAGATGCAGAAGAATGACTAAATTTTCCAACCAACGGCCAGTGTCATGATTCCAATCCAAATACTTAATTAGTAATTATCTATTCACCTAAATGTAATTTCAAAATACAGAGAAGCTTCCTACAAAACTGACTATTAAAGTATTACCTGTCTGTCAATAAGCTTGGATTCAGGCTTTGCATTTATGTTGTCAGCAGAAGCTGCAGCCAAATTCTCACTTTTTGGAGATACTTTTTTCTCTAAACTTGCGTCCCAGGACACAAACAAAGGAAATGTCATATTATTTTTATATTTTATTTCACTGAAATTCTAGCGAAGTTAGGCCATGTTCAAACACAACAACAAACAATAATACATAATCAAAATCAATCACCTGAGCAGTAGGACAAGGAGCTGGTGTTGATTGTGTAGCAACAAACTGCAAAATGCCAAATATTCTAGTCTGCCCATAACTAGCAGCTCTTTGCCAATGCAAAACAGGCATATCTCCTGCTCTTATCCCCAACCAACCTCCTCCTCTTCCTTTTATTATCCCTTCTTTTCATCTCACGTGATACCAGCAACCCCATGCCCCCAGTGCAGCAATGCCATCGTCCCATTCCCACTAAGCACCACCCCAACCTGTGGCGACCCCGCCTACAAGATCCGATGTACCTCTAACACTCTCGTCTTCGACAAGCTCAACAACTCTTACCCGATCGAGTCCATAAACCCTCAGTCCCAACGTCTCATCATCTGTCCTGTGTCGCTCCTGCCGAACACGTGTGTCACCACCGATAAGGTTCACCAAGGGATCCAGCTCAACAGTACCCTCCCTTTCAACATCACAAGCTCCAATACCATTGTTTACCTCAATTGCACCCAAACGCTTCTTATGTCGCCGCTTAACTGCTCCTCCTCCAGCCTCTGCCATACCTACATCAATGCCATCGCATCCGCCTCTGTATGCAATAGTGGATCGATGTGTTGCACGTTCTGTGCCGGTGGCTCTAGTAACTCCTACCAGCTGCTTCTTTTGCCAGTGACGACAAGCTCGGGGAAGGCATGCAAGCATTGTTGTTAAACTCTCGAGTTAACTCGTAAACTCGTATGAGTTTACGAGTTTAGATATGGAAACGAGTTAACTCGGACATAGACTCTATCCTGAGTAAACTCGGCTAGACTCGGTCAAACTCGGACAAACTCGTGAGTTTAGGACCGAGTTAGTGAGTTTATGTTTTTCTTCATTTTTGCTAAAAAAAGCGCCATTTTGAAACCAAAAAAAAAATATTTTTTTTACTAGGGTTACGATAACACTCCTAAAGAATGAAAGAAAACTCACTCATCAGCATTGTTTCTCTCAAGTCTCACTTTCTCCATGTTCTGTCGCAGTCACTGTTCCCCGTCGAGCTGCCGCTGTTCACCTGTGTCTACTACCTCTGCTCTGATTTGCACCATTGTCTTTGTGAATTTTACCTATGTTGTCCTCTACTTTATATTTCTTCACATCTCCACTATCCGCAACTCCATCATGCTATCACCGTTCACGGTACGACTACTTCTCCTACAGTCCTATCTCTGTTCTGGTTTGCGCCGTTGTAAAATCCATGACTCTTTGTCGCCGTCATTTCGTGCTGCTGCTGCACCCTCATCACCACTATCTGCTGCACCCTTGTCTTCGATCTGCTGTTGTTGGGACTTTGCCCCTTCTTTTCTTTTGTATCCTCTATTTTTTGTATGCCTTTTGCCCTCTTTTTGAGCATTTGCTTCTTGATTTAGTTTTTTTTCTTTTTAAATTTTATTGCTTCTAATTTTAGCCTATTGCTTATCGTTTATGTTAGATGGCCAGATGATTCATCCATTCATGGCTGATTAGTAATTAATTATTTTGTTTAGAGTTAATTTGATTATTTGATATTGTTCAATGTTCAATTAAAGATTTAGTATTACAGATTTAGAATTTTTAATTTTTTGTGTTCTATGTTGTATTTGTATAAGAATAATTATAGAGGATTTGAATGTGTATTTTAAAATATTTGTTATAATGTATGCTACTATAATTTATAATGTGCTTTAAGATTGATATTATTAATTTTGAAGGGTTAGAATTGAGTAAATATACATTATGTATGAATTATATATATATAAACTTCATAACAGGTGAACTCGTACGAGTCTACGAGTTAACTCGCGAGTCGAGTCTAGGTCAGCTCCACGAGTTTACTTAGACTCGCGAGTTCGACAACTTTGCATGCAAGTGCGACTGAGTGCGAGACGGTGATGACTAACAAGATGGTGACGATTGATGACACAGAGAGCGACGAGGACCTTAAGTGCTTGACCGAAAACAAGAGAGGGAGAGAGCTTGAGATTGAGCCAGTGAGAAAAGAGATGAAAGCTCGAGCTTCAGTAAGAAAAGGGAGAGGAAAGAGACGTTATGGCTAAGCTTTTTTCTTTTTCGGGTCAGCTTGAGAGATTAGTGAGAGATTGGGGTTGGATTTGGGTTTGGGCAGGGACAATGAGATAAGGTTAGATTTTTTTTCTGGAGACCTAATTGTATTTTTAAATTTTTAAGAATTTAAATGTCCGCAAAATAAAAAGTCAGGGATATATTTGTCTTTTTACCAAAAAATTTAAACATGATTCAGTTCAGATTGTGTAAATTGATCGGATCAAACCGGATCTAATAATTATAATAAGGACAATTGGGTTTATTATTGTTGCTATAATAAACTAATTTTTTTTGGTTTATTAAAAAATAAATTATTAACCGGTTCAATAAAAATATTTAATAATAATATGACACATGTAAATATCTTTAAAAATGATATTTTTAGTGTCTTTACTAGTGTATGAACCCGTGATGAGCACGGAAAAATTTATAAAAGTAAAAAAAAAATTATATGCTTCGATATTTAAAACAAAAATACAAAATAATAATTATTTTAAAAAATTTATAAAATTATTATCAAAATCAAAGTTTAACTTAAAAAAAGTGAGTAATAATTATTTTATATTTTTTAAAGTAAAATAATTATACACTGATACAGAATTTAAAATAAAATTAAAATATTTACATTAGAATACTATTTTTTCAAAGACTTCTCTATAAATAACATTGATGGTTGAATTTGCAGACATTCCTACGTGATTTATAAATAAAACTTTTAAACATCTCTTACTCTTAACTCTTGAAAGTGCCACATATAGTTGGCCATGTGTAAAAATTGGTTTGGGCAAGTACAATCCAACATGAGATAAAGTTTGTCCCTGAGACTTATTAATTGTCATGGCAAACGATACTATTATGGAAAATTGTCTTTGTTGGAATCTAACTGGGACGGTTTCATTTGTTGGTACAATATTCATTCTTGGAATCAAAGCAATATGACCAACATTGTTACCCGTTAAGACTTCACATTCTATGACATGATTTCCAAGCTTTCTAACTTGTAGCCTTATACCATTACAAAGACCACTGGATTGGTCAATATTCCTCAGTAACATCGCCGGAACACCAACCTTAAGTATTAATTTATGTGGAGGCAAACCAGAACAATTTATGCTATTCAGTAATTCAGGACTATAGAGATCTAGTTGACTCTCCATATTCCCTTCATCCATACAAATGGAATCCGAACTAAGATCTAATTTTCCCCTCTAGGAATGATAGCCATCAAATGGTTGTTGACCTCTTCAACGATGTCTAGTGTGGGAGCCAGTATAGTTCTTACTTTGAAAAAATCCATTGAGGACATGTTTTCCAAAATATTTGGATAAGAAAAATGAACCAACTCATCAAATGCCTGGTCCGAAGAAGGAATAACAATATCTCCTGGAAGACATATCTCAGATTCACCATCCATATTGTCACCTATTAGACCATCACCAACTTTCAATACCCACTCACCAAATTGCTCTGTCTCATCTTGATCTGAAGCAGTCGTCTCTATAGAGAATCTCATATTTTTTGTTAGTTTGAGCACTTGACAAAACTTCCAAAGACAAGACGAATTCATGGTTGAATGAACGATATGTTGTCTCGATCTTCGTAGAATGACAGGAAGAATTTGTCTAAAGTCTCCACCTAGTATAACCACTTTTCCTCCAAAGGGCAAATCTTTGCTATATGTTGGAGAACACCTCATGATATCACCCAAGCATTTATCAAGTGCTTCATAGCAGTACCTACTAATCATTGGAGCCCCATCCCAAATTATAAGTTTGGCTATCAACAGCAATATTGCTTGAGGGGAACTAGGTTTGATGTTACATACAGAATCCTCAGTTATATTCAGCGGTATTTTGAACCTTGAGTGTGCCGTTCTTCCATTGGGAAGAAGTAAAGATGCAATACCACTCGAAGCAACGTTTAACACTATATCACCCCTTGAGCGAATCTCAACAGACATAAGGTTCCAGAGAAATGTTTTTCCAGCACCCCCATGACCATACACAAAGAAAAATCTCCCATTCATCACAATACACAGCTGTAACAATTTTATCGAATGCATATCTCACCTCAGGTATTGCGCTGGCTAACATGTCTGAGGCATTTTTCTTTAAATCATCCTTGTTAAAGTTTAGCTTTTCCCTAATAACCCTTTCGGTTAACCAGGAAAATTCTACTTCAGTTGCTAAAGGCATAGGAAGATAGTCTTTTAAGGTTTTACCAGAGGAATGTAAGATCTTGTCTATATCCATTAAGCACAACTGCTTAATCTCATCATTTGACATTGTTAACTCTGCATTATATTAATTAATTAAGTAATATAAATTATAATAAATTATATTAATTATATTAATATTTAAATATCTAATCAAATCAATTAGTTGATATAATTAAATCAGTACAATAAATTGTATTGAATGAATTAAAACAATTAAATTGGGAAACACTCTTCGAAGTATGCCATGTCAGCTTCATCATTAAGTGCAGACATCCGATTTTTATATAATAGAATAGATAGATATTTATAATAATCACAAAAAGTGTTTACAATAAAAAATTTTAAAATTTTATAAAAATATAATATTTAGGGTTAAGTAATGAAATCGTCCCTAACGTCTTGGGTCAAAATCAAAATCGTCCCCGACCTTTTTTCGTTATTAAAATCATCCTCAACGTTAAAAAACGCTTTAAAATCATCCTTTTTACCAATTTTATTTTTTTATTACCAAACTACCCCTCATTAAAAAATTATAAAATAAAATAAATATAGTTATAAAATAAAATAAATATAAAATAAAAAAAATAAAGGAAAGAAAGGATAGATACAGAGAAGGGGGCTGGGGGTGGGGAGAGAAAGAAAGGGGGGACGAGAAAAAAGGGGAGGGGGGAGAGAAAGGGACCGCTGCACCACTGCACCGCCGCCCGCCGCCTTGCCGCCCTGCCGCACCGCACCACCACCACCTTCTTCTTCTTCTTCTTCTTCTTCTTCTCTCCTCGCCCCCGCCATCGGTCTTCATTACCGCCGCCGCTCTTCGCTGCCACTGCCGCTCTGCTCCTCGGGGAAAGGGAGAAGGGAACGCGAAGGGAGAAGAGGGGGGAGGGGGGTTTCGGGAAGAAGAGGGGGAAGGGGAAGGGTCCTCGCCGCCGCCACCGGTCTTCATGGACGCCGCCGCTCTTCGCTGCCGCTGCCACCGTTGCACCGCCGCCCTGCCACCTGTGATCCGCCATTGTTCTGCTTCTTCTTCTTCTTCTTCTGTGAACTGAATTTTTGTTGTATAATTTCTAAATTTTTTGTGAAATTTGTTATGGAATATCTATAATTTAATTTTTTGTGATTTGGCTTAAATTTGGAATTGTTGTTGCTGAATTTGTTGATTATTGTTGCTGAGTTTTGATTATTCTGATTTTTTGCTAAGTTTTGTTGCTTAAATTTGGAATTGTTGTTGCTGAATTTGGTGGTGGGTTCTGGGGGAGGGGGTTACGGGAGTGGGGTGAGGGGGTTACGGGAGGGTGAGGAGGTGAGGGGGTGAGAGAGTGGGCTGATAGGGTGAGGGAGTGAAGGGAGTCGGGAGTGGGGTGATGGGTGAGGGATGAGGGGTGGGGGTGAGGGAGTGGGCTGTGGGGGTTACGGGAGGGTGAGGGAGGGGGGAGGCGGGAGGGAGTAAGGGAGGGCGGAGGGGGTGAGGGTTGAGGGGTGGGCCAAGGGGGTTACGGGAGGGTGAGGGAGGGGGGTTACGGGAGGGAGTGAGGGAGGGCGGAGGGCGGAGGGGGTGAGGGTTGAGGGGTGGGGAGTGAGGGAGTGGGCCGAGGGGGTTACGGGAAGGTGAGGGAGGGGGGAGGCGGGAGGGAGTGAGGGAGGGCGGAGGGCGGAGGGGGGAGGGGAGGGGGGTGTTGGGGTGGGATTTGTTTTAATTTTTTAATATTATTTTTAATTATTTTTATTAATAATGAAGGGTAATATGGTAAAAAAATAAAATTGAAGTGGAAAAGGACGATTTTATAACGTTTTGTAACGTTGAGGATGATTTTAATAACCAAAAAAGGTCGGGGACGATTTTGATTTTCACCCCAGACCTTAGGGACGATTTTAGTACTTAACCCTAATATTTAATTTTGTTAGTAAAATCTTAGTTGTACTCTGTTTTAATAAATAATTATAATGAGATTAGTATTTTAGGCTGCGTTTGTTTCTAAGAACATGACAGGACAAGACACTGAGAACAGGACAGGATAAGACACTGATAGAGACACAAAATTTTGTGTTCTTGTATTCTGTTTGGTGATAAACTAGAACAAATTATGAAAATTCAATTTATTCTCATTTTTTTTCATTCAAAAAATTTGAGATGAAAAATATAACAATACAAAATATAATTATGAAAAATTAACAAGAATAATGAAAGAAAAAATAAAAAATAAGTTGTGTCCCTTGTTAGTGTCTCCGTGTCCTTCCTGTCAGGATGGACACAAAATACACTAATTCAGTGTCTCTGGACACATTGTCTCTGTCCATGTCTCCTCTGCCAAACACGATTTTGTGTCTCAGTGTCCTTGTCTTAGTGTCCTGTCTCTGTAAACAAACGCAACCTTATATAACACCCCATACAAAAAAATTAAAATTTCATACAACATTTTTTCGTTCATTTTTAATAGTTCATAAATAAAAAAAATATTTACATAATTTAAATTATTTTTGTATTAATTTTTATATACAATACCCATATCATTATAATTATTCAGAAGTTGCATGTAATTCGAACCTTATGAATTCAATTTATTACGTATTTGTCTAAATCGAATTTATTCAATTTAATTTATATATATATATATATATATATATATATATATATATTCAAATTTGATTTATTTAAATTAATTTATTTTTACATGTGGTATGATTTGTTGAAAGAGCAATAACTTATGCTGCTTCGTAGATTCTTCTATAATTTTATCTAGCATCAATAAAATTCCACTATCACTGATTTTAAAAAAAATTAAAATCTAAATTAAAACGATGGTTAAAAATAAATAAAGATGATAGATTTAATTCTTCTATAATTGTATGCGTTTTTTTTGTCTGATTTACGTTTTTATCACAATCCACAAATTTTATGTATTATAAATTAATGTTAATTCATATGTAGTATATAAATAAATTTAATTATAATAAATAACAATTTATTTATTTTATTTTAGACTTTATAAATGAGAAGACTAATTCACTAATATAATGAATTATAATTAATGTAGTATAATTAATTAAGTAATATAAATTATAATAAATTATATTAATTTTATTAATATTTAAATATCTAATCAAATCAATTAGTTGATATAATTAAATCAGTAAAATAAATTGTATTGAATGAATTAAAACAATTAAATTGGAAAAGATTCTCCGAAACATGCCACGTCAGCTTCATCATTAAGTGCAGACATCTGATTTTTATATAATAGAATAGATAGATAGAATAGATTCATATGTAGTATATAAATAAATTTAATTATAATAAATAATAATTTATTTATTTTATTTTAGACTTTATAAATCCAAAGACTAATTCACTAATATAATGAATTATAATTAATGTAGTATAATTAATTAAGTAATATAAATTATAATAAATTATATTAATTATATTAATATTTAAATATCTAATCAAATCAATTAATTGATATAATTAAATTCGTACAATAAATTGTATTGAATGAATTAAAACAATTAAATTAAAAAATACTCTCCAAAACATACCACGTCAGCTTCATCATTAAGTGCAGACATCCGATTTTTATATAATAGAATAGATAGATAGATAAATAGATTAAAGTGGTCTTTATTTCATTTAAGGTAAAACCGGGGTAACTAACAAAAAAAACTATATTATTTAACAAAAATAAATATTAAAGATTGTTATGTATATTTTTGGATATAAAGGACTAAAATGTCTTACTATAAAAACTTGAGGGACCAGGTAATTGTTCAAAATAAAAAAAAAAAAATTAATTTTTCATTTCATATTCTATTGTATCAAAATTAGGGTGGCAATGGCACCAATGGTCCCTCATCCTCTGCTCCACTGACTCGTTCTCCTGCTCTCTCCAGTCTCCACCCCGTGCTCGCCGATCCTTCCCCTGGTGCTTCCACCGACAACCGCGTCAGTTCAGGTAATTCTCTTCCCTCATCGGCTGTTCTCTCTGTTGTGCCTCGTTTCTGCTAATCTGCTGTGCTGCTTTTGTTCTATAAAGTTTGTAATTTTTTTCTTTGCAACCCGAAAAAAAAAACGAAAGAGAAGAAGCATTCTTGGCGGGGCGGGCTAGTGTGTACAGCCCATCAGTTAGACGGGGCGGCCGCCTTTCCGGCTGGATTAGACGGCCGGGGATGGCGAGCATGCCCGTTTGCAACCCAAAAAGAGTAAAGAAGCATTCTTGCGCGGGCGGGCTAGTGTTTGCAGCCGTTCAGTTAGACGGGGTGGGTTGGCCCGTCCGGGCGGGCTTAGACGGATTGGGGCGGGCGGGCATGCTGGTTTGCAACCCAAAAAGAGTAAAGAAGCATTCTTGGCGGGGCGGACTAGTGTTTGCAGCCAGTTCAGTTAGACGGGGCGCTCTGGCGGGCTTAGGCAAGTCAGGTCAGGGCGGGGCGTGGCGGGGAGGGTTAGTGTTTACAGCCCTTCTGTTAGAAGGAGCGGGCCGCCAGCCCCGCATTCTTAGGTGAGGCGGGGCGGGTGAACATGCCTGTTTGTAACCCAAAAAGAGTAAAGAAGCCCGTTCAGTCAGACGAGGCGGGCCGGCCCGCCCTGGCGGACTTAGGCGGGGCGGGCGAGCATGCCCGTTTGCAACCCTGGTCAAAATATTAGTACTTTTATGTAAAATTCTGCCTTTTTCCACACCTTCATGCTTATAAAACGTACGAGCTACTAACGCAACTGTCTTGTGCCACTGCCGATCGACTACCTCTTGCCATCGCAGCCGGAGCCGAGTTCTCTACCGACGCTTGCGCGCTGGGTTAAAAATTGGGTCTTCGAAGGAGACAACAACATGCTGCAAGTAATTTAAGGTTGTTCTGGATTAATCTTTATCATTATTTCTTTTATACAGAAACTTCTTTTCATTTCAGTGTTAGGTTACGGTTTGGGTTAATTTTCTATTTTTGACCCTTTCTCCCCCTTAAATGAGTTATTCATATCAAACAATATATTGTGTTTTCCTTCTTTTCTATTCCTTTCCCTTTTATTTTCTTTGGGAATGGAAAGATGGTGCTGTTTTGTTCTGCACTTGGACTTCATAGTGAAGAACACTTTCTTTTGGATCATGCAAAATGTGTCACTATGATTAACCTGAAATGTAAAAAGGGTGGGAAACGGGAACATACGTTTAGGGAAAGTGCAAAAGCATTAAAACAATGTTAAATGTTAAGTTTCAAAGAAAAATGTGCCAAAGAAAAATTTTAGAGGTCAGCTGTGTACTTTAACTCTTTCAGTACACAATTCTATGTTGTTTATGTGAATTGCCCACTAGCCTAAATTGATAATTATAAATTAGGATCATTGTTCATATACATTTTATTATTGCCCATCTTGCGCTTGTCAATATTATATGCTAACTAAATTCATTTTAATTAGGAAATATACACGCTTTTCAGCATTACAGTGACGCTCCCTAAACAAGTGTTGCACTGAAGTGCGCTATCTGACTCGCCCTCATCCCGGAATACTTTGAGCTTTCAAACAATCGGTGCTTGCAAAAATGCAATATTGCAATTTCACCCCTATTTCTCCGTGACCAGCTCCTTCATCATCTTTGCTGCTACTTCTGAAACCGACATCTCTGGAGGAGTCTGAGGTATTTCTCTCACTCTTCTGCTTAATAAAGAAAGCTCTTTGAATATGCCGTATGTGAACTCCCTCGAATTGGTACAAAAGTATGATGGTTCTTGGTTTGATCAAGGGGAATGATTGATAGTTCAAAGATGTAGCGTGAAGGGATTGTGAGGAAGGAATGTTTTTGTGTAATGAAGGTGTTTGATGAAATGCCTCCAAGGAATATGAGTTCTTTGAATTTTATAGTTTTCTCCTTGTTTATATTTACTAGGTTTAATTTTTGGAAAATGGAACTTTGTAAATGAAGCAAGTTCAATTGATGAATTAAATTTAATAGCATTTAAAATTCTCTCAAATTTTAAAATTCTTTATTTATGCAAACACATTTATAATGATCAGTACATCAAGGAACCATTGTTACACTTGAACCCAGATGCCGTTCTTAGGGAAAATCATGGCTACTGTTTCTTTCATTGATGTTTTTGTCCATCACTAACGTAATTTATGGTTTTTTCCCCTTATAAATGTGCTTACTAATATCATAAATGTGCATACTAGAGCATTTGGCCAACAGTTTTCTGATTGGACATGG
Organism: Arachis hypogaea; assembly: GCF_003086295.3. Classification (NCBI taxonomy): domain Eukaryota; kingdom Viridiplantae; phylum Streptophyta; class Magnoliopsida; order Fabales; family Fabaceae; genus Arachis; species Arachis hypogaea. Next base: position 42,833,963 of record NC_092054.1, on the reverse strand, counting down.
CGGATTTTCTGACCTCTACCCACCGTGCCAAGTGGATCTTCACTCCTCAACAGTTGGTACTTGTTTCTTTCTATCATTTCTATTCATCTATGTTTCTTTTCTGGCTGTAAGGACTTCTTTGAAAAAGAAACTATAAATCATGACTCATGAGGCATAGTCTCTTATGTTCCTTCACCACTGAATGATGATTTATTTTCTGGATAAGCTCATATTATGCTTTACATGGAGATAATTTTAGATTTGTAAATTGCTGAGTAGGTTGAATTTTAATTCTTAAATGTGCAATTTACTTTTTTGTGCAATTGATGCAAAAGTTTGATGAAATTCTATTTTCTCCTGTATTATGTGTGGTTTATGGTTCAAGTATATCTGTTTTTGTCTTAGGTTGAAAAATATAGAGATGCTAGTCAGAGAGCCATACAAACTTTAGAGAAGGTATGTACACTTCTATAATGTGCTTGTGAATCCCCCCCCCCCCCCCCCTTTTTTTTTTCTTTTCTTTTTCGCTTTTGCTGTTCTTATAAAAATATTTTTAATTTGCAAACTTTTCAATCAGAAAGCATGGGGGTCTACATTTTTCATTTTTGGATGTTTGTGGTCTAATCATGCGGGGATTATTGTTTTTTGTTTTATTTTATTTCCTACATAAATAACGTTTCATTGAACAGTTTTAAGTTTATATCTGGTTAATGATGGCTATTAAATTTTCTTAATAGTGTGGAGCAACTCTGATGGAAGTAGATAGTGATGGGACAATGTCATATCCTGAACCTCAGAATTCTGCGAAGGATAATGGTAAATGTGATTTCAGGAGAATTCACTCATTCCTTTCTTAGGATGTTGATAATGCTCTGTCTTCTAATTTTCAATTGCTTTGGAAAATGCTTTGTGTTGCTCGTGATAGTTTATTTAAAATTTCTAACTGTTAAGAAGGGTATTATTTTCTGTCAGCTGAAAAGCATTCTCGGTCAAAACCTCTTAGTATTGAAGAAGAACAATCTATAAAAGTGTTTTATGAAAACAAGCTACAAGAAGTTTGTAAAAATTTCCACTTCCCTCATAAGATCCAGGTATGCAAGCTCCTCTTCAGTTTCCAGATTTTATAAACAGTCTGTGTTTATGAACTAATTTTGTAAACATTATGATATGTAGGCAACGGCCCTTATCTATTTTAAAAGGTTCTACCTGCACTGGTCAGTAATGGAACATCAGCCAAAACATATAATGTAAGGTTTGTGATTTGTCTCAGTCTATATAGGTGATAACTGGTTCAGAGTACAAAGAAATAGAGTAATATACCTAGAAAACGGTGTGCATTCATTGGTGTTCTGGATCTACAAGAGCAGAGGGTGTCCTAGAGTCCCTGAAGTTTCCTAGTTCCTTCTGCACAGTTTTTTTTTTTTGTTGAAATTCCTTTCCCTAATACCTATATCCTGTTGTCGTCAGGCGCTGTACAGCAGAGGCCCAATTTTGACTGCTCAGATTCCTATAAGATGACCTTTGGAGTTTGGACTAAAGATGAACAGTTACATATTATTTATAAGAGTTTTGCTAAATGATTAAAAAAAAAAGGTGGAAGCCTTATAAGATTTTTCATGCATTCAGTTTATTGGGAATTTAGAAGTCTTAGGCTTCAAACGAAAACCTTTCTTTTTTTTATTCTAGGGGACTTGTGCGTAAAATCCTACTTTCGTTGTAATTGTTTGATTGATTACTTGTGCAGCTCGCTGTATTACAGTTCATCCAAGCCAGGGTTGTATTTGTAAATTTTAATTGTTTTTCAAGGTTTAGTTATTTGGTTGGTTCCTGTGGTTTATTTGTAATTAGGTCCGTGATTTTGAATCGCTAAAGTTTTGTAATCAAGTCCTTGGAAGCAACCACCAAAAGAGGGAGGAAAAAATATATGTTCTTGTTATACCTTCTCCATCCCTCACCATCTCTCTTCACCCTCACCTTCATCTGACACCAGCCTCCACCCAAACCAAGCAATGTTATTATCAAGATAGAGCTGATTGCCTGGCTTTAAATCTTTGATTTTGTTTTTTAGTTAAATGTTTTTATTACATGTTAGCCTGTCAATAACTTGGACTGAATTTTTTATAGGTTGACCTGCATATATGCTGCTTGTAAGATAGAAGAAAACCATGTCTCTGCTGAGGAGCTTGGTAAAGGGATCTCACAGGATCATCAAATGATTCTCAATAATGAGATGATAGTTTATCAGGCATGGATAGGCTTAACATATCTAATCTATGTATCTTTTTATTATTATCTTAACTTTTATTCTTTGATGATATGAAATACTTGTTTTGTAGAGTTTGGAATTTGATCTTATTGTTTATGCACCATATCGTTCACTTGAAGGTTTTATGGATGATATGGAGGTATGCTTTGGTTGGTCAATGAGTGGAATTTTAAATTAAATTGTCTGTTTTTTTTACATCATATTGAATGGCATGATTTTTATAGTCTGCTATTATCATTGGATTTTACTACTGATCTTATTTTATGCTGGAATTTGTGATCAATGGCAATGATGAAAGGACTTTTGCAATGCTAGCGAGGACCAGCTTCAAATGTTGAAGGTACTACTCCTACTATCCAAAATACTGGTCTGAGATGATTTCCATATTTTTTCTTTTTTTCTTAAGGGGGAAATCATTATTTTATACATTTACTCATGCAAGAATACATTGTGATCAGTGTTTTGAAATTGTGGTTATCATGGTGCCATGGGGAAATGACGTGGCGGATTTTGGGGCCACCGCCATTACGCTATGGTGGTCCGCAATGTGAATGGCGGAAATGGGAGGCTTGGGTGTAATTTTTTCTTTTTGCATTTGATGGTTATTTTGGTCATTTAGGAAACCATAATAGCCAAGTTAGAGAGCTCAAATTCTCAGACACTAGCTTTTTAGCCTCTGGTTCCCTCACCAACCCAAAAATCTCTTCCCTCTCTGTCGGACTCCCTACCTCTTCGCATCTGGAAGAACTGCCAATAGCGTTACTGCTGTGTGCTGCGCTCCTCCTCCTCCTCCTCCTCTGTTTTCCCTCTTCGTTGTTCTCTCTGCTGCTGGAGGCGCCATCTGCTGCTCGACGAAGAAGCCGTTGCAGCATCTCGCACCGCAGCATTGCTGCTGCCAGCAGTTGGCCCTCCTCCTCCACGCTAGGTGGTTTTCATTTCCAACTTTTCCTTCCCTAGCTTTACAAAAACATTACTTTATCTTATCCTTTTTTTCTTTTCCTTTTTTTTTTGAATATTTTGGTTTTTCTGGTTTGTTCCTCTCTTCCATTCAGTTTGAAGTTCTGAACCTGTATTCTTTATCCTTTATTTCAATTTACATAGGGTCACTACTCATCATCTCTTATGTTTTTGGTGACTTAATATTGTGTTTATTTGTTGAATTTGCTGAATTAATTGATGCTTTATGAGTAGAAAGTTGCTAATATTGATAGATTTTCAGTCCATCCACCATTTCAGCCATTTCCCGCTACACCATACGCCATAATCCTATGACAGATTTTCAGAGCTACAGTTTTATCTGTTTAACTGTTGTTTTATTGAGTGAATTCCAGGATGTTGAAAATCCGAAATAACTTGCTTTTTCTCGTGATGTGTAGAGATTACAAGACACAGCTAGATTGGAAATTGATAAAATGATGCTTACAGATGCACCACTTTTATTTCCTCCTGCGCAGGTAGTCTAACAATATTATGTAACTTTCAGAACTCCGAATTGTATCTACTGTGTTGTGACACGAATTAATGAATTTCATTTTATGAAACGCTACTGATGTATTCAAATTAATTGATGTTTTGGAGAGACTGGTTAACAGAAAACAATGCTATGTTTCTCAAATATTTTGTCTACAAATAGAACAAGGCAACAAACCAAACACCCTCTACAGTTTATCGCCAATCTAGTTCCAACCTTCTAGTTCAAATTAGTTATAAACCTTTTTGCCTCCAATCTTAATATCTATATGATCGAGTCTTTTAATGCAGTTGGCTTTAGCTGCTTTGCGCAGTTCAGTTGCACTCCATCAAGTTATTGACTTTGACAGGTACCTTATCCCTTCACATTTTTTCTCTGCAAAATTTGATTCTGAGACAGAATTTGTCTTGGATATTATCTTGTAGTATTCTTTGATGAAAATTAATGTATTGGTTTATACGCTTTTCTACTACTGCAGTTATCTGAGCAGTTTATTTTCTCGTCAAAACTCCACACATACAATGTCCGAGCTTATTGAAGCACTTAACACAATTGATTCTTTGGTATTGTGTCTCATTTGAATATTTGTCACTAAGTTGAATATTTGTCATTTGAATATGGAGCCAATGTTGCTTGCATCTAAATATCCAGGTTATGAAATACAAATTTCCTTCAGATAAAGAATTGAAGCATATCAATAGGAAACTGAAGTCTTGTTGGGGTCAAAGCTCTCATGACGAGTACTTCCTTAACCCTTATGTTGAATTGCAAGCTAGTCATTTACTTCTAAACCTCACTGCAAAATGTGTTTGAGATATTTCATGCTGTATAATTTTGGATTGCTTTACAGGGGAAAGAAGCGAGAGAAGAAATCAAAGCACAAGTCGAAAAAGAGCTCAAGTGAAGCACACAATGCGCCGCCTCCTGCCTAGGTTTATGTTTCCCTTCAGTCTAGCTATCCAGTTTCTGATTTTTCGATAGGGAATGGTTTTAGCTGTTTGAAAATGAAAGTTGACATGGTATTAAGGGAAGGGAAACAATGAAAAACTGACGCAGGCGTCTAGTGAGTCTGATTTTGTAATTTTTGTTGCATACGCATGTCCCTGAGTTGGGGTTCATATGCATTGTTTCAAATAATATGGTGTTTGAAATTCTTCAATTCTTAAATTCATGCTTGATGTTTAGAATCCTTCAATACTGAGGTTGCAATGTTTCACTACTAGAGATAATTGGACTTAATGATCGATTTTGTATCTTTAACATGCTGAATCATACTGGAACTTTTTGTAATGACTAAGCCGCATATGTGGTCATAAAAATTATTTTGCTGGAAATCTGAATTTCATTTAAGGGTGTTCATTGTCCAGTTCGGCCGAAGACCCGGTTTGGGTTTGATCAATTTTGGTCAAGTTTGACCTGATTTTATTATGACTTGGTCAAAATCAAAACTTAAAAAATCGACCTGGGTAAATTATTCAACTAGGTTCAGATCAGTGTTTGGGTCACCAGGTCCAGTCCGGTTGAATTCAAAATAAAAAATATAAATAAAATGTTTAGAGAACGATGAACATTTTCAAGGTATGTTTTGTTTGAAAATAAAATTATGGAATTCAAGTAAGTTTCTATCTTATTTGAAAATTATAATCATTTTAATTTTAGTTTAGCTTATGTATGTTGTCTTGATATATATATATATATATATATATATATATATATATATATATATATATATATATATATATAATTTTAGTAAACAATTTTTATTTAGTCTATTTAGTCCTTAGTCTATTTATAAAGTATAACATTTTTATCAGTCTTTTTTTATTTAATGAATAATGATATCTTCTTTATATTGCTATTTTCGATTATTCCAATTCTCCCATGAATAGCTAGAGATCCAATAAGTCCAACATTGATTCCTTCAGACGTATCAATTGGACAAATGCGTCCATAATGACTAGGATGGATATCTCGTATCCGAAAACTAGCAGTTCGCCTCGCTGCTTTAATGGTAGTTTTCACATTTTCCCTTTCTCTCGTAGTATGGGGAAGAAGTGGAGATGGGATGGGCATGTAGCTTAGAGGATTAGAGCACGTGGCTACGAACCACAGTGTCGGAGGTTCGAATCCCTCCTCGTCCTTTAGTGAAATTTAACTGTCTCAATTCCCGGGCGATTGCGCCAAAAATCCCATTATCTTAAGTTCTGGATCGAACCAATCCATGACCCAAATAGTTCATGGTAGAAAATTGAGTTATTTGGGCCCGGAGGTAGCAATATAAAGAAGATATCATTATTCATTAAATAAAAAAAAAGACTAATAAAAATGTTCTACTTTATAAATAGACTAAGTACTAAATAGACTAAGTAGAAATTGTTTACTAAAAAAGTCGCATTCTACAAAAAAATCAAAGAAAAAATGAAGTAAATAGAATATTCAAGAGGCCTGTAAAGATCAAGATAAAGACGAGTGCGCCGACTTGAGATTTTGGCATTATAACCCTACACAGATCAATTTAAGGATTTATATATTTTTCTTATCTTCAAATAAGATTTGGAATAATAGGATTAAATTAAGAAGTTTAAAATTTTTTATTATTTAACATATCCGTTTCTGTTACAACCAGTATTGGGTTTTTCTGTTTGAGCCGTACGAGATAAAATTCTCATATACGGTTCTCAGAAGGGGAGTTCCTTTGGTTTACCTATCTCAATGAAGTCTATGATTGGTTCGAAGAACGTCTTAAGATTCAGGCGATTGCCATAATGCCAGAGGAATCATTACCGCAGGGCATAGAGGGGGAGGTCATAAGCATCTATACCGTAAAATCGATTTTCGCCGGAATGAAAAAGACATATATGGTAGAATCGTAACCATAGAATACGACCCTAATCGAAATGCATACATCTGTCTCATACATTATGGGGATGGTGAGAAAAGATATATTTAACACCCCAGAGGGGCTATAATTGGAGATACTATTGTTTCTGGTACAGAAGTTCCTATTAAAATGGGAAATGCCCTACCTTTGAGTGCGGTTTGAACTATTGATTTACGTAATTGGAAGCAACTAATTAGGTTTACGGCGAAACCTAGAAATCGATCACTGATCCAATTTGAGTACCTCCACAGGATAGACCTCAACAGAAAACTGAAGAGTAACGGCAGCAAGTGATTGAGTTCAGTAGTTCCTCATATAAAATTATTGACTCTAGAGATATAGTAATATGGAGAAGACGTCATGTCATTCAAAATAAAGATTTAAAAAAATGTGATTCATATGAAAAAACTAGATCAATTCCTTACAAAAACCAACAATTAGGCTCATTAAAAAAAAACACACAATATGAATATGATCTTTTTTCATATCAATCCATTAAAGATAAGAAAGACTCATATATTTCTAGATATGAATCATCATTCCAAGCAAATAAAAAAGAATTTCTTTCTTATAATTACAAAACATGTAAACAAAAACGATTTGATCCAACGAGCGATAGATAGGACCTATCCAATTTTTACAGTACGATGGTTGGCTGTTCACGGACTAGCAGTACCCACTGTTTCTTTTTTGGGATCAATATCAGCAATGCAATTCATCCAACGATAAACCTAATCTGAATTATAGAGCTACGACACAATCAAACCCAAACGAACAAAATGTAGAATTGAATCGTACCAGTCTCTACTAGGGGTTATTACTCATTTTTGTACTTGCTGATTTATTTTCAAATTATTTCTTCAATTAATAGAAGAAAGGGAATAAATACGTATACGTATTCGGAATTTTCTTATCCCATTCGGAGTACGTTAAACAATTGAATTGTTTGGATGGTACAAACTAGAGTACTAACTCCGATTTATTATTTTATTATTTCTATTTAATTAACTGATCAACTTACTTTGCTTTGTTATCAAGCAAAATAGGCGCAAGGAAAGAGCAACAGACCGGACCAACCCACAAAAACAAAACGGTCCCTCCGTAACCAGTCATCCATAATATCAAATAAATCATTTTCATCTTTGGTAAATTTACCAAGAGCTATAGTCATAGTGATCCTCCTATTCAACTACTTCAACCATTTCCAAACACCTCCTAGCATTTTGGGGATGGGACCTTGGAGGCTTTTCTCATTTATATAATGATTTTTTTTTTCTGGTAGATTTCCCTTCTTTTCTAATGAGTTTCAGATATAAAAATCATTTATTGCTCTATGGATACCTAGGTTAAATTGAATCCATGAACTTAATTTTTGTGCTTATCCTAATTGTTGGTTCAGTTTATGCATGGCGAAAAGGGGCATTAGAATGGTCTTAATTCTTGAATATTTAGATAAAAAAAAATATTTAGACAGTTATGAATTCCATTGAGTTTCCCTTACTTGATCGAACAACCCAAAATTCAGTTATTTCAACTACATTAAATGATCTTTCAAATTGGTCAAGACTATCCAGTTTATGGCCGCTTCTCTATGGTACCAGTTGTTGCTTCATTGAATTTGCTTCATTAATAGGATCACGATTCGACTTTGATCGTTATGGACTGGTACCGCGATCTAGTCCTAGGCAGGCAGACCTTATTTTAACAGCGGGCACAGTAACTATGAAAATGGCTCCTTCTTTAGTTAGATTATATGAGCAAATGCCCGAACCAAAATATGTTATTGCTATGGGAGCCTGTACAATTACAGGGGGTATGTTCAGTACCGATTCTTATAGTACTGTTCGGGGAGTTGATAAGCTAATTCCTATGGATGTCTATTTGCCAGGCTGTAGTTCAAGTCACACACTCCCATAATCCGTTTTTTCTTCGGAGAATCCCTCTCAACTATTCGTGTATGTCAAATAAAAAAATAAGACGCTAATTTTGTTAAGTCTTAAGTTGCAGGGAAATATCCAAATACATGTCTTATTTTTTTAATAATCCATATTTGTAGCAATGAAATACTTTTGTTCCTCCCCAAAATAAAAAATGATTGATTAGAAATATCTAGGATCCATATTCTCTATAAAGGACCGGAGATGCCTTGCTTACGTATCATTGAAAAGTGCATTAACATAAATACAGCAGTAAGAAGAGGTAATACAAAAGTATGAAGAATGCGACCTATTATGGGACATACAATGCATTACAGACGTATGATCATTACGCTTCAACCGGGTTATTCTATTCCACCTCTTAGAAAGAAATGAATTTAAATCAAAATACTTAATAGCATGGCGATACATTTATACAAAACTTCTACCCCGAGCACACGCAATGGAGCCGTAGACAGTCAAGTCAAATCCAATCCACGAAATAATTTGATCTATGGATAACATCGTTGTGGTAAAGGCCGTAATGCCAGAGGAATCATTACCGCAGGGCATAGAGGGGGAGGTCATAAGCGTCTATACCGTAAAATCGATTTTCGCCAGAATGAAAAAGACATATATGGTAGAATCGTAACCATAGAATACGACCCTAATCGAAATGCATACATCTGTCTCATAATCTATGGGGATGGTGAGAAAAGATATATTTTACACCCCGCCCCTATCAACATAGGAACTGGAAGCGGAATGAAAGGTATGATCTCTAAAGATTGATGTGTATATTCCATAAAAAAGAATAAAAGATAAAATATTTTTTTTTCGTAATGAGTTTTGTTTCTTATTCGTCGGTTTTATCTCTTTTGTAAAGGCTTCAGTTAATAAAAAAAAGAGTGAACATATAAATAAAATTATTTAAATCTTTGCACAATACTTCTAATATCTTCGAATATTTCAAAGTAGTAAAAAAGGGGGGTCTTCTTCGCCCTCCACCTAAGCCGCGCAGAAAAATCTCAAAGCCAATCCCAGGGAACAGTGAAGCTTCATAGGGTCTTTCTGTCCAGGTGGAGGTAGTCCGCATCTTCACAGACATGTCTATTTCACCGAGCCTCTCTCCGAGACAGTGCCTAGATCGTTACGCCTTTCGTGCGGGTCGAAACTTACCCGACAAGAAATTTTGCTACCTTAGGACCGTTATAGTTACGGCCGCCGTTCACCGGGGCTTCGGTCACCGGCTCCCCTGTCATCAGGTCACCAACTTCCTTGAACTTCCGGCACTGGGTTGGCGTCAGCCTCCATATTTGGTAATTTTTCTTACATCCCCCCTCCCGGAGCCCAGGTATCATATATACCCCCAAAATAAAGAGCCTTGAATACTAAAAGAAAAGCACCTATGCCTAACAAGATTAAGTGAATACCAAGTATACAAATCGAACCCAACCATACATGCCCCCCAATTATATCTTCCAAATCGTCCATACTAACAATCCATCCCTCTCCTCCAAAAGGTGATTTTAGTAAACCAAATATAATACTTGGACTAAGGGTCAAGTTGGTAATTTTTCTTACATCCCCCCTCCCGGAGCCCAGGTATCATATATACCCCCAAAATAAAGAGCCTTGAATACTAGAAGAAAAGCACCTATGCCTAACAAGATTAAGTGAATACCTAAAATTGTAGTCATTTTATTTCTATCTTTCCATTCTTCGCTCAAAAAGAACGCTAAAAGAGTTTAATCATAAAAAAGAGGATTTTTTACGTAAAAAAAGAAAGATGGATTCGTGTTCACATACATAAAAATTATATAGAAACAAGAAAAATCTTGGATTACTTTTTGAAAAAGTCAAAATAAGTTTTTTTTGAGTAATAAGACTATTCCAATTACAATACTCATAAAGAGACAATCTTAATAAATGAAAAAGGGGTGGATCTTTTACCCAGTATCGAAGAGTTTGAACTAATACCGGGTATATAAGCAGTGATTTCTAATCCAGAGGTTAAGTGTACTCTGGCAACTTTACGTAAGGCAGAGTTTGGTTTATTGGGGGTGATAGTGGAAAATATTGAGATTTTTTGATAGACAAGAAAAATCAGGACCATCTCATTGTTTCCTCATTCTTACGTTTTTTCCACTGACAAATCCTTTTATTATTCGATTTGTATTATATTTGAGTGTACCATCAGTATCCGAGTTGTGGATATGAAAAAAAGATTGTGATACAAATGTTGATAATAGTATATCGTTAATCATAATAAAAAAATAAAAAGAAAGCGCTTTTACTACATACAAATACAAAGAAATTTCGGAATTTTTCTATTTCTTTGAAATCACTTAAAATCAGATTTCGTCGACCAATCCTTCCTAATTCACATCGTTGGTGAAAATTTTTTTTTTTGTAATTCCTTGCACAAAGATTCAGAAAATACAGGATCTCCGCCTACACAAGCAAATTGTTGATAAAAATGTGTAAAAAATGGAGTCGCACTTAAAAGTCGAGTACTCTACCATTGAGTTAGTAACCCCCTCCCCCCTTCAAAAAAAAATAGAAAAAATAGGATGCGTAAATAAAAAAAAAGATGGACCAACCTTTTCTTTGTCAAGAGTGATATCCTTTATTCAAATTAAATTAATTCTTTTTTTATTTATTTACGCTTGAATAAAAATAAAAAAGGAACTTCATGTTTGTATCACAGAAAGTTTAACGAACTCACTATTTGCTAAAAATTTCCTCTGTAACATGAAGAAATCGATTCTACCATAGAGGCCAACGATAGATAATAACTCCCCCCCGGAACACAGCTTACAACTTTCATCGTACTGTGCTCTCCAAAGAGCAACTCTTCTCAAAATCTCAAAAGGTACTAAGTTGGAATCCCATTCTAACTAAGGATTCTTGTGGTTTCGGAGGATCCAGCTACAGGAGAACCGGGAACGGAGAGCCCCCTTTCCGCCCGACTCTTTGGTCTTAAGAATGCTGGTTTTAAGAATGAGTGATTGCCCTTCTCCGACCCTTACTGCCCAACCTGAGAGTGGATAGCTACGTCTGAGTTAAATTTGGAGATGGAAGTTTTCTTTCGTTTCTCGGAGGTGAAGTAAGACTAAACTCATGAGCTTATTATCCTAGGTTGGAACAAGTTGATAGGAGCTCTTTCTTTTTTTTCGCCCCATGTTGCCATACGGGGGCGAAAAAAAGAAAGAAAGAGAGGGATGGAGTTTTTCTCGCTTTTGGCATAGCGGGCCTCAGCGGGAGGCCCACACGACGGGCTATTAGCTCAGTGGTAGAGCACGCCCCTGATAATTGCGTCGTTGTGCCTGGAATGTGAGGGCTCTCAGCCACATGGATAGTTCAATGTGCTCATCGGTGCCTGACCCTGAGATGTGGATCATCCAAGGCACATTAGCATGGCATACTTCTCCTGTTCGAACCGGAGTTTGAAACCAAACTTCTCCTCAGGAGGATAGATGGGGCGATTCAGGTGAGATCTAATGTAGATCTAACTTTCTATTCACTCGTGGGATCTGGAATCCATTTTAACAATTAAAACTTGTCCCGATTTTAATTTTAGTTCTAGTCCATTTTTTGTTTGAGATAGACATACATTTTCACAAATAAATTGTCCCAGGCTAATTATTGTAATCATTTTTTCACAATATTTAGAATCATAATCATGATGGAGAAAATTCCAATTCAAACGGAATATATTTAATTTTATGTTGCTGCATGGATCAGGCTTATATATTATCTCGGTTTCTTCGAATGGATCTCTTAGTTGTTGAGAGGGTTGCCCAAAAGCAGTATATAAAGCATACTGAAACCCAAGTTATTAACATATATAAGTTAAAATATGTTTTTGCATATCATCGAAAATCTCCTTTTCTTAAGAATGAAATAAAAGATTATTTTTTTTGGAATACAAAGAATATTTGATTTTAAATTTATATCCAAGAACCCCTCCCCCAATTTTTTAATGAATCAATGGACAAATTGGTTGTTAAAGAGTCATTATCAATATGATTTATCTCAGAGGAGATGGTCCTATAGAGAGTCCATCTATTCCGAATCTCCAGTAAAAATAAAAAAAATTAATCCATTTATAATTTTCTGTTAGTTGGATTAATGGATCATCCAATTGGAAATGATAACAAAATGCATAGGCTGTTATCAGCAGATCGATTAAACATATGCAAATTGTATACCACTTAATTACCTTATTTCCTCGATGAGGAAATAAAAATATTAAGGAACCCCCGGCTATTGGTAAAAGTACAACTATTGTTAACCAAGAAAAATAATTCGTAATAAAAATAAGATACACTTGGGCTAGAAATATACAATAATGAGACTGCATCGAAGAAATCGAAGTTACTTTACCCGGTTTCACTTTTCATGATACATTGGCTAAACTAAGAAAAAACAAAAAAGAGATAGAATTTAAATCTTTTTTTATTGACCAATTAGAATTGTCTCCCAGGATCTATAATTGTCTCAGAAGGTCCAATATACATACATTATTGGACCTTTTTAATACCAGTCACGAAAACTTTATGAAAATAGAAGATTTTCGGATAGAAGATGTAAAACATATCTTGGACATTTTAGAAATTTGAAATTGAAAGAAAAGAATTTTGCATAAATTTAAAATCCATTAGGTTTTTTTCATCTTTGGAACCATTCTTTTCTTTTAGAGTTTTCTTGATTCAATTTCGTTAGTCATTCATAAAGATTCAATTCATAATTACAGATGAATATAGAAGGGCTTCATTTTTTTGAATCCCTATCGAAAATCATCTATTAATTTGTTTCTGTTAGATTTTCCACATTCATAGGAGTACATTTATGTTTTTGCTTTCGAAATTTTATTATTGGAATAATCGAAAATAGCAATATAAAGAAGATATCATTATTCATTAAATAAAAAAAAGAGACTGATAAAAATGTTCTACTTTATAAATAGACTAAGTACTAAATAGACTAAGTAGAAATTGTTTACTAAAATTTTATATATATTCATAAAAAGTAATATTTTCTATATTAATAATTCTAATATTATATTTTATTAATATATTAGAATATATATATATCAAGATAATAATATTTAATGAATAATGATATCTTCTTTATATTGCTATTTGTGAGTATCTAATATATCGCATTTATTAGTATTCTAGATATATATATATATATATATATATATATATATATATATATATATATATATATATATATATATGTTATTATCTTGATATATATAATTTAGTTTAAGTCTAAGATAATATAATTTAATATGATATTACTGTGGCTCGAAAGTGATGAGGTTTCATCAGGTAGAGTTAGGTTACGATCCAAAAAAAATTCGGTATATATTTAAGGTCGGGTTCAGACGAAAATAAATCTAATTTATTCGACTCATGAACACCCTTAATAACACCCGTGAAAGAATGGATTGATGAAACTATAAATTATATAAAATACGTACATTTAAACTCGTAATTTGATGTCAAATAACATCTTTCAACAAAACATGCTAATGAAAAGTGTGAAAGACAAAGATGGAAAATGAAATGTAATTACCAATTAGTTATTAGGATTAGGATACAGAATGAGGTCAAGAAGTCAGTATTGGGTCTACTCCATATCTTTAAAGCTTATATATAGGTCAACCCATAGTCCAACAACCTTATTTAGGAGAATCATCAAAATGAGTTCAACTCCTAAGTAAGCTCGATTGACTTGAACAGACGAGCAAGTTAAATTAGTAAGACATGATTTATTCTTTTTGGTCAACTTACATTAGATATTGTTCGAACCTAAGACCTCTTTAGTAAGGAGAGGGACATATGTTGTCTCAACTACGGCTTATTCGCTGACATGACTTATTCGAGTCGGAAGAATATAGGATGGGCCATTTTAGTTAAAAAAAAGATGCATGACATTTTTAAAATAAATTTAATAATTATCAATATATGAAAATGTGGGAAAATTTTCATTTTCGCTTACATTACACATCTCATTTATAGGTGGAACCAAAAAATGTATACACATATTTTGTTTATTGTGGGACGAGAAAAATATACACATATTTTCTTTATAATATAAATGAGACAAGTAATGTTATTTTGATACATATCTCGTTTACAATGCAAGAAAAATGTTGAGTACCGTCGAAATTACCGTTGGATTTAGGGTCGAGTTGTACCGGCAGATTCTCTGACGGAAAGGAAGAGAAATTCGTCGCTAGAAAAGGTTATCGTCGGAATATATTTTCCGTCGCAAAAACCGCTGGTAATTGTTGGCGCAAAAATAAGACTCAACGGCACCAATGTTACCATCGGATTTTCTAGCGATAATCTGCCGGTATATAACAGTTTAATATAACGTGTCGTTTTGGTGATTTATTGTCGGAAAAATACGACGATAAATGTTGCTTAAAATTCAAATGCGGAACCCCTCTTCTTCACTTGTCCAAACCCTCTCTCTTTCTTCTTTATCTCTCTTCTGGTGTGCTCTCTCTATCGCCGTCGAGAAGTCCTCGTCGTCGTCGTCTCCACTGCCTGGAGTACCCACTGAAGCCGCCGCTGCACATCGCCATCGATTCTGCTATTGTATTTGTGACAGCTTCCGCCGTGGTTGCCGTTCACGTCACCGTCGCTGCCGCCTTTGTCACCACCACGTTAAAGAGACCATGCAGCCACTATCATCGAATTGATTGTTGGTATGGTTATTTCATTTTCACATATTAATTTGTGGCTTTATCATTTTGTTAGGGTTTAATTTAAATCGGTGGTTAAATTTGTTTAACAAAGTGGGTGATTAGAGTTTGTTGTGTTAATTTAATGGATGTAAAAATAAAATAATGTTAGAGCAGATTAAATAAGGTGAGATTAAGAGTGCTTGAGTTGTTGGAAGGTTTTAGTGGAGTTTAATGAATGAGTTTTCTTTCAATTGCATTAAACTTATGATGCTTATTTTTGACATGTTTCTAGTTAGTTTGGTGAAATTAGAATTAGGTTATAATTAATTGGACTAATAAATTTTACTTATTCTTTCAAATTTGTTTCTGATTTAGTTTCAGCTTGTGAATTTAATACATTGTTCTTTTATAAGAACGGTGCTATTCTCTCTGAGATCAGTTGGAGTTTGCTTTTTTTTTTTTGGTTGTTTTTGCAGTAATCTTCTAGGTTAGTTTTTTTTAATCTCTGAATATAATGATTTTTTTTTAAATTTTAAGTTGGAATTACTTTTCCTAGAATAGAGTTTTAAGATGAAAGTCAGAGAAGGTTGCGTAGTAGCACCTTCTCGAAACCCTTGTTTGTTGAAAAATTGTTGAGTTATAAGAGGCTGCGCACTAGAATGGTTATGATTTCATATTTTGTTGAATGCGTGTACGTTATAATTTATGCCTGTAGCTATTTTTTATGTGAAACATGTTATATTTATTTCATGGATGTCTTTGAATCAAGGAGAAATTCTGTCGAATTGCTGTTCAAATTGTTTAAAACATGTTTGGTTTGTCAGAAAAAAATAATTGTATTCGGCGGGAGAGTCTAATTACAGGATAGCCTCTACCAAATTTTCTAAAAAATTGAATAATTTGTGTTGTTCGTTGAATTATAGGATGTGTGTTTTAATATGATTCCAAGTCATCGTTTATGGATGTATGAGAGGGATAACGGTGGTCGGGGGGTTTAAAGTCTAAATTCTTTGAAGGGGTTGACGCGTTTGTCGTGCATATCTTGAGCATGGAATTGTTTAGGTCTGAAGGGGTATCTAGGTGTCCGTGTCAAAAGTGTCGGTTGACTAAGTGGTTAGGACCTGCGCACATAACGCTTCACCTCTACCGTAATGGGTTCAAAGATGGTTATTAGATTTGGACGAAACACGGAAAAGTGGACGAATAGGGAATTAATCGGCCTGCCTCTAATTTGAATAGGTTCGGTTGTCAATCAAGGAGGTTTCGGGTGGTGAGAAACCTAAAAATGGATAAAATGAGTTGGGAGGCTAACCAAGAGAGATACAGCAAGATGGTGTATGATGTAACAGATATTACAGAATTGGAAGAGGCTGAAGAAGAGCCTAACTCGGAAGCGAAGACATTTTATCATATGTTAGAATCTCCTGCGAAACGTTTGTACAAGGGGTGCGTTCATTCGGACTTGTCCTTCAATAAGTGGGCTACCCTTTGCAACGAACTAGTACTTGTTGGGTCCATTGGCATCTTCCGAAATCACTACGAAACAAAGAAGCTAGTTTCAAATTTGGGTCTAAATGCGGTAAAAATTGATTGTTGTCTGAATGGTTGTATGTTGTACTACAAGACAGATGCAGTCCTAATTGAATATAGATTTTGTACATCACCGAGGTTCCAAGTCGAGAGAGAACAGATCGGTAAATGCTGGTTAAAGAGAATTCCAATGAAATGGATGCACTACTTGCCCTTAATCCCTATGCTGAAATGATTGTATGCATCGATGAGTTCGTCCCCTCACATGACCTGACATAGTAACAACAAGAGAGATGATGAAATCATGACGCATCCATCACACAGAGAAGCATGGAAGCATTTTGATTGGGTCCATCCTATATTTGCGAGAGATCCCAGAAATGTTAGACTAGCTTTATGCTCTGACGGGTTTGCATCGAATTCCAATTTCGATAACATGTACTCTTATTGGCCTGTAGTCGTGACGCCTTATAACTTGAGTCCCGAAATGTGCATGAAGGACCCATACATGTTCCTAACTTGCATCATACCTGGTTCTAGCAATCCTAAGGCCAAAATAGATGTCTTCTTGTAGCCCTTGGTGGATGAGTTAAAGGAGTTGTGGATTGATGGTGTAGAAACGTATGATATTTCGATGAAGACAAACTTCCAACTGCGGGCTGCGTTGATGTGGACCATTAACGAATTTCCTGCATACGACATGTTGTCAGGTTGGTCCACTCAGGGTGGAATGGCATGCCCCATATGTATGGAGGATATGAAGGCATTCTGGTTGCCGAATGGCGGTAAGAATTCATGGTTTGATTGCCATCAAAGATTCCTCGACTTTGATCATCCTTTTCGGCGCAACAGGAACTCATTCAAAAAGAATAAACTGAACACGAAGAGGATCCTGTGAGGTTGGATGGTAGGCAAGTTTGGCAATGTGTCCATAGAATCCCAAGGATCGTCGATAATGGGACAGGTTTCAGATTTCTGGGATATGCCCAGGAGCATAATTGGACTAAACAGAGTATATTTTAGGAGTTGCCTTATTGGAAAGATAATTTGGTTCGACATTGTCTTGATGTGATGCACATTGAAAAAAACGTGTTTGATAATATCATGTACACAGTAATGGACGATGAGCGAACAAAGGACAACGATAAGGCTAGGATAGACTTGGTGGACATTTGCAAGTGGCCAGATCTGAACTTAAAGAGATTTGATAATGGGCAGTGGGATAAATCAAAGGCGGTGTTCTCTCTAACGAAGGAGCAGAGACTAAATGTTTGTTAGTGGATTAGAGGGTTAAGGTTTCCTGATGGTTATGCTTCTAACTTGGGCAGGTGTGCAAACGTGTCACATGGTAGACTTGCTGGGTTAAAGAGTCATGATTGTCACGTCTTCATGAAGTCTTTGCTTCCTTTCGCGTTTAGAGAACTTTCAACCAACATCTGGAAACCCCTCACAAAAATAAGTGAGTTCTTTAGGGAGTTATGTGCTACAAAACTTAGCATTAATGACCTCATAATCATGGACAAGAACTTTTCCATCATACTTTGTAAGCTAGAGAGGATATTCCCTCCACCCTATTTTGACATTATGACACTTAGCAGTCCACCTATCGTATGAAGAAAGAAACTGTGGGTTGGTCCAATTTAGGTAGATGTACCCATTTGAGAGGATGATTGGTTCATTCAAGCGCACCATGAAGAATAGAGCTCAGATTGAGGGCAGCATCTGCGAAGCATTTCTAGCTAAAAAAAATCTACATTTTGCTCATTCTATTTTCAGTCTCATGTTGAGTTACATAGAACAAAGGTTGCAAGGAACGATGAGAGGGGAGAATCCTCGTCAAGTGAAACAACATACCGAATCTTTTTTTTTTGGAAGGAGCTGCAATGGGTGCGAACAGTGACTACTGGTTAGAGCAGAATGAAATCGATGCTGCACATCTGCATGTGTTGCTTAACTGTGACCAAATTTTACCCTACCTCATGTGAGTTTTTTAAGTCTTGGTAAAGACTGCAATTAGTAAGATACTAACTTCTTAATCTAATTAAAACTTCTTTATCCTATGATGAATCATATTGGTTATTCCAAGAGGTAAATTCTAATAACTCATTGAACAATTTTTCACGTTGGTTCAGAGAATATGTCAGCATGCAGCTAACTGATACAACAAATTCAGAATTAGTTGCACATAGTTAGGGTCCAATGAATAAGGGCACTAGCTATCTGATGTACACTGTTAATGGATATCAATTTCATGCCTTACAATGATCAATTAGAAAGAAAAAAGATAACACCAGAGTTTGGGTTCGCGGGTATTCAGGCAGGGGTCACTCAGATTGGTTGGTGTGTTGCACAACATAATTGAATTAAAGTATTTCTTTCGTACTACTTACAAGGTGTGCATGTTTAAATGTGAATGGTATGATCCAAGTTCGTGATAAAAAACATGAAAGCACAAGGGCTACAATATCACTGAAGTTAATGTAACAAGGAAATATAGACACTACGATCCTTTTATTCTACCTCAAAATGCACGACATGTATACTATTTGCCTTATCCGAGTTCATGTAAGTCTAGTTGGGTGGTTATGGTTAAGCCTAAGTCAAGAGGCCGCATCGATTCTAATGATAGGACAGAGGGTCAAGAACCTTACCAGATTGACGACCCATTTCCTACAAAAATGGTGGTTGATACCAGTGAGCCAATCACCCTTAGGTCCGCTGTTATGGATGATGACATCATTGACGTTGGAATAGATGTCGACGCACTTCTAGCAGTGGACGACGATCTTCAAGAAGAAGACGGGGTCGATGGTGACGAAGAAGAGGTAGACGAGTTCGATGATAATCAGGAAACTACCTCGGAAGAGTAGGATGGTGAACCAAAGAAAGAAAATTTAAAATCTGAATATAATTAATGTAAATAAGTTGGCGGGTGATGTATGACTTGGTACCAACGTTACCGTCAGAAATATTTTGCCAGTACCGTTCATCAAATTTCGTTTTCGTACTAACTATATTTTGTCACAGAATTCGACGGTAATTACCGTTGGACAAAAAAAAATCTGATGGTAACCATTTACCGGCGAGGTTTATACCGTCTGATTTATTTCGATGGTAAATCCGACAGTAATTTAATTACCGTCAGATTTTAATTCTTTTTCTAATAGTAAATTCGACGGTACTCAGCATTTTTCTTGTAATGTTACATTGTAAATGGGTATATCATTGTAAGTGTGTATATATATCTAGATCACAATGTGAATGATGTAAATGTTAAAGTCCGTTATATATTGCTACAAATGAGATCAGAACAAGCATTAGTTAAAAATCTTGATTTTTAGTGAATTTTTTGTGAGTTTATAGTTTTCTCTTAATTTTTGTGACTTTTCTTTAAAAAGAAAATTTTATGGTTCACTTGTAGATATCAATAGACTGACGAAAGAGATTATAATGGGAAATAAATTAAAAAAAATAGTTTTATTTTGTTTTGTTTGAATTTTACTAATTTTATTTTATCACAGTAAACACCTTGTCTGTTGCTACTTAGGCGTGTTAACTATATTCTTGCTCCACTAGAAGTGCCTTCTTAGGAAGGCCAATTTTGGCCATATACTGTAGTTCAAGGATTTCTTGTTTGATAATATCGTGATCTCTGCATTTGTTAGACGATAGAGCTTGCAAATTCGTATCTTTTATTTATCTTGGAGTGAGTGCATTGTCACTCACCTCAACCTATATACTAATGAAGAGCTAGTTGAAGGTGCACGAGAGATTCTTAAACATGGCACCAACATCTGACATGGCCATGGGTAGAGGACCTACTTAATGCCAGGTCTTTCATGTAACCATATGAAAGAAGGAGGTGTTCATTATCAAGTTGACATAGTTTAGAGATAAAGTTTAACATCTTATTTTTTGAGTTGATGCGTATATTTTGTGGCAATATACAAGATGCTACATCATGATGCTAATTGGGTTACTTTATGATGGACAATTCAAATAATCTTATTCATGCCGAACAGGATGGATCCACATTTGAGTTTGTGGAGACAAGTGCCCCATTAGCATTTTTAAAATGTACAAAAAAGTATACATTCATATATACATGTGCCCATTATAAAATTGTGTTTGTCCCCGTTTAAAAATAAAATTTATTTTATTAAATTTTTTGTCAAAAAATTATTTTATTTAATGAATTTAACTATTTTATATTTTAAAGAACATTTTAAAAATGTAACAATAAAATTTTTAAATTTTTTAATGTATTCAATACATTGAAACTATAAAATAGCTTATCTTTTTAATTACTTTTAGTAACAAAATTTATATTTTTCTTAAACAAAAATGCTATGTACACTAAAATCATCTACTAGTGTATTGTGTATAAATATATGTATAATTTAATTCATTTTTAGTATGTATTTTTTATTTTAATATATATTTTATACTAATAGTTAATTTTGGCATACACTTATCATAGTTTATTTTTAAAATATATCTTTAGGATATTATCAAGACCCTATATATTAAACTAATTTAATAAGAAATAGAACATTGTGATAATAATAAATTTATTTTAGTTGAAGTTTATATTTTTTTACTCAACTTCAATATTTACTAATAAACTACATTTGTATTTTGGTGATTAATTCTCAAACATAAGTTGAATAAAATTTATTTAAAAAATTTGTTAATAAAAAATTTTGTACTTCTATCTATCTATCTACCTGTCTATCCAACTTCTTTATTATTATTATTATTATTATTATTATTATTATTATTATTATTATTATTATTATTATAAATCAAATTTAATTTTTTATTAAATGATTGAATAATTATTAAGTAATATATAAAATGTATAACAAATATATAAGAAATTTGGTGCACCTTTTTTCTAATATATCATTCATCACAAATAATTTATAAAAGACATGCTTCACTAAATAAAAAATCTATTGGTTAAAAAAAATCAATCTGCTATACTAATTTCACGCTTACTATTATTATATGTATTTTAATATTTAGTAATATTAAATTTTAAATATGAATAATATACTAATATGAATAATAAAAAATTATTAAATATTTAATATTTTTGTATTATTTAATTATACATACTTCGATATATTTATGTAAAAATTTTTGTTATTCTTATATGTTATATGTTTGCCCCCACAACTTAAAACTTCTGGATTTATCACTGTGTGAGGTAGCTCTTTTATTAGCTAACTTTGATAGATATCGTTAGTGATAGCTATCTTAGAGTTTGGTTGTTCTTGCATGAATATAACACTCTATTAAGTGCGACCCATCGCAACATGACACATACTGCCAGATATATTTTTTATTGGTGTCCTAAATATACCACAAGTTTCTTAGAGCTCAAGCATCAGGAATATACCCATGTTTCCATTGGATATTAGGTATGAAAATTTAATATATTTGTGCTAATTTAATTTTTGGTTTATAGAATTGATTTAAGTTGACATATTCATTATTAAGTTGGCCAGTATAAATTATAGGATAATATTACTATAAGAGTAAACATAACTGATGAGAAAGCGAGAGAGAGCGAGGTGGAAAAACACAGAGGGAGATCGGGCTGGGAACATAAAACATCATGGTAAAGATCCCAGGGTTTGGAACAAAGAGGAGTATCATTGATTGGAGCTTGATTCTTTCTCAGTTTTTGCAGACAATCTTTCGGAAGATATATAAAAACGAGAAATCTTTAGCATGTTTAAATGGACTGATAGAATTATAGATATCTATTTGTCACGAAAGAATAAGAATGAACAGATCTACTTGTTTGCATTTATACAATATACTACGAAAACTGGAGCTTTAAAGGCTATTGCAGATATGAATAATATGGTATTGAGAGGAAGACAGATTTTTGTTGGAGAAGCGAAGTACAGAAGGGGGCGATATAAAGAACACAAAGAGCAACAAAGAGGAAACAAGTAGAAATGGTGGTGGAAGAAGAATTCATATTGAAAGGAGACAAAGAGTAGTAGAGGAGAATGTAGAGTCTCCTAGAAGGGTTGCACTAGATAAAGACCCAAATAAAAATAGATGGACTAAGAAGGTAGAAGCACCAGTGGTGAATGAGAACGTGGTATGGCTGCAACAAAGCATTGTGGGGGGTACAAAAAAAGGCAATTGTAAACCCCGTAAATTCAGCGATTAATTAATCAATAAATTAATTTTTAATAAAAGAAGTTAGAAATATGAATTTTATAGTTTAATAAGATAGAGCTAATTAAAATAAAATTTTGACACTAATTTTAGAGAATTTGGTCCAAAATTGGGCCAAACGGGCCGAACCGATTGAACCAGAGCCAAAATAGGCCCAAAGCCCTAAAAAAACCCATGAATAAAATGAGCTTCAGCTCATTTCCCTTCTTCATCATCATTTCCGCGTTGGGAAACTCAGGAAAAGGGGGAAAAATACTCTTCCAAAACACAAACTGTTGATTAGATTCAAATCCAAATAACTTTTGATTCGGAGCTCCAATCGCCACACCGTTTGCGACCACGCGACAAGCTCTACAAAGGCCAGTTATTGATTAGGTATGGAAACCACTTCTCAGTTTCAATTTCTTCCTTCCCAATTTTGAAAATTCAATGTAAAAGTATGTTGAATTTTCTATGATTTGGTGTTTAGGTTTGAATTAGCTCGTGAGTTTTGTTGGGTTTGACTTATTTGAGCTATGGGCAAGGTAAGAACCCTAACCCTCTTGTGGATTCTTGGGATTTTGAGTTTAGGGACTAATTATAGTGATATATTTTGAAAGTTGAGGCTGATATCATGGGGTGTGGAAAATGCTTGAGGTGTTTCGGGTTTATCGAAAAATCGCCAAGGTATGGTTTTTGTTTCTCGTATTTAATATATAATGTGTTGTGAAAACTTAGGCTAGATGGCCATAGGATAGATTGGAATGCATGATTGTGTTAAATGTTTAGTATCCTTGACGATAATTGTTGATTTGGGTTGAATATGAAGTTTGGCAATTGATATTGTGGTGAGAATGTATTGAAGAATGATGATTTTAATGATGAATGATGAGGATGATGGGGATGAATATATATATATATATATATATATATATATATATATATATATATATATGTATATATGTGTGTGTGTGTGTGTGTGTGTGTGTGTGTGTGTGTGTGTGTGTGTGTGTGTGTGTGTGTGTGTGTGTGTGTGTGTGTGTGTGTGTGTGTGTGTGTGTGTGTGTGTGTGTGTGTGTGTGTGTGTGTGACGAATTATTGATGATCTTGTTGGTTTAATTGAGAAGTTCATGTATGAGATTGTTTAAAATTGAGGTATGATTGGTTGTGGTAGGATGTGGGGCTATGTTTTTGTGATATGGTATATTTTGTTGTTGATTATGAGCATAGGAAAATGGTTTTGAATGGTGAATTGTTGAAAATAGAGGTTAGAGTATTTTTGTGAAAATCTGATTTTTGGCTGAACTTTGGTGAGCCATAACTCGGTTTCCAGACCCCTAAATTGTTTCAAACTTTTTTCCTATGA
This sequence comes from Arachis hypogaea, assembly GCF_003086295.3. NCBI lineage: Eukaryota > Viridiplantae > Streptophyta > Magnoliopsida > Fabales > Fabaceae > Arachis > Arachis hypogaea. The sequence goes on along the minus strand of NC_092054.1, from coordinate 42,809,665 downwards.
ACATTTGGTCCGTGAAGTTTACACTGTTCTAAGAATGGATGAAAAATGTTTTAAAACGAAAAAGTTATGGCCATTGGAAGTTTGGAGTGCAAAACTGAAAATTCTGCAGCATTCAACATTTTTGCATTCTGCAGGTCTTGCGTACGCGACCACCTGCACGCAACGCGACCAACTCTTTCAAGTTAGGCATCCTGCATACGCGTGACCTTTCAGTAATGCACTCCCACGCGTACTCGTGACCCACGCGTACGCGTGACCTCTATTTTCAGTAAACTTGATTTTATGTGTTTAAAACCCAATTTCGAACATCTAAACCTCTATTTTCACTCTTTTAACCCTAGATCTTAGTAATAGGCCTAGTAATGAGATGAAGCTAGGGAAAATGAGGTATCTTGGGGGTGAAGTAAGGTTGGAAAGTGATGATTTATATATGAAAAATGTGAATACATGAGCAATATGTGTGATGCCATGGCTATAATGAATGAATGTAAAGGAATAATGATGATACTGATGTATTGGATGCGGGGAAGGCGGTAGGGCGGTAATCCCTCGATATTTTTCCCCCACATTCCTTGTGATTGTGTTTTGTAAGAAGTGGAAAAGGTGGTAGGATGCTAGTCCCTCAATTCATTCCCCCGCATTTATTGTGAATGTGTTTTGTGGGATGTGAGGAAGGTGGTAGGGAACTAATCCCCCGACGTATTCTCTTACATTCTTTCTCTCTCTGTCTGCAAGGTGGTAGGGCACTAATTCCTCAACTAGTATGGCAGGCCTCACTAGTGGAAGCTGGTAGGGCACTAATCCCCGATTTATTTTCCCTAGTGTATGCTTCCAGGAGAAGGTGGTAGGGCACTAATCCCCTGATTTTATGCCTCTTGGAGATGCGCAGTCGAGAGACAGTATCCGAATTAGCTACCGGATGTGTCGGGTTCTGGTAGTTAACCGACACGTGAGCTAACGGCCAGTAGGATAGACATACATCATATGCATATGTGTGCTTTGTTTGATTGTGAATTAATTGGGTTTGCCTATGTGATTATTATGCTTACCTGTTATACTTGCTACTTGCATTTCTTGTATTTTACTTGTGTTTGCTTTGTCTGCTTTGTTTGTCTGTGTTGTTCTGATGCTGTCTTAGAGGATGGAGGATCAAGAGGATAGTTGAGGATTTTAGTAAGAATTTGGTTAAGTTTAAGAACCTTAGAAAACCACCCTTGTTTATGGTTTCCATTCTAATTCTTTAAGTCTTATAATCTAAGTGTCGGCGTTCTAGGATTGCCTCTGGCTTTTTCAGGACCTTATTTATTATGTATGCGACACCATTACCATGCTGAGAACCCCCGGTTCACATCCCATACAATATTTGTGGTTTTCAGATGCAGGTTAGGCGGCACCTCGCTGAGGCATGCTGGAAGTTTCTGATAGTGGAGATCATTGTCTTTGGGGCTTTATTTTGGGATATATGTATATATGTAGATACTCTTTCTCCACTGCTTATGTATTTGACGTATTAACTTCCTCTCAGAGGTTATTTTGGAGAAATAGGTTCTGTAACTTTGTATTTTGGGCTTATTTTGAGTTCTCTTATGTATATATATACTTAGGTTCTCAGGCCGGTTTATCTTCGCGAGTCATGTCTTGAGCTTTGATATTTGTACCTTGGAACTCTCTTTCAGTTATATCTATGTTAGCTTCCCTTATCTTTTTCTGTTTATCGTTTACATGTCGTGAGTGTTGCGCTTTTCATTTTACCGTTTTAGATTTTAACTTTTCTTCAAAGGCTCCTAGAATAAATCTTATTCAACTGTATTATATATATAAGTTTTTATTTTTAGAATTCATAGCGCCTCGTGGTGCACGAATTGTGAATCACACTTTTCACAACTCGTACCACTGACCAGCAAGTGCACTGGGTCATCCAAGTAATACCTCACGTGAGTAAGGGTCGAATCCCACGGAGATTGTTGGGTTGAAGCAATCTATGGTTATCTTGTAAATCTTAGTCAGGAAGTCAATTATGTTTATCAGTTGAATTGCAAATAAACAATAAAGCATGGATTAAAGGTTACTTGTTATGGAGTAATGGAGAATATGTTGGAGTTTTGGAGATGCTTTGTCTTCTGAATCTCTGCTTTCCTCTGTCTTCTTGTTCACGCACGCACGTCCTCCTATGGCAAGCTGTGTGTTGGTGGATCACCGTTGTCAATGGCTACCTTCCATCCTTCCAGTGAAAACTACGCTCACGCGCTCTGTCACAGCACGGCTAATCACCGGTTGGTTCTTGATCCGGTTGGAATAGAATTTACTATCCTTTTGCGTCTGTCACTAACGCCCCGCCTTCAGGAGTTTGAAGCTCGTCACAGTCATTCAATCCTTGAATCCTACTCAGAATACCACAGACAAGGTTTAGACTTTCCGGATTCTCATGAATGCCGCCATCAGTTCTAGCTTATACCATGGAGATTCTGATTAAGGAATCTAAGAGATACTCATTCAATCGTATATAGAACGGAGGTGGTTGTCAGGCACACGTTCATGATTTGAGGAAGGTGATGAATGTCACAGATCATCACCTCCATCACAGTTAAGCGCGAATGAACATCTTAGATAGGAACAAGCGTGTTTGAATGGAAAACAGAAATACTTGCATTAATTCATCGAGACACAGCAGAGCTCCTCACCCCAACAATGGGGTTTAGAGACTCATGCCGTCAGAGAATACAAAGTTTAGATCTGAAAATGTCATGAGATACAAAATAAGTCTCTAAAAGTTGTTTAAATACTAAACTAGTAGCCTAGGTTTACAAAAATTGGATAAACTATGATGGATGATGCAGAAATTCACTTCTGGGGCCCACTTCTGTGTGCTGGGGCCCACTTGGTGTGTGCTGGGGCTGAGACTTAAGCAATTCACGTGCAGAGACCATTTGTGGAGTTGAACGCCAGTTTTTGTGCCAGTTTGGGCGTTCAACTCCAGTTTTTGATCCTTTTCTGGCGCTGGACGCCAGACTTGGGCAGAGGACTGGCGTTGAACGCCAGTTTACGTCATCTATTCTTATGCAAAGTATGGACTATTATATACTGCTGGAAAGCCCTGGATGTCTACTTTCCAACGCAATTGGAAGCACGCCATTTCGAGTTCTGTAGCTCCAGAAAATCCACTTTGAGTGCAGGGAGGTCAGAATCCAACAGCATCAGCAGTCCTTTTTCAGCCTGAATCAGATTTTTGCTCAGCTCCTTCAATTTCAGCCAAAAAAATACCTGAAATTACAGAAAAACACAAAACTCATAGTAAAGTCCAGAAATATGAATTTTTCCTAAAAACTAATAAAAATAGACTAAAAACTAACTAAAACATACTCAAAACTATATGAAATTATCCCCAAAAAGCGTATAAAATATCCGCTCATCACAACACCAAACTTAAACTGTTGCTTGTCCTCAAACAACTAGACAAATAAAATAGAAGACTAATAGGTTGAGAAGCAATAATATCTCAGAGTTTTTGATTGAAGCTCAGATCCTAATTAGATGAGCGGGACTAGTAGCTTTTTGCTTCTGAACAGTTTTGGCATCTCACTTTATCCATTGAAGCTCAGAGTGATTGGCATCTATAGGAACTCAGAATTCAGATAGTGTTATTGATTCTCTTAGTTCAGTGTGATGATTCTTGAACACAGCTTCTTTATGAGTCTTGGCCGTGGCCCTAAGCACTTTGTTTTCCAGTATTACTACCGGATACATAAATGCCACAGACACATAACTGGGTGAACCTTTTCAGATTGTGACTCAGCTTTGCTAAAGTCCCCAATTAGAGGTGTCCAGAGTTCTTAAGCACACTCTTCTTTTTGCTTTGGTCCTTGACTTTAACCGCTCAGTCTCAAGTTTTTACTTGACACCTTCACGCCACAAGCACATGGTTAGGGACAGCTTGGTTTAGCCGCTTAGACCAGGATTTTAGTCCTTTAGGCCCTCCTATCCACTGATGCTCAAAGCCTTGGGATCCTTTTCAATTGCCCTTGCCTTTTTGTTTTAAGGGTTATTGGCTTTTTCTGCTTGCTTTTTCTTTATATATATATATTTTGCAAGCTTTGTTCTTTGCTGCTTTTTCTTGCTTCAAGAATCATTTTTATGATTTTTTCAGATTATCAATAACATGTCTCATGTTCATCATTCTTTCAAGAGCCAACATATTTAACAGTCTTAAACAACAAATTCAAAAGACATATGCACTGTTCAAGCATTCATTCAGAAGATAGAAAGCATTGCCACCACATTTAACCAATTAGAATTTCTTTTATTGAACTCGAAATTTTATTGCTTCTTATTCAAGAGATCTACTATTTTATTCATGTTTAATGATGATGAGAAAAATAAACTATAGCTTAATTGGAGATAAAATCAAATAGATACTAATTACTATTATATGACTTCTAAGGTAAACTTTTATAAAGACATTGTCACAGAGTTAAGGCAGAAATTGGAAGTTAACAACCTTTATTCTGGGGGAACGGGGGTTCCTCTGATCCTTGGGATGCTTGGTCCTACAAGAGAAGACTTTTGGCGCTTCAGTTCCCTTAAGTCACGCCCCTGCTCCTCTTGTTCTTTAAACATATAGGTCAGCATTTGACTGTGTTCCTTCTGTTGTTTTATTATTTGCTCCATAGCTTCCTGTATCTTGGTGACAGACGTCTCAAGATATTCCCAATATTCCGCTTGAGGAATCTCTGGGAGCAATTCCTGTGCTCTCTTCTTGATAGGATCCTCCTGTGCTTGTTGTCTCTCCATTGATGCTTTGGTGATTGACTTTTCAATTAGGATATATTCAGTTATTCCCATCCTTACTCCAGCGTCCTTGCAGAGCAGAGAAATCACGCTTGGATAAGCCAACCTGGCCTCTTTTGAATTTTTGTTAGCAATCTTATAGAGCTCAGTTGAAATCAGCTGATGAACCTCCACTTCCTTTCCCATCATGATGCAATGGATCATCACTGCTCTTTTAACTGTGACTTCAGAGCGGTTGCTAGTAGGCAACAGAGAATGCCCAATGAAGTCCAGCCATCCTCTGGCAACTGGTTTTAGATCCTCTTTCTTGAGTTGATTTGGGACGCCCTTTGTGTTGGTGGTCCACCTGGCTCCAGGGATACATATGTCCTCTAGAATTTTATCCAGGCCAATGTCTGCTCTCATCATCCTCTTGTTGAAGGAGTCTGGATCATCCTTTAGCTGAGGTAGCTTTAATATCTCTCTGATCTTGTCAGGGGTGGTGTGAACAATCTTTCCCCTGACCGTGGTCCGAAATTCATAGTAGGCAGTTCCAGATAGTTTTTGCTTGTCAGTCTGCCACATATTAGCATAGAACTCCTGGACCATATTCCTTCCTACTTTCGTTTCAGGATTAGCCAGGACTTCCCAGTTCCTGATTCGAATTTGTTCCTGGATCTCCGGATATTCATCTTCTTTCAGATCGAATCTAACTTCCGGGATCACTGATCTCAGACCCATTACTTTAAGATAATGGTCTGAATGTTCTTTAGATAAGAACTTCCCTTGATTCCAAAGTGGTTTTGGAACGCTCTCTTTCTTGCCTCTTGGAGTGGATTATTTTCCTTTGGGAGCCATGATCTTAGTGATCTCGGATAAACACACCAAACTTAGAGGTTTGCTTGTCCTCAAGCAAAAGAAAAGAAAGGAGAGGGATAGAAGGAGATCGAGGTGCACTTGTTGATGGAGGAGGGGGGAGGCCGAACCCAATTTTAAAGGGGTGGGGGGGGTGGGTTTTCGAAAAATTGGAAGAGATAAGATAAAAAGATTGAGTTGAAAAAGATAAGATAGAAGATAGAGTTTAATTTTGAAAAGATATGATAGATTTTTGAAAAAGATAACTCTGAATTTTGAAAAAGATAATATGGATATTTGAAAAAAGATATGGATTAGTTGAAAAGATTTTTGAGTGAAAAAGATAGATTTGTTTTCAGAAAAGATTTTGAAAAGAGTTGGATTGAATTTGGAAAGATGGATTTTTAGAAATTAAGGATTTTAGAAATCAGGGTTCTTGACATGTTCATGTAAAAAATCATGCATTGAAGCATAAAATTTGAAATTAAAATGGAAATACGTGTGGGATAAATGGATTTGGCTCCTCCCTGTCTTCCTGGCGTTTGAACGCCCAAACACTGCTTGTTTTGGGCGTTCAACGCCCAAATGCTGATCTCCTGGGCGTTCAGCGCCCAGTTGCTGCCATTACTGGCGTTCAACGCCCATTGGGTGCCTGTTTCTGGCGTTGAATGCCCAGATTGCTGCCCTTACTGGCGTTCAGCGCCCAGTGGATGCCCATTTTGGGCGCTGAACGCCCAAAATGCCCCTTTACTGGCGTTTTCTTGCCATTGAGCTCCCTATCTCTGTTTTGTGTGCAGATTCCTTCTGTAACCCTGTAAACTTATACAAATGATTCTGTACCTTAGTGTCAGTGAACTTTATATAAACAAATAAAAATAAAAATAAAAATAGGGCAAAAATGCTTAGAGGATTGATGCCCCATGGCTGGGTTACCTCCCAGCAAGCGCTTCTTTATTGTCTTTAGCTGGACCTTGCTGAGCTTTTAGTCTAGCTTCAGCCTTGAGCATTCTTGCTCAATGTTGCCTTCAAGATAATGCTTGATTCTCTGTCCATTGACAATGAACTTCTTATCAGAATCAATATCTTGAAGCTCCACATAACCATATGGTGACACACTTGTAATCACGTATGGTCCCCTCCACTGGGATTTCAGTTTCCCGGGGAATAGCCTGAGTCTAGAGTTAAACAACAGGACCTTCTGTCCTGGTTCAAAGATTCTAGATGACAGCTTTCTGTCATGCCATTTTTTTGATTTTTCTTTATAAAGCTTGGCATTTTCAAAAGCTGTGAATCTGAATTCCTCTAGCTCATTTAGCTGGAGCAATCGTTTTTCTCCTGCTAATTTGGCATCAAAGTTTAGGAATCTGGTTGCCCAGTAGGCCTTATGTTCCAGTTCCACGGGCAAGTGGCATGCCTTACCATACACGAGTTGGTATGGAGAGGTCCCTATAGGGGTCTTGAATGCTGTTCTGTAAGCCCACAGAGCATCATCCAAGCTCCTTGCCCAATCCTTTCTACGGGTATTTACTGTCCGTTCCAGGATTCTCTTTAATTCTCTGTTAGAGACTTCAACTTGCCCATTGGTTTGTGGATGATATGGAGTGGCCACTTTGTGGCGAATTCCATATCGAACCATGGCAGAGTAAAGCTGTTTATTGCAGAAGTGAGTGCCCCCATCACTGATTAACACTCTAGGGACACCAAACCTGCTAAAGATATGTTTCTGGAGGAACTTCAGCACTGTTTTAGTATCATTGGTGGGTGTGGCAATAGCCTCAACCCATTTTGATACATAGTCAACTGCCACCAGAATATAAGTGTTTGAATATGATGGTGGAAAAGGTCCCATGAAGTCAATTCCCCATACGTCAAACAACTCAATTTCCAAGATTCCTTGTTGAGGCATGGCGTAACCATGAGGCAGATTACCAGCTCTTTGGCAACTGTCACAATTACATACAAACTCTCGGGAATCTTTATAGAGTGTGGGCCAATAGAAGCCACATTGGAGGACCTTGGTGGCTGTTCGCTCACCTCCGAAATGGCCTCCATATTGAGATCCGTGGCAATGCCATAGGATTCTCTGTGCTTCCTCTCTGGGGACACACCTACGGATAATTCCATCTGCACATCTCTTAAAGAGATAGGGTTCATCCCACAAGTAGTACTTTGCATCAGTAACTAATTTCTTCTTTTGTATTCTATTGTACTCCTTGGGTATGAACCTTGCAGCTTTATAGTTTGCAATATCGGCAAACCATGGTGCTTCCTGAATGGCAAATAGATGCTCATCAGGGAACGTCTCAGAGATCTCAAGAAAGGGGAGGGACGTCCCTTCCACTGGCTCTATCCGGGACAGATGATCAGCTACTTGGTTCTTTGTCCCTTTTCTGTCTCTTATTTCTATATCAAACTCTTGCAGAAGCAATACCCATCTGATGAGCCTGGGTTTTGAATCCTGCTTTGTGAGTAGATACTTAAGAGCAGCATGGTCAGTGTACACAATCACCTTTGATCCTACTAAGTAGGATCTGAACTTGTCAATGGCGTAAACCACTGCAAGTAATTCCTTTTCTGTGGTTGTGTAATTTTTCTGGGCATCATTTAAAATGCGACTAGCATAATAAATGACATGCAGAAGCCTGTCATGCCTCTGTCCCAATACTGCACCAATGGCATGATCACTGGCATCACACATTAGCTCAAATGGTAATGTCCAGTCTGGTGCAGAAATAACTGGTGCTGTGACCAGCTTAGCTTTCAGTGTTTCAAACGCCTGCAGGCATGCTGTGTCAAACACAAATGGCGTGTCAGCAGCTAGCAGATTGCTTAGAGGTTTTGCGATTTTTGAAAAATCCTTTATAAACCTCCTATAGAATCCTGCATGTCCTAGAAAGCTTCTGATTGCCTTAACATTGGCAGGTGGTGGTAATTTTTTAATTACCTCTATTTTTGCTTGATCCACCTCTATTCCCTTGTTTGAGATTTTATGCCCAAGAACAATTCCTTCAGTCACCATGAAGTGACACTTTTCCCAGTTCAAAACTAGGTTGGTCTCTTGGCATCTTTTCAGAACAAGTTTCAAGTGATCAAGACAGGAGCTGAATGAGTCTCCATATACTGAGAAGTCATCCATGAAGATTTCCAAAAATTTTTCCACCATGTCAGAGAAAATAGAGAGCATGCATCTCTGGAAGGTTGCAGGCGCATTACATAGCCCAAATGGCATCCTTCTATAAGCAAACACTCCAGATGGACATGTGAATGCTGTTTTCTCTTGATCCTGGGGATTCACTGCAATCTGGTTGTAGCCTGAGTAGCCATCCAGAAAGCAGTAATAATCATGACCTGCTAGTCTTTCTAGCATCTGGTCTATGAATGGTAAAGGAAAATGATCCTTTCTGGTGGCTGTATTGAGCCTTCTGTAGTCAATACACATGCGCCACCCTGTAATGGTTCTTGTAGGAACCAGTTCATTTTTTTCATTATGAATCACTGTCATGCCTCCCTTTTTTGGGACGACTTGAACAGGGCTCACCCAGGGGCTATCATAAATAGGATAAATAATTCTAGCCTCTAGTAACTTGGTGACCTCTTTCTGCACCACTTCCTTTATGGCAGGATTTAGCCGCCTCTGTGGTTGAACCACTGGTTTGGCATTATCCTCCAATAGGATTTTGTGCATGCATCTAGCTGGGCTTATGCCCTTAAGGTCACCTATGGACCACCCAAGAGCTGTCTTGTGTGTCCTTAGCACTTGAATAAGTGCTTCCTCTTCCTGTGAATTTAAAGCAGAGCTTATGATCACTGGAAAAGTGTCACCTTCTCCCAGAAATGCATATTTCAAGGATGGTGGTAGTGGCTTGAGCTCGGGTTTAGGGGGTTTTTCCTCTTTCAGAAGAAAGTTCAGAGGCTCTTTCATGTCCCCTGAATCTTCCAACTCAGGCTGAACATCTTTAAAGATGTCTTCCAACTCTGATTCGAGACTCTCAGCCATGTTGATCTCTTCTACCAAAGAGTCAATGAGATCAACTTTCATGCAGTCTGTTGATGTGTCTGGATGCTGCATGGCTTTGACAGCGTTCAACTTGAACTCATCATCATTGACTCTCAGGGTTATTTCCCCCTGTTGGACGTCAATGAGGGATCGTCTAGTTGCTAGGAAGGGTCTTCCTAGAATGAGAGGAGCACTCTTGTGCTCCTCCATTTCCAGCACAACAAAGTCAGTGGGAAAGGCGAATGGCCCAACTCTGACAATCATGTCTTCAATCACGCCTGATGGGTATTTAGTGGAACCATCAGCAAGTTGGAGACATATCCGGGTTGGTTTAACTTCTTTAGTTAAACCAAGCTTTCTGATAGTGGAAGCAGGTATTAGGTTGATGCTTGCCCCAAGATCGCATAAATCTGTCTTGGTGCAATCACCTTCTAATATGCATGGTATCAGAAAACTCCCAGGGTCTTTAAGCTTTTCAGGAAAGCTTTTCAGGATGACTGCATTGCATTCTTCAGTGAGGAGAACTCTTTCTGTTTCTCTCCACTCCTTTTTATGACTCAAGATCTCTTTCATGAACTTGGCATAAGAAAGTATTTGCTCAAGTGCCTCTGCAAATGGAATCTTTATTTCAAGAGTCCTTAGATAATCTGCAAAGCGAGCAAATTGCTTATCCTGCTCTTCTTTCCGGAGTTTTTGAGGATAAGATATCTTGGCATTATATTCCTCAACCTTAGTGGTTAAAGAAGCCTTATTAGAAGGGTTGTTATCAGCACTTGTGTGTGTCTGATCCCTCACTGGCAATTGAGTGCCAGAGTCAGAAGCTGGAGTGACGTTAGACGCCAGCTCACTGTCTGTTCCTGGCGCCTGAACGCCAGAAATGTGCCCATTTTGGGCGTTCAACGCTGGATTCTGCCCCATTTGGGCGTTCAACGTCAGATTCTTGCCCATTTCTGGCGTTGAACGCCAATCCTGCCTTGTTTCTGGCGCTGAACGCCAGTTTTGGGCATGGTCTGGGCGTTCAGCGCAAGCCTTCCACCCATTTTCTGGCGTTTTAGCGCCAGAATTATTTTTCTCTGGGCTCTTACTGTCCTCAGGTGAATCTTTGGTGGGTTGCTCATTTCTTGAATTTTTGATGCCTTGAGGTGGGGTATTTAATGTTTTCCCACTTCTTAATTGAGCTGCTTGGCATTCTTCTGCTATTTGCCTTGATAGCTGCTGCTTTGTTTGCTTAAACTGTTCGTCCATATGTATATTAGCTATCCTTGTCTCCTGTAGCCTGTCCTTGAATTCAGCTAGCTGCCTTGTTAGAAAATCCAATTGCTGATTGAATTTAGTAGCTTGTTTTACAGTACTGAACTCAGCAGTTACTGTTTTAACCTCTTCATTCATGGAAGGGTTGCTGCTTAGATACAGATGCTGATTCCTGGCAACTGTATCAATGAGCTCTTGAGCCTCTTCAATTGTCTTTCTCATATGGATAGATCCACCAGCTGAGTAATCTAGAGACATCTGAGCTCCTTCTGCAAGCCCATAGTAGAAGATGTCTAACTGAACCCACTCTGAAAATATTTCAGAGGGGCATTTTCATAGCATCTCTCTGTATCTCTCCCAGTCATCATAAAGAGATTCATTATCTCTTTGTTTAAAGCCTTGGATGTCCAGCCTTAGCTGTGTCATCCTTTTTGGAGGAAAATACTGATTCAGGAATTTTTCTGTCAGCTGTTTCCATGTTCTTATGCTGGCCTTAGGTTGGTTATTTAACCACCTCTTAGCTTGATCTTTTACAGCAAATGGAAACAGTAATAGTCTGTAGACATCCTGATCTATTTCCTTATCATGTACTGTGTCAGCAATTTGTAGAAATTGTGCCAGAAACTCTGTAGGTTCTTCCTGTGGAAGACCGGAATACTGGCAACTTTGCTGCACCATGATAATGAGCTGAGGATTCAACTCAAAGCTACTAACTCCAATGGAGGGTATGCATATGCTACTCTCATATGAAGCAGTAGAGGGGTTAGAATATGACCCCAGAGTCCTCCTGGACTGTTCATTTGCACTTATGTCCATGATGGACAAAGGGATATAACTTGGATTGATTTACCTTTTTAATTATTTTATTTTATGGAAAGAGGACAACTTAACCAAAAATAAAAATAACAAAAATTATGATTTTCGAAAAAGTGAGGAGAGAAAAAGTGGTTAGAAGGTTTTGAAAAAGATATGATTTGGAAAAGATTTTAAAATTTTTTTTTTTGAAATAAAAAATCTGAATTTTATAAATATATTTCGAAAATTGTTTTTAAAATAGAGAGAAAAGATATTTTTGAATTTAAAGAGGAGAGAGAAAAACAATAAGATAGCACAAGATTTAAAATTTTTTAGATCTAATGTTCCCTATTTTCGAAAATTTTGGAGGGAAAACACCAAGGAACACCAAACTTAAAAATTTTAAGATCAAGTCACAAGGAAAACTCAAGAACACGAAGAAAGAATACCAAACTTAAAATTTTTAGAAAACCAAACCAAAATTTTCGAAAATTTTAAGGAAAATCAATCAAGAGAACACCAAACTTAAAGTTTGGCACAGGATCTAATAGAGAAATTATTTTTGAAAACTATTTTAAAAAATATAATAGCCAATTACCATGAACATAAACACCACGTTCTAACTAACTGAGCTATAAATTTAAAGTGTTTTAACAAGGGATAAATAATAAAAGACTCTAAACCAAAAAAGGAGAAATTTTTCCTAATCTAAGCAACAAAATAAACCGTTAGTTGTCCAAACACGAACAATCCCCGGCAACGGCGCCAAAAACTTGGTGCACGAATTGTGAATCACACTTTTCACAACTCGTACCACTGACCAGCAAGTGCACTGGGTCGTCCAAGTAATACCTCACGTGAGTAAGGGTCGAATCCCACGGAGATTGTTGGGTTGAAGCAATCTATGGTTATCTTGTAAATCTTAGTCAGGAAGTCAATTATGTTTATCAGTTGAATTGCAAATAAACAATAAAGCATGGATTAAAGGTTACTTGTTATGGAGTAATGGAGAATATGTTGGAGTTTTGGAGATGCTTTGTCTTCTGAATCTCTGCTTTCCTCTGTCTTCTTGTTCACGCACGCACGTCCTCCTATGGCAAGCTGTGTGTTGGTGGATCACCGTTGTCAATGGCTACCTTCCATCCTTCCAGTGAAAACTACGCTCACGCGCTCTGTCACAGCACGGCTAATCACCGGTTGGTTCTCGATCCGGTTGGAATAGAATTTACTATCCTTTTGCGTCTGTCACTAACGCCCAGCCTTCAGGAGTTTGAAGTTCGTCACAGTCATTCAATCCTTGAATCCTACTCGGAATACCACAGACAAGGTTTAGACTTTCCGGATTCTCATGAATGCCGCCATAAGTTCTAGCTTATACCACGGAGATTCTGATTAAGGAATCTAAGAGATACTCATTCAATCGTATATAGAACGGAGGTGGTTGTCAGGCATACATTCATGATTTGAGGAAGGTGATGAATGTCACAGATCATCACCTCCATCACAGTTAAGCGCGAATGAACATCTTAGATAGGAACAAGCGTGTTTGAATGGAAAACAGAAATACTTGCATTAATTCATCGAGACACAGCAGAGCTCCTCACCCCCAACAATGGGGTTTAGAGACTCATGCCGTCAGAGAATACAAAGTTTAGATCTGAAAATGTCATGAGATACAAAATAAGTCTCTAAAAGTTGTTTAAATACTAAACTAGTAGCCTAGGTTTACAAAAATTGGATAAACTATGATGGATGATGTAGAAATTCACTTCTGGGGCCCACTTCTGTGTGCTGGGGCTGAGACTTAAGCAATTCACGTGCAGAGGCCATTTGTGGAGTTGAACGCCAGTTTTTGTGCCAGTTTGGGCGTTCAACTCCAGTTTTTTATCCTTTTCTGGCGCTGGACGCCAGACTTGGGCAGAGGACTGGCGTTGAACGCCAGTTTACGTCGTCTATTCTTGTGCAAAGTATGGACTATTATATATTGCTGGAAAGCCCTGGATGTCTACTTTCCAACGCAATTGGAAGCACGCCATTTCGAGTTCTGTAGCTCCAGAAAATTCACTTTGAGTGCAGGGAGGTCAGAATCCAACAGCATTAGCAGTCCTTTTTCAGCCTGAATCAGATTTTTGCTCAGCTCCTTCAATTTCAGCCAGAAAAATACCTAAAATTACAGAAAAACACACAACTCATAGTAAAGTCCAGAAATATGAATTTTTCCTAAAAACTAATAAAAATAGACTAAAAACTAACTAAAACATACTTAAAACTATATGAAATTATCCCCAAAAAGCGTATAAAATATCCGCTCATCACCTCGCCACCTCTGTTTTACATCCTAGGTGTAAAGCTCTGTGTGGTAGGGTGTTATAGCAATCAACTTTTTGGCACTGCGGCATAAGATTCATGATATGTGGCCATGCATAACCCATGTATGGGAATTGGGAGCATACAAAATGATGTTAATATTTGACAATGTGCTTAGTGCTGAAACTGCATTCACTTTCAGAACGAATGATTTATTAAAATTGTTTTGCATGGTGTGGCGATGGGACAAGAATGAATGGGGTGAGTCTAAAAGAGTATGGTTAGGGTGCTATGGTGTACCAATACATGCATGGTCAATGGAAACTTTTCGGATCATAGGGGAGCAGTGGAGGGAGTGGTAAAATATTATACTTTAACGAAGTCGTGCAAGTCGTTCAGTGTTGATCGAATTCTGATTGATACATGTGTATTTGATATCATTCATGAGTGGATTCACATTACAATAGATACAAATAGATTTGATATCTTAGTGAAAGAGATGGATGGAGATGTGTATCGGGAAGAATGCTTTTTCCAAAGATAATGGTTGATGAAAGCGGCAGACACATAGAGACTAGAGAAATTTTGCAGCACGATAACATGATTGGCATAGAAAACCATGGAGTGGAGCAACAAATGAATAAATGGGATCAAGTAGCAGTGCTAATGGCAGAAGAACGCAGGGAGGATAAACAAGACAAGGATAGAAATGTAATTTTATACATTAATTTGAATGAATGGAATTTTAATCATTCGAAGAATAATAATCAACGTGTGGATTCTGCGGCAATGAAGGAAAGAGAAAATTTTGAGGGATTTGTTGAAATCAATCAGCTAGAGGATTTAGATTGCATTATATCGTGATTATGAGGAATATAAAAGGGAACAATTAGAAACAAATAGAAGATGCACTATTGGGCTGAGAGAAAATAAACCCAATAACTTAAAGCTGAGAATTAATAAGCATTTAGAAGGGAAAGCCCATATGAGTGAAGCTGAGACTGGGCTCCCCAACCAGGTTGAATGTAACCGGAATGAAGATATGACCCCTCTGGGGAAGAAGACAATGTGCATCAATGTTACTAGGGCAAAAATTGCACGGCAGCCGAGCGGCGAAAGGGGTGCAAGGAACGGAGACACACGACGCCCAAGCAGCTCAAGGGGCAAATCAAAAGGAGGACCGATGATGGTCCAGGTACAAGCCAACACGATGGAGTAGAATGGTGTTACGGATGGAGGGGCTGATGCCGGTGTTGTTGCTACCAAAATCTTGAAGGCCAGCAAAGGAAAACAACATAGTCAAAAAGTGGTTGAACTAGGCACAAGCAAATTAAATAATACTTAACAAGAGGTGGGTATGGCACAAGATGAAACAGTGGGACGCCGGAGGTATGCAGCAACGACTATAGATGGTTTACTCATGAAGGGTTCCTAAAAATGGTAAAAGAAGAGTGGAGGGGATTAGGTGATATTCAATTCTTAGATAAGCTGAAGGCATTGTCAACACCATTGGAGAGATGACATAAATAGCATTTCAGGGATATAACTGAGAAGATAAAAACATTTGAGAATGAGATAAAGAAGGTAGATATGGTGAGCAGTGGAGTGTATGATGGCATAGTGGAATCAAGGTGAAAGACGTTAGTTAAGTGTTGTGAGAAGTGGTATGTTAAACAGGATATTCACTAAAAGAAAATATCTAGATCTCGACATGCTATGGAGATTGATAAGAACACAAGATACTTTCACAATATTGCCTCGGCGAGAAGAAGGAATAACCGAATTAAAATTTTGGTGGTTAATAGGTGGCTAGTGAGGAATCAGGAAAAAATTAAGGTTGCAATCAGGGATTTCTATAAAAACCTATACCATCAAGAAGCTTCTCCTAATATTAGCTTTTGAGATGGACTGGTTCATCAGATAGAGGTGGAAGATGCTAAAGCGCTTGAGATGATGCCAACGGTGGAGGAAGTGAAAGAAGCATTATGGGATTCTGAATCTTCCAAGGCCTCAGGTAGTGATAGATATAATATGAATTTTATCAAGAAGTGCTGGAAAAAATTGGAGCAAAGTTTACTGCAGCTGTGACGGGATTTTTTCAAATGACAAGGTTATCAATGAACTCTAATGTTACGTGGGTAGCTTTGGCTTCAAAATTTGTTTGAGCAAAGGAGATAAAAGATCTCATGCCTGTTAGTATGGTTAGATGTGATTATGAGATAATATCTAAAATATTGACTAGAAGGATAAGGAGCGTCAAGCCAAGATTAGTTAGGGAATCTCAGAGTGTCTTTATTAAAGGAAGAAAAATACATTATGAAGTTTTGATTACTTGCAAAACTGTGCAATAATGGTTGAAACTAAGAAAGAAGGCATCAATGATCATCACACTGGATTTCCAGAAAGCTTATAATAGGGTAAAATGGTTCTTTGTTGATATTGTGTTAGAAAGGATGGAGTTCGGTAGTAGATGGAGGGCATGGATTCAAGAGTGCATCAGGTTAGTGTCTATCTCTATTATGGTAACGGGTCACCATTGAAACCTTTTAAGATGGAGAGAGTGCTTCGTCTAAGGGATCCACTATCGCCATTTTTGTTTGTTCTTATGGTAGATGTGTTGAATAGGATGATTGTAATAAGGAACGGGAGAATATCTCCACTATTAGTAGGTAGGGATAATATAGAGTTATCACACTTATAGTTTACAGATGATACTATATTATTCTGTCCACCAGAGGAGGAGACAATTAGAAACATCCGCGACTTTTGAGGTGTTTTGAAATGATGTCAGGGTTGAGAATTAATTTTAAGAAGTCCAACTTGATACCAGTAAATTGTAATGAGGAGTGGGTTAGGCAGATGTGTCACTTACTAGGGTGTTAGGCAGCAGCGCTGCCAGTGAAATATCTTGGCATTAACCTGGGAGCGAATCCGAGGCTAGTAAAAATATGGAAGCTAGTAATAGATAAGGTGGAGCAGAGACTTAGCTTGTGAAAAGCAAAGGTCCTTAATAAAGTTAGAAATTGGTTCTTATTAAGCCAATTATCAACAGTTTACTTATATACTATATGAGCTTGTATAAGATGCTAAATGTGGTTGCGCAAAAGATAATCTCATTGGAGAGGAGATTCTTTTAGGGGAAGAAAGACAGGCGGCCTAGTTTAGCCCTAGTAAGGTGGGAGATGGTACAAGCACCGAAGAAATTAGGAGGTTTGGGAGTGGGAGATGCGGTGGTATATAATACTACTTTGGTGTTTAAATGGTGGTGGAGATTCTCTAAGGAGGAGTGTCCGCTATGGAAGAAGATTGTATGCTCATGCAACAACTTGAACCCAAATCAGATGTTATCAACTCAAAAATTACCAGTTAAAGGAGACCCATGGAAAGATATATGTAATCTGCAAATAAAGGATTAACATGTCAGACAAAAGATGATTGATGGTCTTGCTATAGAGATAGGAGAGGGTAGATCAACTAGATTTTGGGAGGATATATGGCTACAACTTGAAAAGTTGAAAGACTCCTTCTGAGACTTTTTTTTTTTATTTCAAACCAACAAGGATCTATAATTGGAGATTGTGGGTTAAATGGGTTAGAGTGGGTTTGGAACTTTCAAAGCAGGAGGAAGCTTCGTTAATGGGAGACTGAAATCGTAAATCAAATACTTGATGTTTTGCAATCTGTTAGATTGATAGCAGAAGTGCAGGACAGAGTGGTGTGGCAATTTAGTAAGGAAGGCATTTATTCTAATAATTTATTTGTCCAGGTATTGCAAGAGGAGACGCTGGCAGACGATGTAATCAACTATAGGTTCGTGAATGACATTTGGAAAGGACTAGTGTCGCTTCGAGTTGAGTTGTTTACCTGGTTTGTGCTTGTAGGCCGCATCAATACTAAGGAGCGATTGACTACATTGAGTATCATTGACTAAAGTGATAATGTGTGCGTTCTATGTAGGAAAGATGTTGAAACTATTACATATTTGTTTGTTACTTGTGAATTCTCTTGACAGGTGTGGTGTGCATGGTATACTGATTTTGGATGTACTTAGACTGTAAATCCCACAATATTAGCGAATAATTAATCAATAAATTAATTTTTAATAAAAAAATTAAAAATGTGAATTTTATAGTTTAATAGGATAGAGCTAATTAAAACAAGAATTTTGACACTAATTTCAAAGAATTTAGCCCAAGATTGGGTCGAACGGGCCAAACCGGTTGGACCGAGTCCAAACCGGGCCCGTGGACCCAACCAACTCATAAAACAAAATGAGCTCAGCTCATTCTGCCTCATACATGCTGTTCCACGCTGAAGCATTGATAAACCACTATTTTATGGTTTATCTTGTGCTCAATTGAGTGGTTTTTATCTACTCTTTACCCACTTATTCATACTATTTACATGGTTTTACATTTGCCTTCCTAATTATGTGCTTTGATTGAAAATATGTTTCTTTGGACTTATACTTGCTAATATTAATCCTCTCTTATTACCATTAGATGCCTTGATATGTGTGTTAAGTGATTTCAGATATTATAGGGCAGGAATGGCTCAGAGGATAGAAAGGAAGCATGCAAAAGTGGAAGGAATACAAGAAGTTGGAGAAATTGCTAAGCTGTCCAGCCTGACCTCTTCGCACTCAAACGGCTATAACTTTAGCTACAAAGGTCAAAACGACGCGGTTCCAGTTGCATTGGAAAGCTAACATTTGGGGCTTCGATTTTATATATAATATGCTATAGTTTCTCTGATGCTAGGCGATGCGACCGCGTGATCCATTCGGCCGCATCGCAGTGATGGAAATCCAGCGTGGTTGAATTTGAGACCAGCGAATTCTAGGCTATTTCTGACCCAGTTTGCGGCCCAGAAAACACAGATTAGAGGCTATAAAGTGGGAGAATCCATCCATTCATAAGGAGGCTCTCATATTCACAATTTTAGGAGTAGATGTAGTTTTTAGAGAGAGAGGTTCTCTCCTCTCTCTTAGGATTAGGATTTAGGACTTCTCTTAGTTTTAGGAGTGACTCTCAATCCCAGGTTCTTTATTTTTATTTATTTTTCTAATTTAATTTATGAACTTTTCCATGTTAGGATTTGAATATTTTATTTAATATAATTTGAGGTATTTCAGACTTATGATTGCTCTCTTTAATTTATTAATGCTCTGTGTTTATCCAAGTTATTTTCATTTAAGTAGATTTTCTTCCTTTTGGCTTTGGTTAAAGTAATTGGTGACGCTTGAGCTGTCAAATAAAACAGTGGTTGAAATTGGCAGATTCTGATTGAACTAGGATTGCTCTAAAGCTAGTCTCTCCACAGGAGTTGACTAGGACTTGAGAATCAAGCCGATCAGCCCACTTAACTTTCCTTTATTTAGTAAAGGCTGACCAAGTGGGATTAAAATCCAATTCTCATCACAAATTGAAAAGGATAGGACTTCTAGTTCTTATACTTTGCCAAGAGTTTATTTTATAGTTATTTATTTATCTTATTCTTCTTGTGCAACATACTGCTTCCTTACTTTCTAAAACCCCTAATTTACAAGACTCATAACCAATAATAAGAACATACCTCCGTGCAATTCCTTGAGAAGACGACCCGAGGTTTAAATACTCGGTTATCAATTTTAAGGGATTTGTTACTTGTGATAACCAAAACGTTTGTACGAAGGGATTTCTGTCGGTTTAAAGACTATAACTACAACGCGACTGTTTTTTATGAAATTCTTTACTGGCAAAAAATCCCAACGTCAAAATGGCGCCGTTGCCGGGGAATTGCAAACGTGTGCCTTATTATTGGTTATTGTAAATATTTTTTGCTTTTTGTTTGTTTATTTGGTTTTATTTTTGTTTTTATTTTTGCTTTTTCATAAATTAAGAGGTTATTGGTTTTTATTTAGTTATTAAAAAAAATTTTCAAAAATTTGTTCTTAATGTTCATCTTGATCTTCAAGTTGTTCTTCGCGTTCATCTTGACCTTCAAGCTGTTCTTAGTTGTTTTCTTCGTTTTGATCTAAAAATTTGAAATTTGGTGTCATTTTATTGTTTTTCTCTCTCCTCATTAAATTCAAAAATATTTTAATTAATTTTTTTCGAAAAAAAAAATTTCAGATTTTTATTTTTAAAATTTTTATCTTATCTTATCTTATTTCAAAAATCAAATTTCAAATTTCAAATTTCAAATATTCAAATTTCAAAAATTTAAAATTCAAAT
This sequence comes from Arachis hypogaea, assembly GCF_003086295.3. Classification (NCBI taxonomy): domain Eukaryota; kingdom Viridiplantae; phylum Streptophyta; class Magnoliopsida; order Fabales; family Fabaceae; genus Arachis; species Arachis hypogaea. The sequence continues at coordinate 42,789,480 of NC_092054.1, read as the reverse complement.
TTCAAAATTCAAATTTCAAAATTTCAAATTTCAAATTTCAAAATTTAATTTTCAAATTTAAAATTTAAATAACCTTTTAATTTAAATTTGTTTTTATTTTCATTTTTAATTTTTATTTTGCTACTATGAACTCTCACCCCTTTGGCTGAGTCTGGTTACAATTATGTTGCAGGAAGAAGAAATTACAATGCGAACAGGCATCAAGGTTGGAACAATCAAAGATGGGAGGAGTCACAAGGATTTGATCAAACCTCATGGCAACAACCACCTCCAGTGGACTATCAACAACCACCACCATATGCCTATGAACCTTTTCCTCAACATGACTTTGGACCACCATACTCACAAGCCCCTTTCCGCCATTCACTTCCATATGACCCTAACCCTCAACCCCCATACCAACCACCTTATGAGCCATATGAACCATATATAGAACCACCCCAATTCCAACCCAATTACTCACAAGAACCACCACTTCAATATTCATCATCTCCATATCCATCAATCCAAGAGCACTATGATCCTATTTATGAAAGTCGAGTGCATCAAGAGACAAAGGATCGTTTCAAGGAAACAGTGGATCGATTTCAGGCAACCATTCGACAACTGGAGCAAGTAGTAATTCAATGGGTGCGCTCAAATACACAAGGATCAGCCACAGCCCCATGTGAACAGTCTAACGAAGAGCGTAGCATGAAGGAGATATCAGAAACTCCAGTGGATAAGAAAGAGAATGAATTCGTACTAGAACAAGTAGAAGAAGCTATCATTATTCAAGAAGAAGAGTGGGTTGAAGACTTAGGAGATGCAGAACCTCCATGGAAAAGTCCAGTCATAGAACCCCCTTCCAAGACGTTTGAAATTGATGCTGAGGAGGGTGTACAACCTCCAAGGCATATCACAGTTGAAGACTTGGAAGAGGTTGATCAAGAGATAGAGATTCAAGAAGAAGAAGCACAACCTCCCATGCCCTTGGAAAGCAATGAAGAGGAGATTGAATTGGAAGAAAGCTGCCAAGAGGAAGAGGTTGAAATTGAAGAAGCTTGCAAAGAGGTGGTAATTATCAGAGAAGAGCACAAGGGAGTGGAGCTTGCAATTTCATTAAAAACACCTCCCCCTAAGTTGCCATCATCCTTCACAATATTCAAGTGGGAAAAATTCATATCCCTTAGCTTTCTAACCCCACTTGAATATGGGCTACTGGAGACGGATGGTCAACTTAGAGCTCTTTATGATATTAAGAGTAAGAGGAAGATGGCCAGTGGTAAGAATTGTCCTGCAAGGTTCATCATGGTTGGAATCTTTAAGTTCAAACGCAAAGGTTGGTATAAAGCTCAACTGAATGGGTCTAGGAAGCTGTTTGGTCGCTGCAGTGAGAATTCAGATCACCTTTCACCTGGCTGGAAAAATGCAGATCGAGACAAAAACGGGTGTAAAAGTAAAGTTTGGGATCCTGGAATCTGTTCTGGTATTTGTCACCCCGGGAGCCTAAGAATCTGTTTGAAGCTTCTTAAGGGCTTTACATGCTTAGTTTGGGATCCTGGAGGCCATTGGAATCACAAACATTGGTGGAGATTCCTGTATCAGTACAAGCACAAGGCACCATAACACAGGAAGCTCATCCAATGTCCAACTTAAGGACTTTAACTAAAAGTGCTAGGTGGGAGACAACCCACCATGGTATGATTATTCCTTTTTTATTTTTATTTAGTTTTATTTATTTTCAAGTTTTATTTTATTTTATTTTATTATATTGAACCTGGAGTTTTGCATCACATTCATATTAACACTGCATTCTTCATTTTTAAGATTATAAAAAAAAATGCCACGCGATGCGACCGCATCAACGATGCGTCCGCGTCGCAAGGAGAGGGGAGAAAATAAAAACGAACAGAGAGTCACGCTGGAGCGTGGCTGGAGGCGTGCCAATGGCACAAATCGACCCACGCGACCGCGTCACCGACGCGTCTGCGTCGCTGATGCGTCCGCGTCACGTAGGAACTTTGGCCTCCCACGCGGCCGCGTGCCCTGAAAATCGACGTGAAAAAGGGTACTTGGCCGAAAGTTGTGCTGGAGTTGGGCTGGACTCGTGCTGGAAGCCCAAGCCCTCCCACGCGAACGCATGCCCCACGCATTCGCGTCGTTTTCAAAAGATGGCCACCCACGCGACCGCATCAACCACGCGATCGCGTCACCCAGAATTTTGGCAAAAAGAGTTTCGAACAGAGAGTTGCGTGACCGCGAGGCTGCACTCGTGCTAATCGCACAAAACAGGCCACGCAATCGCGTGACCCATGCGTCCGCGTCACCTGACCTTCTTGCGCACCACGCGACCGCGTCACTCACGCGTCCGCGTCACAAGCGGCGCACAGAATATCCAGATCAGCCAATTTTCTTATCTTTTCTTCTCTAATCCTTATTTTTCTTATCTTTTCTTATTTCTTTCTTCTTCCTTTCTTATTTTCTTTCACCTCCATTCTATTTTATTTGCATATTTCATTCATTGCATCTTAATTTTGTGCATATTTTTATTTTCTTTTCTAAATTAATTATTTTTTCTTTGGTATTAAAATTTTCATATTTAACTGTTGCATCTTCCCTTGAATTATTTTTGGGTGTTTAGTGACTTGTTTTATTCTGGATATGTTATATTATTTATATCAATGCCAATCTTTTATACCTGTATTACTTTTTGCATTGACATGAATTTACATTACCTCTCCTTACCCACACTCTCTTCCCTATTGTTGCAAATTTATGCACTCTTGAATTGCCATGTGCTTTTATTTGTTTTCTCACGTACATGTTGAAGCTTCCATGTAAATGAGACCCTTATCATTTGGCATTAACCCAACCATACTTCATTTATTTTCTTATCTCTATTATTGGGTTACCTTTCTTCCCTTTTTCTTTCAGGATGGCCACCAGGAAGAGAACCGGAAGACGCTTAAAAAGGGAGACAAACAAGTTCATCTGCACAATCCTTGAAGAAAAGCATCAGTTGGAACAGCTCATCCACTTGCACATCTCAGCATGCACTGAGGACGGTGCAATCTTTAAGTGTGGGGAGGTCGATACCGATCTCCATGGGTTAGTTACTCTTCTATCTCAACACCAATATTTTATTTCCCTTGTTAGTTGTTGCATTTGCATATTTGATTGCATATTTATTTGATTTTGTGCATTTAGTTACTACTTGGTTAAAGTAATAAATTTCTTTTTAGGACTCTATTTTTGAAAAATTTCACTAATTGAAAAAATTTTTTATGTTAAAACTTGTTTGAAGTTGTATTTGGAACATGGTTTTTGAGCCAAAGAACACACAACCTGTGAGATTTGAGCTTATTTATATGGTTACATTATCTAACCATAAATATTTTATTCCTGTGTGTTTCCTTCTCTATGATTGTAATCTATTTTTTGTTCCATTCTATATGTCCAATATTTAGTTTATTTACATGCTTGCATATGATTGAGGCCATTGTTTGATTTTAGCTCACTTATCCCAAAATTAGCCTACCTTTTACATCACCCTTGTTAGCCCCTTGAGCTTTTAAATCCCTTCTGTTTTATAACCACATTACTAGCCTTAAGTAGAAAAATAAAATAAGAATCCCAAGTTGAATCCTTGGTTAGCTTAAGATAGATATTGTGTAAAATTTAAGTGTGGGAAATTTTATAGGAACATGGGATGATATGAAAAAGTAGGGAATTAAATTGAATAAGTTATTTAAAAATTTGGGAAGCATGCTCATGTGAAATCAAAATAGTTAAATTACCATGTGCATTGAAGAAAAATATATTAAGTAATTAAATAAGGGGATACAAAAAAAAAGAAAAAGAAAAGAAAAATGAAAAAAATATATTACCCCAAATGCAAAATAAAAAGAATCAATGCACATGGGACAAAATTCAAAAATAAGTTTGATACATGAGCATGTAATACAAAAGTGGGAAAAATTTGGGTAGTTAGGTAAAGTATTTTAAAATTGTATAAAGTATGTATATGTTAGGTGAGATCTTAGACTAATCAAGGATTCACTTTACTAGCTTACTTAGCCTTATATATACCCTTACCTTTACCTCAACCCTATTACAACCCTGAAAAGACCTCATGATGTTTGCATTGGTACATTAAATATTTGTTGATTGGTTAGATGAAGAACAAGGTTTAGAAAGCATGATTAAAAGAAGAGTAGAATGATTAACCCTATACACTTGAGAGACTAAAGTGATATACACTACCAGTAAGGGTTCAGTGCTTAATTCTATGTTCCCTGCTTTCATGAGCTATCTTCTTACAAGTTTATTTGCTTTTTATTGTATGATTTGGATTAGTGAAATCTGATTTATGTTTGTCTTGAAGAGCTTATTTACTTTTAACCAAGTAGGTAGAAGCATTTCACATGTAGTTGCATTCATATAAATAGGTTGCATTTCATACATTCTTACTTTCCTCTTCATTCTTTTATAGTTCTCTCGAGCTTAGCATGAGGACATGCTAATGTTTAAGTGTGGGGAGGTTGATAAACCACTATTTTATGGTTTATCTTGTGCTCAATTGAGTGGTTTTTATCTACTCTTTACCCACTTATTCATACTATTTGCATGGTTTTACATTTGCCTTCCTAATTATGTGCTTTGATTGAAAATATGTTTCTTTGGACTTATACTTGCTAATATTAATCCTCTCTTATTAACATTAGATGTCTTGATATGTGTGTTAAGTGATTTCAGATATTATAGGGCAGGAATGGCTCAAAGGATAGAAAGGAAGCATGCAAAAGTGGAAGGAATACAAGAAGTTGGAGAAATTGCTAAGCTGTCCAGCCTGACCTCTTCGCACTCAAACGGCTATAACTTTAGCTATAGAGGTCCAAACGACGCGGTTTTAGTTGCGTTGGAAAGCTAACGTCCGGGGCTTCGATTTGATATATAATATGCTATAGTTTCTTTGACGCTTGGCGACGCGACTGCGTGATCCATGCGGCCGTGTCGCAGTGACGGAAATCCAGCGTGGTTGAATTCGAGACCAGCGAATTCTGGGCTATTTCTGACCCAGTTTGCGGCCCAGAAAATACAGATTAGAGGCTATAAAGTGGGAGAATCCATCCATTCATAAGGAGGCTCTCATATTCACAATTTTAGGAGTAGATGTAGTTTTTAGAGAGAGAGGTTCTCTCCTCTCTCTTAGGATTAGGATTTAGGACTTCTCTTAGTTTTAGGAGTGACTCTCAATCCCAGGTTCTTTATTTTTATTTATTTTTCCAATTTAATTTATGAACTTTTCTATGTTAGGATTTGAATATTTTATTTAATATAATTTGAGGTATTTCAGACTTATGATTGCTCTCTTTAATTTATTAATGCTCTGTGTTTATCCAAGTTATTTTCATTCAAGTAGATTTTCTTTCTTTTGGCTTTGGTTAAAGTAATTGGTGACGCTTGAGCTGTCAAATAAAACAGTGGTTGAAATTGGCAGATTCTGATTGAACTAGGATTGCTCTAAAGCTAGTCTCTCCACAGGAGTTGACTAGGACTTGAGAATCAAGCCGATCAGCCCACTTAACTTTCCTTTGTTTAGTAAAGGCTGACCAAGTGGGATTAAAATCCAATTCTCATCACAATTGATAAGGATAGGACTTCCAGTTCTTATACTTTGCCAAGAGTTTATTTTATAGTTATTTATTTATCTTATTCTTCTTGTGCAACATACTGCTCCCTTACTTTCTAAAACCCCTAATTTACAAGACTCATAACCAATAATAAGAACATACCTCCCTGCAATTCCTTGAGAAGACGACCCGAGGTTTAAATACTCGGTTATCAATTTTAAAGGGTTTGTTACTTGTGACAACCAAAACGTTTGTACGAAGGGATTTCTATCGGTTTAGAGACTATATCTACAACGTGACTGTTTTTTATGAAATTCTTTACTGGCAAAAAATCCCAACGTCAAGCATGCAAGGGGGAGAGAAAAAAGAGAGCTCAAACCCTTGAATTCACTTCAATCTCACATAACTTTTCGCTCCGAGCTCCGATCGTCACACCTTTTGCAGCCATGTGACCGTAGCGTCGAGTTCTACAAAGTCCAGTCAATAATTAAGTAAGAAAAACAATTATGTGTTCTAATTTCTTCCTTCCCAATTTCAAAAATTATGAGCAATTATATTGAAAATTGTTTAATTCCGGTGTTTAGGCTCGAATTAGCTTGAGAAAAATATTCAGTCTTGCTAATATGGTACTTGGATAAGGTGAGAATTCTAGAACCCTAGCTAATTCACTGATTTTGTGTGTTAGGTAATAAGTTTTGGATATATATATGTGTGTGTGTGTGTGTGTGTGTGTGTGTGTGTGAAAATATGAATTAGGTGTGTATATATGTAAATTGGATCTTGGTTGCAAACATTGGAGATTTGGTGAAGTTTGAGTGTCATTGCTTTGGAGATTTCTAATCCTTGGGGCTGTGCTTGGTGCCTTTTGGTGGTGTTTCGGGTTATACATGGAAATTGGCCAAGGTATGGTTTTGATTTCTCGTATTTAATATGTAAGGTTTTGTGAAAACATTAGGCTAGATGACCATAGGCTAGGTGTGAATGTATGAATGTGTTAAATGTTTAGTACCTTGATAATAATTGTTGAAATTGGTTTATTATTAGCTTGGTAATTGATGTTGGTGATGGAATATAATGCTATATGATGAATTAGTGATAATTGATAAGGTATTAAGAAATGAACATGATTACGTGATGAATGATGATGATCTTGTTGGTTAGTTGAGTAATTTGTGCATGAGATTGTATATATATGGGTATAATTGATTGAGGTAGGATGTTGAGATTTTGGCATTTTAAATGGTGCACTATTGTGCTGAATATATGTATAGTTAGGTTGGATTTGAGTTTGCTTTTAATAAAAATTGAGGTTTGAGGTTTTTGTGTGAAATGGATTTTTGGCCGAACATCAGCGAGCCATAATTTGAATTTCTGATCAAACTGCAGTGTATGCGTACGCATATCCCTCATTCGCAAAGGGTCGTTTCTGTCCAGTGTACATGCGTACGCGGATAAGGGTATGCGTACGTGAGATGGGCTAAACTGCATTCCCACGTGTAAGCGTGGCCCACGCGTACGCGTGGCCCCTATTTCATCACATGTGGATTTTGTGTTTTAAAGCCTAATTTCAAACCACTAAACCTCTATTTTTATTCCTTTGGTCCTAGATCTTGTTAGTAAGTCTAGAAATGAGATGAAGCTAGGAATAGGTGGTAACTTAGAGATGAAGAAATTTTGAGAAGTGATGATCTAAGTATAAGGAGGTAGGGTGCATATATATAAATACTACTTAAATTATGAAACTGGCTAAAGAAAGGAATAAATATTATATCTGAGTACTCTTTCTTGAAAGTGCGACCCCAGGAGATGGTGGAAGGTGAGGATCCCCTTTTTTGTTCCTCCTGGTATTGTAAAATTGCCCCCAACGAAACGGTGGGAGGTTAGGATCCCCTCCTTGGTTTCTCCTGGGCACATGAGGACGTACCTCCTGCGTAGACGCAAGGGTTGTGGTTTCGCCCTACTTGCTCTAGGTTAGTTAGTATAGAGGCTCTCCGGGAGACGCAAGGGTTGTGGTTCCACCCCGCTTGCACCGAGTTATGATGAGTTATGTATAAAAGTGCAAATATATTATGTATAAGTGATGATATGGCCATAATGAATGATTATGAAAATTTTATGAATGAATATGAAATGATTATCTGAGATACGAGTTTCCCTGAGTAAAGTACCGTGGCTTGCCACCATGTGTTCCAGGTTGAGACTCGATACTCTGTTGAGACTCGATACTCTGTTGACCCTATGACGTAAGAGGTGACCAGGCACTTATAAATTCCTGGGAAGGTTAACCCCCATTGAGCAATTTTATATATGAGAAAAAGCTATACATAGACTTTTGGGGATACGCGTCAGGGGACAGTCCAAGGTTTAGTAGCCGGACTTGTCGGGTTGACTTGATAACCAACAGATGAGACTCATCAGCAATAGGACAGGCATGCACCATATGCATATTGTTTGAAATGCTTGCTTGTGCATTAATTGGGATTGCCTAAGGGATTATAATATGCTATTTGTTATATTTGCTATCTGTATTACTTGTATTCTACCTAAGTTTACCATTGTCTGTTTGTTTGTCTTTGTAATTTCACCGGAGATGGAAGAACGGAGGAAAGGCGGAGAGAATTAGGGTTCTAGTTAAGTTTTAGTTAGATTTAAGGAATTGGTTAAGTTTAGAAAGCCTTAGAAAATCACCCTGATTCATGGTTTTTATTTTAGTTCTTTAAGTTTTATAATCAGAGTGTCAGCATTCTAGGATTGCCTTTGGCATTCCCATGACCTTATATCTTATGTACGTGGCACCTTTACCATGCTGAGAACCCCCAGTTCTCATCCCATACGATATTGTTGTTTTTCAGATGCAGGTCGAGATATACCTCGCTAGGCGTCTGGAGCTCTATAGCGAAGTGGATTTTAGGGCTTTATCTTGATGTATAGTTTATATTTATGATCATATGTATAGAACTCTCCTAATAACTTGTTTTATTTTGCACCTCTTAGAGGTTTATGGAGAACCAGGATTTATTATATATGTATTTTGGGTTTTGGGTTAAGTATATATGTATGTAAATATTCTCCGGCCAGCCTTAGCTTCGCAGGCTAAGTTAGGAGCTTGTTATTTTGTACTCTTGACCCTCTACTCTTGTTATTTATATATGTATGTTGGTGAACCTTAGTTTTCTTCGTTCGCAAGTTACGTTATTTCTGAGCGTTGCACTTTTAATTTTACGATTTTGCTTTACCTATTCTTCAAGGCTCATCGTATATTATATTCTTTCTAGTATCATATGTATAAATATTTTATTTTAGAGGTCGTAATACCACACCACCTTTGTTTTATGACTTAAGCGTAAAGCACTGTGTGGTAGGGTATTACATTATAATATTGAGCAGTTCTTTCCTATAGAGCCTGAGGGACGGACTGACTATGCTTCTGGGCATACTCTGAGTATCTATACATGCTATTTAGGATATCTAACTATTATATATGGCATGAATTCTCATGAGCATGCATTTGGGACTTTGAATCACTAGACTTACGATATTGAGACTAATCACCTTGATATCACTTGTTTGGTGTGAACAGGAACCAAATGGCGTCTTGTGGGCGCGGTCGTGGGCATAATCGAGGTCGAGGACAGAGAGGTAACGAGGTAACCATACCGGTAGGTAGTTTGACTGACTTCGTGACCGCGATGATGAGTGCTGCTGCTGCCATTGGTGTTGTTGTTGCTGCGACCAGCCGGGCGATGGGTAGGATGGAAACACAAGCTAGAATTGGCAATGAAGATGGTAATGAATATGAAGGTGAAAATAATGTTCCGAGTACAGTGCTAACAGTGGATTATCCGGAGCAAGTGAACAAGGGACCAGCAACGAGAGAAAGCTCAAGGAGGATCGAGGTGGCAAGGAGTGATCGCAGGAAATCTTTCACAAAGAAAAAGGGAAAAAAGATTACACCTAGGAGCCAAAGTTTTAAGAAGGGTCGTTATGTGACTTCACGTTCTCAACGCCGGAACAATGGTCGAAGGAGCGACAACCGTCAGGAGCAGGATTCAGAAGAGCAGACTAGTACTCAATCAGAAGATTTGAAGTGATCGAGATGCAAAAAGTATCATCCAAACAGACCATGCAGGGCCGGACTAGGCGTATGTTACAAGTGCGGGAGACCAGGGCAGAGGTCTTGGAACTGTCCACACAGGAAATGCTGGGATGCAGTTGAATCTGATTCTCAGACCCGAGGTAATTGCGAGCTGGCAGTTGAATTTCTAACTACCTTGCATATCATTAATATGTAATATTCATTCGTGACACATGACAAGTTGTGATAATCGTGAAGTCCAAATGGATGATTAGCCAAGTACTACCAGTTATTAAGACAGAGCGATATTTGATTAATTTAGAGGGGTAGCTAGGATCTGAAAGGTTAAGCATCAGAGTGACGTAGCAGAAATAGGTTGGATTATATCTAAGGAATCCGAAGTGTTGAGAGCTACGTGGAGTTATTGTTTGAAATCCAGGGACGATAAACTATGAGGAAAAGGAATAGAGCGGATTCAACCTTTAGCTACAAATTGTTTAAGAGGTGAGTGAAGATAAGGACAAATCCCTATTACGAGAAAATTTTGAAGTAATTCTTAAAGGTGTACCAGAATTTCAATCTCAGAGAGAAAGTGAGTTTGCGATAGACATAGTGCCGGAAGCCGGATTAACTTCGAGTGCACCACAAGCACAAACACCATTATAATCGGTAAAACTTAGGATCGAGTTGAGGGAATACTGGAAGGGAGAATCGTCCAACTAAGTGTTTCCTTGTGAGAAGTACCGATTATGCCAGTGAAGAAGGAAGAGAACGGCAAGAGACTTTATGCGAGCGGGAGTGTGCCAACGGATCTTCGTGATTCAACCTAATCTTTCTTTTCTTTTGAAACCTGCATTGAAACTCTATCTAGAGTTCTTCTTAAATGACTTGATCATCTTTCCAGTTTTACTCCTTACGCACATGAATCTTGTTTCTTCCAGGATGAGCCTGAGCTTTTCCTACTATAATCACGTAATCCTTGGATCTTGGGAACTTGCTGCGAGTGGTGTTACTCTCAGTCACAAACCGAGTTCTTCAAAATTAGCTGAGATTTCTTTGACCTTTATGCTCTGTTCTTTCTACTAAAGGTCCTTGATTTAAACTCTTTTTTTGAGATGTACCTAAGTTTCTCTTCTTGTGCATTCTATTATTTCGGTACAACTCTATTTGACCATATACAAGACTTTCTTTCTGATTTCTCACGAACACCATTCGTATTGTTCATTCGTCTTTCGAGCTTAATGTCTTCTTGAAAATCAACTCGAGGCTGTATTAATATCGCGTATGAATCCTAGCTGTAACCATCAAGACATTGATTCCTTAGAGCAAGACTTTTGGACGTGGAAGGTGAAACATTTAAATGTGCACCATCAAGAGGAGTTTTGGAGCTTTAAATTCTTGCCGACCCTAATGCCTATGAGTAAGTTAACACGCTAGAATGCACTGTCTATATGGATGCCTAAATGTGAAGAGAGCTTTCGAATCTCAAGAGAAGGATTAACCTTAGTGCCAGTAATCATGATACCCAAACTTAATTAACTACTCGGAATTATTGCGATGCATTATTAAGGGGTTTAGGATGCGTGCGAATACAACATCGTGAAGTGGTAACGTACGCCTGAGTAGGAAGTCTCTGAGTATTGTTTGGATGACCAAAGAGGAAGAACTGTTAAGTAAGTTAAGGTCTTAAGTTGGGTGTTGAGAAAGTGGATGGAGGTGTCAGATTGAACCAATTACAAATTACCAGGGATCGTATAGTCGAGAAATTAGGGAGCGCAATAATGGTGATAAGGAGCCACTAAGGGTATTGAAGCCTATTGAATCAAGAAGATATCAAGAGAGAATTTTATGTCGAAATCGGAAGTTGAGATGAAAAACTATCCTCCCGAGTTCACAAGAGAGGATTTTCAAACTTACCCTGAAATTATTAAAACGTACCACGAATCAAAGAAGATATTTTGAGCGACCAGAAATGAAGATCGAAGTGGCGATGCATGTGATTGCGTGTTTGATGCATGAGAAAGAAAAGAGTGACCACCAGAAGTCATCTGGGATGTTGCAACCATTGAAGGTTCTACACTGAAAGTGAGGAAGGGTAGCTATTGATTTCGTAATAGATTGCCGAGGTCTAGGACAGAAGGTGATACTATTAGGTAATTGTAGATTAAGTGACCAAGTCCATTCTGTCCATCAAAGTAAACTAGAGCATCAAACATTTTAGTTCCTGAATTTGATAGCGGAGCCAACGAAGAAAAGCTATGCAAATTCGACGAAAAGCCGACAGAAGAGTTATGCAGACCTGAAAATAAAACTTTTTAAAGTTTGAAGAAGGAAGACTTGTATTCGTGAAGGTTACTTCAACAAGCTGGAATCAATGAGGAAATCAAGTCTAAGGGATTGAAGCCGAAGTGTTTTAGGACCTGAGTTAATGGCAAGGACGGACTATTTCAGATTCTGAAGAGAATTGGGCCAGTGGCGTATCGAGTAACTCTATCCCCACATCTTTCGAACTGATACGACGTATTTCACGTCTCACAATTTCAGGAGTACACTCCTGATGCCAATCACGTATTAGAACATGAACCAGTGCAACTAAGAGAGGATCGAACGCTTCAAGTAACCACGGTTGGAATTTATAATATGATACCTTTGCCAAGCAACTATGCAGAGGAGGAGTTATGTTAGCAGAGGATACTAAGAGTGGAGATGGAATTTGGAAACATACTTGGAAACTTGAATCAGATATGCGGAAGGACTACCCACACCTCTTTTCAGGTAACCAAATCTGAATTTTGAGGGCAAAATTCTTAAATAGGTGGGTAGGATGTAAATCCCGCAAAATTAGCAAATAATTAATCAATAAATTAATTTTTAATAAAAGAAATTAGAAATGTGAATTTTATAGTTTAATAGGATAGAACTAATTAAAACAAGAATTTTGACACTAATTTCAAAAAATTTGGCCCAAGATTGGGCCAAACGGACCGAACCGGTTGGACTGAGCCTAAACTGGGCCTGTAGGCCAAACCAACTCATAAAACAAAATGAGCTCAGCTCATTCTTCCTCATTCATGCTGTTCCATGCTGAAGCATGCAAGGGGGAGAGAAGAAAGAGAGCTCGAACCCTTGAATTCACTTCAATCTCACATAACTTTTCACTTCGAGCTTCGATCGTTACGCCGTTTACAGCCACACGACCGCAGCGTCAGGCTCTACAATGCCCATTCAATAATTAGGTAAAGAAACCACTTCTATGTTCCAATTTCTTCCTTCCCAATTTCAAAAATTATGAGCAATTATGTTAAAAATTGTTTAATTCCGGTGTTTAGGCTCGAATTAGCTTGAGAAAAATACTCATTCTTGCTAATATGGTGCTTGGGTAAGGTGAGAATTATAGAACCCTAACTAATTCTTTGATTTTGTGTGTTGGGTATCAAATTTTGGATATATATATATATATATATATATATATATATATATATATATATATATATATGAAAATGTAAATTAGGTGTTTATATATGTAAATTAGAGCTTGGTTGCAAACATTGGAGATTTGGTGGAGTTTGGGTGTCATTGCTTTGAAGATTTTGGATCCTTAGGGCTGTGTTTGGTGCCTTTTAGTAGTGTTTCGGGTTATACGTGGAGATCGGCCAAGGTATGATTTTGGTTTCTCGTATTTAATATGTGAGGTTTTGTGAAAACATTAGGTTAGATGACCATAGGCTAGGTGTGAATGTATGAATGCATTAAATGTTTAGTACCTTGATAATAATTGTTGAAATCAGCTGATTATTAGCTTGGTAATTGATGTTGGTGATGGAATATAATGCTATATGATGAATTAGTGATAATTGACAAGGTATTAATAAATAAACATGTATATGTGATGAATGATGATGATTTTGTTGGTTAGTTGAGTTATTTGTGTATGTGATTGTATATATAGGGGTATAATTGATTGAGATAGAGTGTGGAGATTTTGGCATTTTAAATGGTGTGCTATTGTGCTGAATATATGTATAGTTAGGTTGGATTTGAGTTTGGTTTTTAATGAAAATTGAGGTTTGAGGTTTTTGTGTGAAATGAATTTTTGGCCGAACTTTGGCGAGCCATAACTCAGCTTCCAGAACCCTAAATTGTTTCAAATCTATTTTATATGAAAATTGGATCCTTGAAGTTTACACCGTTCAAAGAATGGATGAAAAATATTTTAAAACGAGAAAGTTATGCGCATCGGAAGTTCGGTATGTAAAATTGAAATTCTGCAGACTTAGCCATTTCTGATCAAACTACAGTGTATGCGTATGTATACCCCTCATTCACGAAGGGTTATTTCTGTCCAGCATACATGCGTACGCGGACAAAGGTATACGTTCGCGATATGGACTAAACTACAATCCCACGCATACACGTGACCCCTATTTCAGCAAATGTGGATTTTGTATTTTAAAGCCAAATTTCAAACCTCTAAACCTCTATTTTCATTCCTTTGATCCTAGATCTTGTTAGTAAGCCTAGTAATGAGATAAAGCTAGGAATATATGGTAACTTAGAGATGAAAAAAGTTTGAGAAGTGATGATTTAGGAAAAGCTACGAATATATATATATATATATATAAATACTACTTAAATTATGAAACTGCTAAAGAAAGGAATAAATGTTACATCTGAGTATTGTTTCTTGAAAGTGCGACCCCAGGAGATGGTGGAAGGTGAGGATCCCCTTCTTTGTTCCTCCTGATATTGTAAAATTGACCCCAAAAAGATGGTGGGAGGTTATGATCCCCTACTTGGTTTCTCCTAGGCATATGAGAACGTACCTCCTAGGTAGATGCAAGGGTTGTGGTTTCGCCTCACTTGCTCCAGGTTGGTTAGTATAAAGGCTCTCCGGGTAGACGCAAGGGTTGTGGTTCCACCCCACTTGCTCCGGGTTATGATGAATTATGTATAAAAGTGCAATTATATGATGTATAAGTGATGATATAGCCATAATGAATGATTATGAAATGTTTATGAATTAATATGAAATGATGATCTGAGATACAAGTTTTCCTGAGTAAAGTTCCATGGCTTGCCACCATGTTTTCCAAGTTGAGACTCGATACTCTGTTAACCCTACGATGTAAGAGGTGACCGGGCACTTATAAATTCCTGGGAAGGTTAACCCCCATTGAGAAATTTTATATATATGAGAAAAAGCTATGCATAGACTCTTGGGGATGCGCGTCGGGGGACAATCCAGGGTTTAGCAGCCGGACTTATCGGGTTGGCTTGATAACCGACGGATGAGACTCATCAACCGTAGGACAGGCATGCACAATTTACATCTTGTTTGAATTGCTTGCTTGTGCATTAATTGGGATTGCCTAACTGATTATAATATGTTATTTATTATATTTGCTATCTGTATTACTTGTATTCTACCTGTGTTTGCCATTGTCTGTTTGTTTGTCTTTGTAATTTCACCGGAGATGGAGGAACGGAGGAAAGACAGAGAGAATTAGGGTTCTAGTTAAGTTTTAGTTAGATTTAAGGAATTGGTTAAGTTTAGAAAGCCTTAGAGAACCACCCTGATTCATGGTTTCTATTTTAGTTCTTTAAGTTTTATAATCAAAGTGTCGGCATTCTAGGATTGCCTCTGGTATTCTCAGGACCTTATATCTTATGTACGTGGCACCTTTACCATGCTGAGAACCCCGATTCTCATCCCATACGATATTGTTGTTTTTCAGATGCAGGTCAATATGCACCTCGCTAGGCGTCTGGAGTTCTACAGCAAAGTGGATTTTGGGGCTTTATCTTGATGTATAGTTTATATTTATGATCATATGTATAGAACTCTCCTAATAACTTGTTTTATTTTGCACCTCTTAGAGGTTTATGGAGAACCATGATTTATTATATATGTACTTTGGGTTTTGGGTTAAGTATATATGTATGTAAATATTCTCCGGTCAGCCTTAGCTTCGTAGATTGAGCTAGGAGCTTGTTATTTTGTACTCTTGACCCTCTACTCTTATTATTTATATGTAAGTTAGTGAACCTTAGTTTTCTTCGTTCGCAAGTTACGTTATTTCTTAGCGTTGCGCTTTTAATTTTGCGATTTTGCTTTACCTATTCTTCAAGACTCCTCGTATATTATATTCTTTCTATTATCATATGTATAAATATTTTATTTTAGAGGTCGTAATACCACACCACCTCTATTTTATGACTTAAATGTAAAGCTCTGTGCGGTAGGTATTACATGGACTATCTCAGTAACGATAAAAGAGTACTTCGAGAGTTTAAGGACTATGCCTTTGAGAAAAGACATGTGCAAAAAGTGGTTAGTTGGGTTCTTTTCTGTCATATGGTATATTTGGTTATACCGGAATGATATAATATTTTAGAATAAGACAACAAATTTGGTGGATTGTGTCACTAGATCATTTAGTTGCTTTAGGGAATGGTGTAGTAGTTAACTTATGTTGTTGATGGCTATGCCAGAAATGACATAAGAGTTGAGTTAATTGTATTTTAATTTTTATTTTGGTTTGTTCTGTTTAATCATTTGCTCCACCTAGTGTGTTGAACTTTGCCAAATAAAAAAAAGTTGGCTAACAAGTAAGAATCACCACGAAGAGAGGTTGTTCAAATAGCGACATTCACAACTAGAAAATGGATTAATACAGACAGATTTACAGACGGATTTGGTCTTTATTACAGACGGATTTTTGGTTACCGACGAAATTACCGACGGATTTTGTCCCTCTGTAAAAGCCCCGTCGGAAATTATTTACTGACGGATTTTTTTTCCGTCGGAAAATTACCGACGGATTTTTACTAGTTACCGATGGATTTTCCCTCTGTAAATTCTCCATCCATTTCCCAAAGGCGACGAAATTTCTGATGGATTTTCCGTCTGTAATTACAGACAGATTTTCAGACAAATTTTTTGTCTGTAATTACAGATAGATTTTCAGACGGATTTTCCGTCTGTAATTACAGACGGATTTTCCGACAGATTTTCCGTCTGTAATTTGAACTTTGGAAAATTATCTCCCACTCTAATTACAGATAGAAAATCCATCTGTAAATCCATCAGTAAGATAAAATATTTTTTTTTATTTTTCCAATTACAAAATAAGCTTGTTTTCATACAAAATACTATAAACAAACAAGTCAATATAATTCAAAACATAAACAAAGTGTATTGATACATCAACTATAATAATAAATAACAACCATACATCAACAAAGTGTATTGAGTAAATTAAAAGTTGTTAATGGGTATCCAAAGGGCTCTAAATAATTTTCCTCATACTAGTAAATTAAAAGAACTATGTTACAAGCAACTCCTATTCAATTTCCTAACTCATTTGAACAATTTTCTGCTGCTGCTGCTGCTTCTTCTTCATCATCCCAGCTTTCCTCACACGGTCACAAATGTTCTCTAAAACCAGATCATCCATGTGCTGAAATAGTGGTATATATCTTACCAATCATCAGGGGCGCTTTTAACAGCTTGATCAAAATAGCCCCCAGCACTATCAGCCTCCTTCTCCATTTGCCAAATTAAATCCGCAGAGTCACAAAACAGTTGCATCACCAGGATTAGCCAAAATGGCTCTTTCAAGATACTCCTCGGCTTTAGGATAATCTCTACGAACCTATATTTGCAAATTGAATATTAGTGAACCATTCATAGACAGAGCACAATAGTTTTCTTAGATCTTCCATGTATTGATAAGTTTCAAAAACAAGCTTTACCTCTTTTAAGAACTTAGCATAATTTCCAAGCAGAAGCGCATTGTTGGGGTTAGCTTGAATCATGGTTTGGTAATAAGCATGAGTCTTATCTGATTCCCAGCCACCTCCATCTGGGACTCTTCCACTGCCACCACATATCTTGCCACCATCACTCCCCTATTACCTCTCTTCGTTTCTTCACCACCATCTTCATCATATTCTACTAGGACTTGCCTATCTAAACCTGAGACTGAGAAGAGTTATCTGATTGAAGGTTTCCCTTTTGTTGTGTGAATCACTTGGTCACTTTCTTTGATCTCGGTACCATGCTGACTCTTGAGCACGTTACTACGTGGTATGCGACTCTTGTTGTCGTGCTTTGTTGGGCTTCGATGATCTGATGAGTCAGGCAAGTTTTGTCTTGGACTGGCAAACGATCTTGTTCTAGAAAATTGAAGAACCCTTTCTGCTTCAGGGGAGGATGGTTCCCTAGAATGGGGTATGAACGAGGTTGGTATTGGTGTCGAGGAGCTTCTTAGTAACATTGTTTTGCTGTTTAGAGAAACAAACACAAAAGACAATGAGAGAAAGAAGTAGTTCAAGGTATATAATAAGATCTGTTAGGAAGTGTGGAATGGTAGGCTGCTGAATTCTACGGCCAAGAATTGTTGTTGCATGTGACAGAAATGGAGTCAACATCATCATTCAATTCTTTCCAATAGTGGGATAATAATCATATTCTCTCTTTGATGTATTGAGACTACCAAAAAATAGCAACTGTCACCAAGCAAAACTTTAAATCCAATAATTTACAAATCGCACACCCCAAAAAAGGGGGAAAAAGGAAAGGCACAATCATGTTGTTACGCATCATGATACCTGAAAATTTTGAATTTATATGAGAGTCTAAGGTGCCTATGCCTACAGCAGCTATGGTGGCTAAACAATTTTTACAACACCTAAAATTAATCACTGAAGAATTGGATCCCAAAGGCAGACACTATATGAAAAAAAATTAGAATTCTTACAGATGAATCAGAGCCATTTCCGAGCTAAAAAGTTGAGGAGGAATATTGCCTGAGATTATTCTTCCCAAGATGACTGCATGTAACACGTATTAGATGGATTTTTCTACATAAAAGTAGTAAGCCATTTATTGCAGAAAATAAAAGAGTTGACTCACAAATGTTTGGCATGGTGCAACTTATCAAGACCAGGTACACTGCCACTAGAAATTGGTATAGGTCCTTGAAGCTCATTGTCAGCTAAATCTAACCAATATAGGTTCGATAAATTACCAATAGAATGTGGAATCCTCCCAGTGAAGCTATTGGAATTTAAGAGGAATACATTTATGCAGACAAGCATCCCTAAAAGAAATTATTAGTAACCATGAAAAATCTGAACATTGGGGGATTAGCTACAGAGATCTGCAATTGAAGTTGTGACTGAATCGCTAATTAGCTTCCAAAAAGTAATCATTGAAAAAATGAATTTTAAGTAATAAATATTTTTTCTACATCACACACACGGTACAGTCACTAGTTATATAGCTAGCAAATATTCTATGGCTAATCTCTATTGCAAAATTCATGGTGCAATAATGTACTAAAGTTGACAATGATAACTGCACAATGTTAATGCTTTTAATACAATCCCACTAAAAAGTCAACCTTTCATTGGGCAACACTACCAATTTCAGCTAGTTTTTTAAATAATTTTTTTAAGTTTTTATTTACAATCACTCTTCTCGCTTCTGTCTCTTTTTTTCTATCCACCAGCCATCCGCTGCCGACCTTTAAACTTTAACCTTAAATCTTAAATTCTAAATTCCAAATCTTTTAAAAATAAAAATTTAAAAATTAATTAATTTTAATACAAGAAAAATATAATAGTAATTTGGCAGTTATCAAACTTATACTCCAATAATTTCCTGTCAATTATGTATAATTAACATGAAATGATTGTTGAACATCTAAATTCATGACATATTTTATATATTGATATTTACTTCTACCATATGAGGCCTAGAACAGCTGTTTCTGGTACTCAATAAGAAAAGATTGAATTTTGGATTTTACTATCTACCAATATATGTATGGATACTATCTAGAATTTCTATTTTATAGCGAAGGTATGGATGATGATACACCCATATAATCCTGAACAATTTTCACTACCTGCGAAGCATATAACACCCATCAAATTAGAGTAGAATCAATGTAGCATCTAAGCTTCCAAAGCAACACAGTGAGATGGGTAGCAGACTTGAATGCATGCTGCCATCATTGGTGGCTCGTTCTCTTCTGACTTGCTCCATTCACACCATTAATGAAGACGATGACACTGAAAGAGTTTATGCAGTTTCATACTATTACAAAAGAGAATCAAACAAAATATTCATGATGGAAAGAGGGAGAAAAACTGCAAGGGCAAGTTAAAAACTATACTTTTTTTCTGCTGGACCTCCTATGGACAATTTTTGGCTTCAATACAATATCACGACGATGAGATATTTAAGGCATATTGCAACCCAGTGAGCACCGAATGAAATGCAGATACTATTTTTTCCACCTTAACTTCATGCTAAAAAGCAGAACCTCTACAAAATTCTAGTATCTAAAATTCTAAATAGCAGTAAGCAAAAATGAGTACAAACAGTGAGCATTTAACTATAAAGCAGCATGGAAGCTATATCCAACTATAAAGCAACAAAAATGAAGGCATGATCACCATGAAGCTGTCACCAAATTCTTTGATCAGAAAGCTCTTTTCTCAATATTTATTCATGGAAGCTATATCCAACTATAAAGCAGCATCAGGATCCAACCTTCTCTGGATTGCAGCAGCAGCTTATAGTGACAAAATTACAAATAAACAAGCAAAACCATTAAAACTAACCAAAGAGCCTCAAATAGTTTAATTTGAGATTCTCACCTCAAAGTTACCAAGCTTGTATTGGTATGCCATTTTCTCCCTCAGTTGAGCTTGCTCTTTCATTGCCTGTGCCTGTAAATGACAGCCTAGAAGTGTGAGAAGAAAAGGACCTTGACATCAAGAAAATAATCTAAGGATAGGGGCCACATCAACATAAAAAAGCAATCTGGTAAAAACTAATTATTCCACTTTGCATAGAGTGCTTCAAAGCAATCACTTGCTCTTCCTTATGCTTTTCACATGCTTGCAACAATTCTTGCCTGCAGTGGCAATGAAAAAATGATCATGCTATAATGAAAATAAAGGAATTTAATGTTAAATCATATAAACTACTATATGCCTTGATGGTGTAGATGTTCTGATTTTGTGCAAATGAAAAAGAGTTGAAAAAGTCAAACAAACAGATTGAGAAAATCCTATGCATAACAAATTTAAAACAATGGGAGTGTAAGTTCAGAGGAAAAGCTTAGACAAATGGAATCAATTTACAATGCCAATAACAAAATCCACATGAAGAATTAAGAAATTTGAGAAGAAATTGTTGTAACCTTGAAGAACTCATCTGAATTGCCAATAACTCTCTCAACAACCAAGTCTGCATTCTTAAGCTCGAATTCGTCCTAGTTTTGTTGCCACAAACAGCCTTGTCCCCTGGCCCTGCATACTCATCAAAAAAGCTATAATTTTCAGACCTCATGAAGCATCCATCAAGAAATATTTGAGACGTTGTGGCTTAAAGCAAACATGTTAAGGAACTAGTTTGTTGCTCAACAAAAAAATACTATCATTAACTAAAGTATTATTGTAATAGCAGTTATCATGCAAATTGAAATGAGTTTAAAATGAAGATGTAAATTAAAGGATACAATGAGAAATATCCATCAGGCCTCAAAAAAGTAACTCTCTGACCACCATTGAGTATGACTTTGACATTCGACACTTTTCCGGGAATTATATAGTCTTTTGTTCCTAAATCTACTAACAAATTTATGCACACCATTAACAAGAAATGGATGCAAGGAATGGGTGTACACCACAATAAACTCTAGCAAAACCTTGCTGAATTCCACTCAATTAACATTATCAGATACACCTAAGTAAATGAACCAAAGATGCTAACAGGTTTTGATAGCCATCTTTCTAAATATTTCAAATTACAATTGATACTATAAACCAACCGAAGCTTCAAATTAGATGAATTCTGAATGACTAAATCAAACTTGATTTTGGTGTGAACTCCAAAACAATATGAACAACTTGAACTGATATATGACCCCAAGCACCATTACCAGTCCCATCAACAATTCAAAGTCAATCTCACATATTAAAGTGCTTTAGTGCATCTACATATTAAAGTTGAAAGCTTTAGTTCATCTAAAGTATATTGAACAAAATATAAAAAATCTGCCAATTCAAATACAATGGTTATTCGCATCAGTCACCATCCAACAATTAGATTTTGAATTAACTAAAAAGTAAGAAAATAAAAATCAGAGTGACAAAAAAGAAAAACAAAGCATACTGCTGGGGATCTTCACTCGACCATAAATGGTGTAACCTTCAGTGGACCTGAAAAAAACAAACTAGGATTAAAATCGATCCACATAACATAATTCTAAACCAGAGAGAACAAACGGAAAATTAGGGTTAAGGGACGAGAATTAGGGTTAAGAAAAACAGGGAAGGGACAGGGTTAGGGCTAGGGATAATAAAATCGGAAAAGAATCACAATGGAAGGGTTAGGGCTAGGGACGAGAAGGAAGCGGAGGCCTGCCTGAACTAACAGTGACGAGAAGAGACGATGACAAACCTCCGGCGAGGAGAGAAGAAGCAGCGCGAGAGTGGCGGCGGAGGGAGCTCGTAAGACAAGTGCACGGCCGAGAAAGCTCGTGTGACGACGAAAGGAGCAAACGCATTGAGAGCGGCGGTGGAAGGAGCTCGTGTGACGCGAGCCGCGGCGGCGACACCGGAGGATGTCACATCTTCAATGGAGAGAGAGAGAGAGAGGGCATGGGAGTAATTCAAGGAAACGTGAAAAAAAGTGAACTGAAGTATTCGGGAGTAGAGTGATCCATCTCCTTATTCTAATATATTTCCGACGGAAAATTTAAATTACAGACGGATTTTCCGTCTGTAAATATTTTTTACGGAAAGAATTAATTTTTCCGACGGAATTATCGACGGATTTTCTTTTCCGTCTGTAATTTATGCTAATTCATTTTTTTTGTTTTTCGACAAAAAATCCCTCTGAAATTCCCTCTATATTTCAGTGGGATAAAATCCGTCGGAAATATCCGTCTGTAATAACTAATTTTCTAGTAGTGACATGGTAGACATTTTGGAACTGGATCAAGTTAGTTATGAGTTTAATTTTTCAATTTCATTCTATTAGTTTATTTGCACATGTCTCACGTGAATTTGTTGCTATGTCTTATGATTTTTTTTTTTTGTTTCGATAGACGCGATACGATAATCGCGTTCAAGCCAAAAAATCTGAAATTGAAATTGTTGATTTTTCAAATCTATTAAAAATTTATACTCGACATTTTTAATATCTTTTCGACCAAGTACCCTCATATTCATCAATAATAATATGAGATTTTTCAACCTATCTAGAAAACCCACACATTAATTGTGTATCAATGCAAGAGTTGTGCATTCAAATATGATCATTTTTATCCTTTTTTTATCTGCATTTGGATACACACTAATAAATATAAATTGTTACTAGCTATTTTTGTTTAGACGAAGAAGAAGAAAATGAAAAAAAATATGATTATTTAGGCTGAATGGATCTATTTATATAAAGTTCACTTTTTTGTTATTTTATATATATTTTGTTTACATAATAAATAATATAAATTAGGAGATATTTCATTTACCGTGAGAATGAGATAGCAAATATGTAAACGAAAGGCTTAATTTATGTAACATAAATCTCATTTATAAATGAAATATGTACAAAAAAAATTATTACTTATCTTAATTACAATATAAATAAAATATATGTATGTCTATCTCATCCCATTAAAAGCATCTATATTCACCTATTGTCACACAGAGTCTTATGCTTAAGTCATAAAATAGAGGTGGCGAGGTATTACGACCTCCAAAAATAAAATTTAGTATGTATAGTAGTATAAAAAATGTTTATAACTAGGAGCCTTTGAAGAAAAAGGGATAAATCAAAACCGTTAAATCGAAAAGTGCAACACTCCGACCGATAACGTAAACGAAACAAATAAAGGATAAGCTAATGCGGAAAGATATACAAGAGAGTGCCAAAAATACAAATATCAAGACTCAAGACTCAGTTTGCGAAGATAACCGGTCCGAGCATAGAAGTATACATACATATATAAAGTAGGAGAACCCAAAAGACAAGTTACAGAACCTATTTCTCCAAAATAACCTCTAAGAGGAGTCAATACGGCATATGTATATACAATGGAGATAATAAGTATCTAAATAAGTACATAAAATCAAAATAAAGTCCCGAGAGCCAAGGATCTTTGCTAAAACAGAAGTCTCCAGCATGCCTCAGCGAGGAGCCTCACATCCTGCATCTGAAAACCACAAAATCCGCATGGGTGAGAATTGGAGGTTTTTAGCATGGTAACAGTGCCCAAATATCTAACATATAATGTCCTGGAAAAAGCCGAAGGCAATCCTAGAACTCCCACTTTATAATCAAAGAGCATAAATATAACTAAACCATGAGAAATGAAAATAGGCAACTAACTAAGGATCTTCAGTCTAACTAAGACTCCCCTTTCCAAATCCTTCGAACCTCCCAACCACCACCAGTAATTTGATATCGCAAACACAATTATATCAACAAAGAAATGCACAATTAGGAAACAGATACGGCAAGTAGACAATTAGAAAGTAAATATGCAGTCAATTAGGCATTCCAAACAAATCACATATAATGCATATGATGTATGCCTGTCCTAGTGGCTGATGAGTCTCATCTGTCAGTTATAAAGCCAATCCGATAAGTCCTGGTAGCTAACCATTAGACTGTCCCTCTGTCGCGCATCCCCAACTCGAGTTATTCAAAACATAATCATAATCATAATTCACATACAACACCCTCACTGGTGTTTATTCACGGGGGCGAGCTCATCCGAAACTTTCATAGTGTCCGGCCACACTTACGACATAGTGTCAGCAGAGTATCGAGTCTCAACCTGGAGCACGTGGTGGTTAGCCACTGCTTTTATCCAAGGAAACTTGTATCTCAGATAGGTTGAGTGCAACAATCATAACATCAATAAATCAGCATATATGCATTCATTATCAGCCATCTTTCAATATGTATCTCAGCCATTCGGCTTAAAATCATAATTCATAATCAGCCATAAACCATCATGACACATAGCCATTCGGCTCATATCATCCATAGCACTCTACCATCCTCCTCAACAACTCATAACATCATCATTAGTCATAATCCATCAATACTTTTATTTTCTTCATCCACAAGTTACCCCTTCCCTAGCTTCTTCTTGACCACTAGGCATTTGATATTGATTTAAGACTTAAAGGATGAAAATGTGGATTCAGAAGCTTAAAATAGGGTCTCGAATTACAAGCTTGTTGGGAAGGTGCAACATGTAAAAACAATGTTCTTATAAGAAAACAGGGAGTGTGCGTACGCACAGGGGTGTGCATGCACACACCCAGAAGTATTTTCAGAAAGTGTGCATGCGCACAGGGTTGTGTGTACACACAAAAAGCAAAATTTTCATTGTTCAGTGCACGCACAGGACGTGCGAATGCCATCAATAGAATGCACCTCCCAACGTGTGTGCGCGCACAGAGCGCGCTAGTGCTCCCAGCAGTAGCCATGTCCCCCGTGTGTGCGTGCGCACAAGGCTGTGCGTACACACAGCTTTAAAAATCCACGGGGTATGATCTGATAAACCCCGATTTCGTGGTTTATCTTGTGCTTATTTTAGGAAATTTTACCACCTTTTCCCACATTTATTCAATAAAATAGCATGGTTTTGTAATTCTCCATTGAATTGTGCTTAAGTGTAAAAAACATATTTTTTAGGCCCTTAAATTGGTGATTTTGATTCACTTCAAATCCATTCGATGCCTTGATGTGTTTGTTGAGTCATTTCAGGTTCATAAGGCAAGTATTGGATGGAAGAAATGAGGAGAAAAGCATACAAAGTGGAGAATGCATGAAGAAACAAAGATTGGGAATGCATCAATGGACGCGCACGCGTACAAGGCGTGCACGTGCAGAAGTGATTTTGCATAGAGACGCGCACGCATACATGCCGCGTCCGTGCGGATGAAGAAACAACCAATCGACGCGCACGCACACATGGCGCGTACGCGCCGATACTAACACGTGACCCACTTAAAGGCAAAATGCTGTGGCGATTTCTGAGCTGCCCAGGACCAAATCCAACTTGTTTCTGAGTGTATTTCATGCAGAATTGAAGTCCAAGCAAAGGGGGAGCAATTAGTTAGTCAACATGAGCCTTTAGTTAGTTTTCTAGAGAGAGAAGCTCCCTCTTCTCTCTAGAATTAGGTTAGGATTAGGTTAAATTGTCATAGATCCATGTTTAATTCTTTGATCTCATCTTGTTTCTTTTATAATTTTTCATGTCTACATCTTGATTTTCTTAGTTGTAATGTTAATTTCCCTCTTTGCTCTCTTTTGTGATGATGAACTCATGTTGGATTTGGTTTACATTTAATGCAAATTGATGTTGATGTTTCTTTCATTGATGAATTAAGTTGTTGATTTACTCTCATTGCAATTGGTAGTTGTTAGATTTTATTATTCTTGCAAATTTACCATGCTTTCCTTTATTACCCACCAAGTGTTTGACAGAATGTTTGGTTGGTTTTTAGAGTAGACCTTGAGCATTCTTGGCTTAGAAAGAGTAATTAGGCAATCTTGAGTTATGAAAACCCAACCTATTTTGGTGATCTAGAATTGATAGTTAATATCATTCTCAATGACTCTAATCTCTTGCTAAATTAATTAGCGAGTTGATTAGGACTTTTGACTTGAGATTAACTAGTCTTGCTTGATTTTCTCTCACGGAAGATAACTACACCTTCTTCCAATGTTGGAGATGACAAAATAAGATAAATTCTTGTTAAGCATTGCTATGATTAATGACTAGGATAGAAAGCTTATGATCTCAACCCTTTCCATGAATGTCTCTTTACTTATTGCTTCTTTTATTGCTCTCCTTACTCTTCTTGTCATTTATATTATTGTTCCTCTTATCAACCAAAACCCCCTTGCCCCTTTATAGCCAATAATTAACCACTTCATCGCAATTCCTAGGGAGACGACCCGGAGTCTAAATACTTCGGTTAATTCTTATTTGGGGTTTGTTACTTGTGACAAAACCATATTTTAATTTGATGTGAGAGTTGTTTGTTGGTTTGGAGCTATGTTTACAACGAAGTAATTCCTTTCTTTAAGAAGAAAATCTAAACCGACAACAATTTTCGCCTGTCATGTGCGTGCACATACAAACCAGAAATCACAAATTCTGCAGCATTCATAGAATTCAGATTTCAGGCCCTAACTTTCAACGATCATATCTCTTTCCACAGAATTCAGATTTCCACCAAATTTAAACCATTTTAAAGCTTGTCAAATTATCTTTCATTTGATATAAAAAATATTAAATTTCAAAAACGGTAACTCAAGATATGATCCGTTGAAGTTCATCAAAATTTCATTTTTATCAAAGTTCATAACTTCCAATTTTCAGAACATACACCTTCAAACTCATTCAAAACCAACCAAAACTTGCCAAAATCAACCTCAAGCCTCCTCAACTCATACTTTGACATCTTTATTAAGTTCACAATCCACCAATCCACCATTTTAAACAATCTCAATCAAATAACTCAATTTCAAACAAAACATCATATCATATATCTTTCCTCATCCTAAGTTCCAACAATACCAATTCCATCAACCATCAATACATGCAATCAATATCATCATCACCATCAACATAGTTTCACCCGCAATTCAATCTCAACCAATCATTAAATATCTATCAAAACACGCATATCTCTCATACATCTTACCATCAAAGCATCCAAAATCCACTAATCACATACACACAACAACACAATTCATCTCAACCAATCAACAACATCAATAGTTCAAATCTTATCTTAGGGTCTCTAGCCTAGATTTTCACACCACATTATATTTTAGATACAAAAAACCGAAACCATACATTGGCCGATTCCCGTTCAATCCGGAACACTTCCAAATTCAACTTTCAAGGTCCCAAAACTTCACCAACAGATTTTAAAGCTTATTGCTCCACTCCAAAGCTTTCCAAAACCATCAATCAAGCTCTAATACACATATATACACTACCTAAACCATAATATCACATGCAAACACAATAACTCAATCACTAAATCATAAAATTCCAAGTGTTTAACTTAGGGTTGAGATTCTTATTTTACCTAAGGATTAAGGAGGCAAGACTAAGCCTTCCCTTCAAGTTAAAACGTGGCTTACCTCTTGCACAACCTTATAGGCTTTGTAGAGCTTGACGCTGCGGTCGCGTGATCACAAACGATACAACGATCAGAGCTCCAGATCAAAAGTTATGATTAATTAAAGATTGAAGTGAATTTGGGAAAGGGTTTCAAGCTTTCCCCCTTTTCCTTGCTGTGTTTCTAAGTTCATTTGGCAGCAAATAAGACTGTTGCCTTTACTTATTTGTTATTGGGCTAGACCTTGGGCCCAATACAGGTCCGATTGGCCCGGTTTGGCCTGTTCGGCCCAATCTTGAGCCAATTTTTTTTTAAAATTGGTGTCAAAATTCTTGTTTTAATTTTCTCTATCATATTAAGCCATAAAATTCACATTTTTAATTTTCTAGAATTAATTTTACTTTATGGGTTAATCAGTCATTAATCAACCGGGTTTTATAGCTATCATATATGAATTCTACTACTTTGATTTAAGAGTGAAGTACAAATTTAAATTCGGACAATTTTCGCAAAAGACAATGTGAATCCTGATAAAAAGGGAGACTTCAACCCCTAATTATATTTTCTGTAAGACATACAATTATTTTGTCATTCCACCATTTACTCATAATAAAAATCGTATAGATATTATGTAACACCCTGCCACACTGAGCTTTACGCATAAGTCATAAAACAGAGGTGGTGTGGTATTACGACCTCTAAAATAAAATGTGTACATATAATAGCAGAAAGATTATAATATACTAGGAGTCTTGAAGAATAGAGGGAATAAAAATCACGAAATAAAAACGTAATGCTCAAGAAATGAGTTAACTTGCGTGCTAAGGAAACTATAACCATCAAACATAAGATTATAAAAAGTAGGAATAGAGTGCCAAAAATACAAAATAACAAGCTCCAAACTCTGCCCGCGAAGTCAAGGCTGGTCAGAGGATACACACACACACACACACACACACACACACACACATATATATATATATAAACATATCCAAAATCCAAATGTACGTAAACAAAATTCTGTCTCTCCATAAACCTCTAAGAGGATAAAAAAGAATAAGTTATGCAGAGAGAAAGCTAAGTACATATAAATATATATATAGATCACTGTACAACAAAATAACCCAGTAACCACTTCGCTTCAGGAGTCTAGACATCTACGAGATGCCTCTCGACCCACATATGAAAAATAACAACATAGTATGGGGTGAGAACCAGAGGTTCTCAGTATGGTAAAGGTGCCACACAAATAAGATATAAGGTCCTGGGAATGCCAGAGGCAAACTCAGAACGCCGACACTCAGATTATAGAGCTTAAAGTATTAAATAGAAAACATAAAAGGTGGTTTTCTAAGAGTATCTAAGCCTAACTTAACTTAACCTTAAAATCTAAGTCACATACTTCCATTCCTCCATACCTCCATCTCCGTCAGCATTTCACAGACAAATAAACAAATAAGGGCAAGTACAAGAAGGTTACAAATACTACAGGTAACAAATATACATTTAACATGGAAAGTACACTTAGGAACACCCAGTTAATGCACAAACAAGTAATTCAAGTAGTATGCATATGATGCATACCTGTCCTATGGCTGATGAGACTCATCTGTCGGTTATTCAACCAACCCGACAAGTTCGAAAACCTTAGACTGGCCCTCGACGTGCATCCCCAGGAGTCTATGCATAGATTTTTCTCAAATAATCAATATTACTCAATGGGGTTAACATTCCCAGGAATTTATAAGTGCCCGGTCACCCTTACGTCGTAGGGTCAACAGAGTATCGAATTTTCAACCTGGTACACAAGGTGGCAAGCCACGGTACTTTATCCAGGGAATCTCGTATCTCAGATCATTTAATCATTCAAGCCAAGTATCATGCATAATCATTCATTTGAATATCCAGCCAAGTATCATATATGATCATTTGTAACACTTCATAATCAATTCATCACTTTTCAGCTTTACTTTACCTTCAAGTTATCCCCATCTCTTAACTTCATCTGATTATCAGGTTTAATACTACTATTTATGACTAAAGGAATGAAAATAGAAGTTTAGAAGTTTGAAATAAGTTTTAAAACTCAAAAATCATGTTTGCTGGAACAGGGGCCACGCGTACACGTGGCTCACGAGTACGCGTGGGAGTGTAAAGGTGCAGCTTGCGCGCGCGTCCCTTTGTCATGCGTACGTGTAGGTGAAAACTTCATGTCATGCGTGCGCGTGGGCCAGGCATATGCGTGAACACGCTTACCAGCTCCTCATGCGTATGCATAAGACTAGTCGCGTACACATCGCCAAAATCCAAACCACGCGTACGCGTGGGCCATGCATACGGTGGACGTACGTTCTTTTTAAAAAAAAAACAGATTCAGTGGCAAGCTGCAGAATCATAAAATGTCACCCTGCATAGTTACATAATCGACACCAAAATTTCCGACGGGCATAACTTAATTGTTTTAAATCATTTTTCTTCTGTTCTTCGAACGGTATAAACTTCACGAACTCAATTTTCATTTAAAACAAGTTGGAATAAATTTGAGGTTCCGAAAACCAAGTTATAGCTCGCCGAAGTTCAGCCCAAAACCAAAGTTTTGCAAACTCTTTAAACCTTATTCTCATCCAAAGTTTCCATTCCATTCATTATCAACCTATCAATACCAACACAACACAATTTCCAGCAACAACACTCAACCATATTTCTTTCTAAATTAACATAATAACAATCTCCATTCCATAATCAAATCACTAATTATCCAACAACCACCTACCAAACATATTCATCAACAAATTGCTAAACTTTAAACATACACCTGCATTCCAACTTATCCTATGGTCACACTACAACAGAGGCAGAGCATAGTGGCGAAGAATTAGGGACCTCACACAGAGCCGCCACAAAACAAGGTTGTGAAGGCATGACTTCTTCGCGTGCCACAAATCAGCGACGATTGCATCACAAAATGCCACCAGGTGAGGATTTGTTAACTCAATTTCTCCTTTACCCCTTTTTAATTTTTCCTATATATTCTAACTCATTCTTCCCCAAATTAAGTAGAACCCCACAAAGATTCCTTGGAAGCGCGCGAACTCTGCCATCGCTGCTCCACTGCGAAGGTGCTGCCGATCCTGGGTCCTCTGCCCGCCGTGCACGAAACTGTTGAGCCACTCTCTACCGTTCGCCATCCTGAGCTATCGCAGCCTCTCCCTGTCCCTGGTTAGTTCTAACACTTTGAACTTTCATTAGTGCTTTCACCCCTTGTTCGGAATTTTGAACAAGAATTTGTCCATATCTTCTATTAATTGGGGCTAACTACTGCTGTTTAGAGTTAGGAATTTGATTTATGTGACTTGGTCCCATATGAGCAAGCTAAGCTGGCTAATCATTATTCTGTTTCTGTCATAACTTTAACTACTTGAAACGTATGTATTGATAAGCAAGAATGAATTGCTCTGTTATTTTGTTTCTCTTGAGTAATGAGACTTGATTGATTTTAATTAATCTCATCTATCTCTCATGTAGAATCGTGAAGATAAATATAGAATTTCATGAAGATTTTATCATGACGTTAAGATCATTAAAGATATTGCTAAGTGAATCAGATAAACTTTATTCCTAATACGTAACCTTAGTTAAACAATATGAAAGAAAAAAAAACATATGGTTTGTTCAAAATGATCATAGCCTATATGAAAGCATTTTGGCTTCAATTTCAGATCCACATCCACTTGCAGATACAAGATCATAGGTACATCTGCTGTCTAAGTCAAACTGAATTGAACCCTCTTTAATCTTAGGCTTTTGATCAATATTTTCTTCTCCCCTTATTACTTCATGGTAATTATGGAAACCTAAACCATAGACTTAACTATAAAAATCATTCATGTCTGATATGCTTTGTTTGCTATCTTTGTTGTTCATGTTTTCCCTGAAATTAGACAAGGCAGAGTTGAATTCGGTCAATTGAGCATTTGAGATGGTTCTAGATTACTGCCTGAACCTTCCATGGAAAGTGTCCTCTGAGCTTTCTCTAACACAACTTGCAAATACTTTTCTTGAGCCTCTATTCTTATCTACAATTTCTTCTGTACCTATTGGTTATGAAGCATGTTTTATTTTTAATATTTCAATTTTTTCAGTTAAACTATGTCAAATTATACTATTTTTATTCCAAGGTTTGATAAAAATACCAAAAATAAATGCATAAAAATACCAACTGTACTATTATCTGAATCGTATAAATGGTAAATACATCTAGCTGTTCTTCTAGTCTCTTTTGGATTTCAATTTGATGTCTCAATGTCTCTGCTATTGGGATTTCTCTGTTTTGTTGAAGAATAAATGCAGAGAAATCTCATCTATCTCTCATCTAGAAGCTCTGTTTTAATTAGTCTCATCTATCTTAAAAGTGGGCATAATTGGAGATAATGGAAATCATGGTCATGTATATAACTAAAGAAGTGACATTAATTCTTAACATATTAACATACCCTCTTTCATTATCACCTCTGAAACTAGTGCTAAACTCTGAAGAGCTATTTTATTTATTATAATTCAGACTCTTAAGTCCAAATTTTCTAGTTTATCTCCTTTTCAGAAAATATTATCATATCAATTGAGGTAGAAAGAACACCATCATCTTTCCACTTTATATCTTTGGCCATTAGAACTTTTTCTATCAATTTTAGAGGAGCCTCTAATGGAGGTAGATTCTGCATGAAAATAAGTAACTCAAAGGTTGTTAGTATAATAAACCTGCTACGGGTGTATAGTTTTGAAATATTGATCTTGAGTTGAGGGTTTAATAATTTATTTTTTTCACTAAACCAACTATTTATATTTTTTCACTGAATCAATTATTTTAAGTTGTGTGTTTTTGGCTTTTTCCTCTTTAATTTGTAGCATTATTCTTGCTCCACTATAATTTCATTTTTTTAATCCGGAGATTGTATAATATTAGCGAGTTCTTTCAAAAGATACTGGGAGTATGCACTGAATTGTTATGCTTACGACCTCTCTCATCAATCTTGTGCTGTATGAGTTATTTTTCTAATACTCAAAATATCTAATCAAAGAAATCTTTATATACTTGACGTAGACATATTTGGATTTTATATTTTCTATCATAGGTAGGATATAGATGCTGTTAAATTAGAGTTTAGGTAGATCTATGTCCATAAAAAATTGAAAATAATTGGAGATGGTAACATATTCTCAAATTAAATTTGAATATACGAAAAGTTATATATCGACGCAGTTGTAATTTTTTTTTAGAAGAGTTTGTCGTAGTTTACTTGGTATTTTTCTTAGAAGCATATCTAAGATAACAGATCTACAATTTTAAGATTCTATACTCCATCTGTTATAATTGTTTATTTATATATTTTTTGTTGTCTTTTAAATCTGTCTATCATTCCTGTTATGTTTTCCATTTTTTAAGATATTTTGAAGATTTTATTCTCTGTCATTATGATTGTTTAGTTATATTTCTTGATTATTTTTTTTAATTTTAACAGTTTTTCCTGTTTTCTTTTTCAATTTTTAAGGAAGCTTTTCTTTATCTTTTCATTTTTTGGACTTGGAACCAGCAATTCTTTATAGAAGTATTCTTTTAAGAAAGCACAGAATTTTGCAATGAGTAAGCCTCCTCCTCAATACTTTTCGTGAGCTACATGTTATCTGGGATGCAAGTAATTTTTATTCTGTTTCCATTGAGTTATTCCGTCGCTTGCTACATTGTTTTGCTTGCAATATATTGTCGAGTTTATTACGTATGGTACTCTCCCCCAGTCTTGTATGACCAGCTTTCCTGAATTGATGTCGAAGGCTTGCAGTTGACAAGAAATGAGGTTTTAGAGGAATCCACTGATGACGGGGTTCAGGATTGTGATGAGGCCGCCGATTCCTAAAATACATTTCTCCATCATGGATGTAGCTCATATTCACGGGATTTCATGCATATATACTACTGTATTCACCTATGATAGATAGTGGATTGTATTCTAGTCATATCAGTATACAATAGATTGAATTGATTGAGAAATTTTTTATTTTTTAAAACCTATACTCTCATATGAAGCTCTTTTATTTGACTGGTTTCTCATATAAAGCTCTTTTATTTAACTCTTACCTCTCATATAAGACTTCCTACAATCGTATATTTTAATTGTCCCTGCACATTCTTTCTATGTCCGTGGCCTATCAGGGAAATTGGAGACACGAAACTTCTTTCTCATTACCAGAAGCCGTTGGTTCGCAGAGAAGATGATAGAGGCGTCTCCATTCTCTTCTTCGGACCACGCAACATCCTTTGCAAGGTAATTGTGGTTCAAAGAGTCTCGTATACAGTCATGGCTGGATGCCTTCTCTGGACACAGTCACCTCTATCGAGCCATTGGTCATGCTCCGGCTTCAATGATGAGGGTTTGATTGCTGATCCCCAATTTCATTATCAAAATCCTTTTCATATTCGTTGATGAAACCCATTTCAGACGGTTTTTTGTTTTATTTTTAGGAACTGCTTCAATGGGACCGAAAGTACCGGGCTAAATTTGGGTTTGAGTTTATAACAAGTACGGAAACGTGGTTCCCACAGAAAATACTTGACGAAGTGAAGGTAAAAAACTTCCTATTTTACTTTTGTATTTATCTAATGTATAAAACAGTTCTCTATCTATGTAGCTAAATTCTATCTATAAATCTCTATGGATTAGAAATGTTGTAGTATCATATAGTAAATATATTTACAGTCCAACTATTAAAATCTAAATTTTTCTTCATTATTTTACTTATAGTTTTTCTTAATTTCCCAATACCTCTAGACATAGCTACCACCAAGTAAAAACAAACAACTACAGATATAATGTATATTATTAACCATTCAAACTTCAAAGACACAGGACTATAGTAGCAGCTTGTTTTGTTACAAACTAAATACCCCAGCTCCGCTATTAGTAAGTTCATCTGCTTCTCAATCCTTATACCCTAGCCCTAAATCAAAAAATTGAACGAAGGCACCCCCAGCCAATAGAAGCTCTCGCAACTCGCGCTCTAATGAGGGATCCTCAGCTCGCGCCGGACCTGGGTCTCCAGAAGCTGCCGGTCGCTCAGGTCTCTCCGCCAGTGTGGTCGTCTTCCGGTCGAGATTACTGTTGACCCATCCTCTCTACTTCGGTAACCCTCCTCTTTCTATCAATAAAATGGTTGATCTTAAAATAATTGATTACAGTAGTAGCTCATATATTATAAATGAAATCTATATTGTTCCTTTCATCATAACCTATTTTTCTTTTGGGTAAGAGTTATAATTCCAGTCATCACCTCAAGCTTGCTTTGGTTACTATTCTGACTTGAAGTTTCATCAAGAATTGGTGGAAACTTATTAGGTAATGGGAAATTAGCTGCCTAGGATTTTAAATAACTAATTAAAGAAAATTAAATATGGTATTTTATTACCTGAAACAATTAAAACTGATGATTAGTTCCCTTGGGCAGTGATGAATAACATAAACCCTAATAAAAGGCTTGAAATCATGTTAATAATGAGCTTCGTTTGATGAGTGTTTTTTCTTATATGGTCTTGTATCTTTTTTTTTTGTTGAACAACTATATCAAATAAAGAGAGAAAACTTAACAAGGAGAACATGGTTTTATAGAGAGTTAAAAGCAAAGTAGTTCAAACATAGGTCAAAGCTTGATTATTTAGTTTATTTATTATAGATTTAGTTCTTTTATTTTGGTATATTTGATTATTTTAGAAGTTAATTATTTAATTAAAAAATATAACATATGATTATTGATTTAGTTATTAATTTTTTTTGTGTATATTATTTTTTGAGTGTATAATAGTATAGTTAGGATTGATTTGAGATGTAAGAAACTGAGTAAGTATCCATAAGAGTCATAACTTGATTTCCACATAATCATCATGTGTGCCTGCTAATAAGGGTGAAAAATAAAACTCAAGGTCCGCTTGATCTTTTGTATTCTTTATATATATATATTATTAACACCACATATCAAAAAAGTAAAATTGAGAAATTCAGCATATAAAGGGTACTCCTTAGTACTCTGATTAGTAGGTGTTATACAAAGAATGTTTTTTATTGCTAAGCCATGTTGCCAATATAATAGAAAACAGAGTACCCAGTAGAAGCAACAACAACAAAAAAAGAAAATTTGTATGTGAAGTGAAGTGCACTGTTTAAAAAAACACTTAATTATTCGATGGTTATTATAAAATAACATTTTTTTTGGCCTCATATACTCGTTATAATGATTATAGCTATATAAGACAATAATGCTAGACAGACTATTGGAGTTGCCCTTTGCATTTGAAACACTCTTGAATGTATGTGGTGCTTTTTCATATTGAAATGGTTGGGAGTAATTTAGATTCTTGGGCAGAAATTATAGTTTTTCATTTATGTAATCTTATATCTATATGGAAACTTGTTTTTTTCTATGTGAATTAGTCAATGAATTATAATTCAATTTTGGTTGTAACAAATTTACCCACAAAGCATGAATGTGCTTTGACTCCTCTTGACTCTAATTTATTTTTTTCGTTCAAACAGGCACCCTTTATCTTCTAAGATGGCTAGAAAATGTCGTTTCATGAAAAAACCAAAGTTAGGACCAGGATGTCAGCAACCACAAACGGCTCCACCTCCGGTCTCGACTTCCCACCACAATGACTTTGGAATTCTCCCAGACAGTGGTGATAGTGTCCCTCCAACTTCATGCCCATTCCTTCTGCCGCGCAGTGTACCAAGGCCTGCTCCACAAACGAGCACAAATAATATTCAGAACTCAGAGCCAAGCCATGTAAACTCCGTGGATAATGCCAATGATGTAGATTCTGTTGATCAACAAGTTGATGACTCCTTTATTGATTCTAGAGCTCAAAATCGCAAAGGACGCAAGACTATAGAGTTTTGAGAAGTCAGGATAATCGGTAATTTGTTTAATAATTTTTATATGTTCAACATGATTTAGACTCTTGTTATGTATTGTGATTCTCGCATGCTATCCACTACGGATACACATAAGGTATTATGTTTGGCTTATAGATTCCGATGGCACAATCAAGCCGGCAAGACTAAGCATGAGGGAGGCTATGGAACGGCCTAACGGTAGAAAGATCATGCTCAGGTTCAACAATGCAAAGCAAGCAATTGAAAACGAAGCTGGACTGTTGAGTGGCGTGCTTGGTCTGCTAGGATCTGACTTTGAAAAATTTCCTATTTGTGAGGAAAGTTGGCGTAAGATTACCACTAAGGACAAAGTTTATAACAAATGTGTGAAGGTAAAAGTTTATATCCCTTTTGAAATAAATATGCTTATTTTTACAATTTTTGACAAATTATTATTATCTATATAGCAAATTTTCCACTTTGATGAAGATAGCGAAGGAACTATCAAGAAAAATATTTTGAAAAGTATGGGGAAGTCTTGGAAGAAAATAAGGCTGAGGTTGTATAATGCTTATTTCGAGCCAACGTTCATGACTGAACAAAATATTGAGAACCGTCCGCCGGGAATTGATCAAGAGCATTGGAGATGGTTCCTTGACTATCGTGCCAAAGCTGAGATGAAGGTAATCTAGTAGATCATTGGTACACAGCAATAGTTTTTATGTTGTGTTGAGTCTTTTTAAATCAGTTTCTAATCGCCCTTTGCCTCTAATGGACCAATAGGAGAAGTGCAGGAAAAATGCGAAGAATCGATCAAAGCAACTATATACCCACACAGGCGGTTCAAAAAGCTTTGCACGACGGATGGAAGAAGATGTACTTTACATTTTGTTATTCATTCTTTGGACTATTTCTGTGACTTAAGGTTGCCTTGATTGTGTTAATTACGGTAATGGCATAAAATTTGTTGATACAGTCGGAACAACAAAGGAGAATAGTCGGTAGAGGAGAGTTATAGATCAAGTGCACAAAAAAAAAAAGATGGCTCCTATATGAATGATGAAGCAAGAGCTATCAATGTAAGTACTACTACTTATAATTGATCAATAAAGTTAAGACCTCTAGTAGTCTACTTTTCTATGTTATTTTGTTTTTTTACCTCTTTGGTGAATGGTTTACTCCCCTATGTCATAATGGACCAAGAGACCTTTACAATTTCTAATTCAGCTTACTTTAATTATCATTGCAAATTTACCTGTTATGTTTATAGACATTTTGAACTTCGATATAATTTGGAAACAGTTGGGGTAGAATTTGAATGATTGAGTTTCATTTATCCCTTACTTCTTTTTATAGTGGTTGGCATCCTATGTTGTTATCTTTTGGTGTGTTCTTGACATGAGATGGACCCATCAACATATTTATTGTATTTGCTAATTCGTGTCTGTAGGAAAGAATTGAGGAGATTAAGCAACATGATGAGTCATCTAGGGTGTTGTCTCAAAATGATTCCATCGCTCAGGTTTTCGGAAAAGAGAAACCAGGTAGAGTACGTGATGTGGGTTTTGGACCGACTCCTAGTTAACTCTTCGGTCTAAATTCACATGCGCCTGGCAACGGAGTCCAACTAGAGGAGACTCAGAGGAAACTACTTGAACTGCACGCAGAGCTGAAAGGCGAGAAGTTGAAGAGGAAGGCGATGGAGGATGAGGCAGCAGCAGAGAAGAAAAAGATGAAGGCGATGGAAAGTGCTCTAATTTATCTGTTTCAACGGCAAGGTGAGGAGCTGCCACCAGACATTGCTGCAAGGGATGAGTTTCGTGGAGTGATAGAGTGAAAAATAGAATATTAGGTTTGGAGATATTTTGTATTGAAGCAAACATTTTATTGAATTAGACTGAGCAACTCTTTGAAAGAGATTTCTTTTTGTTCGTATTTTGATGGATATATATTTCTTGTTTTGCTTATATTTCAATTTTGTTTTTGCTACAAGTTTAGATTCTAAGGTTAAAAATATTCACTCTTAAAATAATAAAAAATATAAAACGAATTTAAAAATAATTGAATAATATTTTAAACCAATTATGCGTGTTTTATTGGAAAACCCAAATTTTTATTTTTTTTAAATTTCACTTAAATTAGCGGCGGTTTTAAACCGCCTCTGTTTTGGTTCAATGAGTATAAAAACTATTATATCTGGCGGCGGTTTGCAACCGCCGATATCCCTGACAGAGACTATATTAATATTTAGCGGTGATTTGAAACTGCCGCTAAATGTGCGGAAACTTGGACACTATGGATAAACATTGCGGCGGTTTTCTAATGAAGTGCTGCGAAATTTTGATTTAGCAGCGGTTATACCAGCGGTTGCTGGAAACCGCCACTAAATCCAATCCCGGCGCCCATTCCCGCCTCTCTTGTAGTGTCATCTAGCCTAAGTTTTCAGTTTTCACAGAACATTATATATTAAATGCAAGAAACTTAAACCAAACATTGGCCAATTCCTATGTAATGATCAAAGCAATTTAATTAAAACCAAGACAGCCCCTCAAAAGCTCAATAAACTCTAGGCTATGCTTCCTCCAAGTTCCAATATTCACTATTTCAAACCCCAATTATTTATTCACAACCTAATACACATTTATAACACATATATACCCACTTTAATATCCAAAACATAAATTCAATAAAATTAAAATGGAATTATGGTATCTTCACCTTACCCAAGCTTCACATAAGCAAGAGTAAATGTTTTTCTCAAGCTAATTGGATCCTAAAACATCAAAGAGTAAAGAAATTCAATATCTCCGCTTAATTTTCCAAAAACTGGGGAAGAAAAGGCTGAGGTGAAATAGCAGGTTACCTATGAAATTGTTCCAGTAGAAATGTAGAGCTTGACGCGGTGGTCGCGTGGCCGCAAACGGTGCGGCAATCGGAGCTTGGATCGGAAAGTTATGGCATTCGGAAGTTAACGCAAGGGTTTCGTGCCCTTCTCTTCTCCTCTCTGCATTCAGCTCCGCTTTTGCTGCATTTTGAAGAAGAAAATGAGCTTTGGCTCATTTAAAGGTTGGTCCGGTTGGGCCCACGGGCTCGGTTTGGGCCGGTTCAACCGGTCCGGTCCGTTCGGTCCAATCTTGGGTCGAATTTCTTGAAATTAGTGTCAAAATTCTCGTTTCGATGAGCTCTATCCTAATTTGATATAATATTTACATTTCTAATCTTCTTTATTAAAAACTAATTTATCGACTAATTATTTACTAATTTAACGGAGTTTATATATTAAGTTAAAGTGTTGAATTGACCGTTGTTAAGTGACATGTTGATGACCAACTCATCATTTTAACTTAGCAATTATACATTTTTCATTAGGAGTTAACTATAAAAATGATAAAATAATCATATTGTCTCACCAAAAATAGAATCCAAAAAATTTTAGGAATCAATAATTTTTAGTAATTTTATTT
Organism: Arachis hypogaea; assembly: GCF_003086295.3. Taxonomy (NCBI): domain Eukaryota; kingdom Viridiplantae; phylum Streptophyta; class Magnoliopsida; order Fabales; family Fabaceae; genus Arachis; species Arachis hypogaea. Next base: position 42,749,228 of record NC_092054.1, on the reverse strand, counting down.
TATATTTAGTCAGTATAAATACTAAATTATTTTTAATAAATAAATTTTATTAATTTATATGTATAAATTTTAACAAATATAATGTAAACGGTATTAATTTATATAGGTAAATTTTTTAGCTAATATATATACAAATTATATATTTTATATGTATAAATTTTTATAAATATAAATATAAATTATTATTAACCAAATACTAATTAAAAATAATAATATTTACTGAATTAGTTACCATTATACCAAAATGTTCATCTTTGGTATATTGACTCAATATTGGGAAGGGGTGTTTTGCCGCATTGTGGGTGTCAGGTTCAACACGCTGGGGGCATGGTGATAGGGCGTCAGAGGCATGGCAGGTGCTGAAAACATGCATGGAGGCGTGGTGAAGTGGCTTGCAGTGACGGTTGGCACAGCCCTGGCAACACGCAGGGAGCGTGTTGCCTCTGAATTCTAGCAGCGAAGCAGAGTCTTCGCTCATTTTCGAGGAGCCTGGAGCAATACGGGAGGGCATGTTGCAGGTGGTCTGCATGTAGGGGACAGCCTCTTATTCCGGTAACCAGCAACCCTCAAAGAAGCTCTATAAATTGAGCTTCTGGGGACCATTTTCATCCATAAGTGTTGTTGTTGAATGCTTCACAATTTTACCGTGAGAGAAGTTGAGAAGCTGAAGAAGAGTGTTAGAGTTAAGGGTGTTTGTGTTGTTGTTGAATGCTTCACAATTTTATCGTGAGAGGAGAAGTTGAGAGACTGAAGAAGAATGTTAGAGTTAGAATTGCTTGAAGGAAAAAAATTATATAAAAAAATTATTAATTTGTAGTGATTAAAAATGGTACGTAATTATATGGCACTCGAAGAATATATCATCAATTATTTGGATCATCTAATTTATGTAAGTTCATAAATTTTATTATTTTATGTATTTAAATTAAATTTTTTTAATTTTTGTTATTGTTAGTATTATATAAAAATATAATATTATTATTTTAGTATTATTATTTTTTAATAATATTTTCGAATAATATTTTTAGTTGTGTATTATAATTATATATTTTGTTTTATATAAATGTAAATATTATTTACAGGTTTTTTTGGAATATAAATGTTATTTATACTTATTTATTTTCGAATATAAATATTAAAAAATTGCAAATCCAAACTGATCCAAATCGCTTGTAATCGGATCGAATCGCATCGAATTTCCAACAAAATTTCATCCAATTCAAACCGCACCGCTTCGGATTGGATGATTTTTTAACCGAACCAAACCGCACCGCGAAGACCCCTATCTACAACCCTGTCTCCTCCTCATCCGGTCATTCCCTCGACCCTAACCCTAAAACTCAAGCCACGTCAGCTTCGCCTCCGCAGCAGCAACTCCATCAATTATCACAAGACCCCATCAGAGCAAATGCTGCTTCCCGCAGTGGTGGTCTCAACAAAATGACGTGCTTAGTTTCCACAAGCTTCGCTTTTCCGGTACGTATTTCTCTGCCGCGGCCACCACCCCCAATCAAGGTACTTTCACTTTGTAAACTTGTCTGTCTCTTCGAACCCTAGCTTTTCTTTCAAAACGGCTTATGTATTTATTTATTTATTCACTCCCTCTATGTTTCAATTTAATTTTGAATGATTTTTGTCTTCAGGAAGTGCAGCGATTAGAATCTTCTCTGGTTCGATTTTCAAGCAGTGAAACTGTTACTGCAGGTTAGATTCTTCTTTTCAGGGCTATGCATTGTAACTGTTTGTGATTATATCTTGCTTATAGAGGGTTTAACATTGCAATGCTCATGGCTTGTTTTTTTCATTTTTCTCTAATAATAATTCATGCAATTTGAAATTTATCAGGTAACATTAGTTAATTATCAAATTGTGTTCAATTTTAAATTTGGGAGCCTATGTAATTTAATTTGTTGGAATGCCCATGTTGGATTTTTGTATGAGAATTAGTCATTATTATAAGGGTGGAACTGCCGAAGATATGTTTACTGCTGGTTAAGTAGGACTCGGATTTTACGTAGCATAATAACTTTGGTACCTAATTTTAATAAATTAGTACATTGTTCTAAGCTGCAGGTTAGGTTGGGAATTTTGTCCCTTTGGGCATCTCTAAATGCTGGCAAATTAGTCTTTGGAAAATATTTTTTAGTTTATGGTATCCCAATCGTAATTTGTAATGATGAGTAATGAGCTTTTGAGGACCAAATTGGTTGTTCTACCTCTTTATTTGTGTGGTAAATATTCTGTCTGATGGTAGATAGAGGCAGAGTGCAGTTGTAGCTAAAGTCACTTACGATTAATTAGTTAGTTGTTACAGGTGGTAGCTCCTAACAGGTTCAGTTTGTTAGGTCTATGTGCTAAGTTAACTAACAAGTTAAACTTGGAAGCTGACTTGTATATAAGCTAGGATTAAACACTGATTAGGTAAGAATTCAGAATTCATATTGAAGCTTCCCAAACTCTGCTCTTGAATATTCTCCATCCTCACCACCTTTCTTTGCTTCTCAGAAAAGTTTTGTCACTGTAAAATGGTATCGAGCTTGCAATTCAAATACCTTGCAAGAGCAAGCTTGAAGAGAAAGGGATTTTGGAATGATTCAATTAATTCAGAGAGTCAAAGCTATATGCAGTATATATAGCTGTACAAATAGGAAAAATTAAATAGCTAACTAGTGGTGTAGGATTTAAATCTAACAAACTAACTAACCTGCCAGCTATACAAAACAAACTCTACAGCTATACAAAGGAAACTCTAACAGATTGCTATTTTGCTGCATTTTAGTTTCATTTGGCAATACAAAGTATGCAGCTGTATTATGTTACAGTCACTCTCCCCCTCCCCCCCCCCCCTTCTCTCTCTCTCTCTCTCTCTCTCTCTCTCTCTCTCTCTCTCTCTCTCTCTCTCTCTCTCTGTGTGTGTGTGTGCTTGTTGCTGCAAAAAGCCTTAAACATAGTCATGCAGCAGGTGCAAGTATATGGTATATGGTAGCTTGAATGTCAACATCAGAATTACACCAGGCAAAATTTGGAAGTTATATTTAAAGCAGAGTTTGCAGCATCATGGTTGCATTGAGTTTGCAGCATCATGGTTGCGTTTCGTGTTTTTTTTATTTATTTATTTACTGTGTGACAGGATATATTTTATTTTCAGCTCAAAAGACTCTTGTTGCTTGCAGTTCAAATCGTCACATTTTATCCGTGAAAGGAAGGTTTCAACATTGCTTCATGTCATGCACAAGATTTATATATGAATCTTTCTCTTATAATATGAATAATGTACAATGCATGGAAATATTTTTATGTGGTTATTGGGTAGGACCTGATGATGATGATGGTTGGGGATTTGTGGAAGCTGTGATTAATCAAATTACTTGATTTTGTTTGTTTGATTTCTTCTTTTTCTTCCTTTTTTTTCTCCCGTAAGCTCAATTTTGCTTCGTTCATATCAATTATCAGATGTTTTAGTAACAGCCAGGAAGCTGAGTACAACTATTATTTATTTGTAAGTTTACAGGTTAAAGCCTTAAACAACTTTGCTAAAAGACACTATAAGAGAATACATATATTACTTTGGTAAGTGTAATGTTGATGTGAGCGGTTAAATGTTACTTTGGTACTATAAGACTTATTTGGTTTTGAAAATATGACAAGATACTAAAAATAAGATACAAATGATAGAGACAAAAAAATGAGTGTTTTTGTATTTTGTTTAGTGATAAACTAGGATAAATTATGAAAGTATAATTTATTTTTATTTTTTTCATTTAAAAATTTTGGGGAAAAAAATTTAATAATAAAAAAATATAATTATAAAAAATTAATAAAAATAATAAAAAAATAAAAAATAAATTGTGTTACTTGTTAATTGTTTTTATATTTTTTTTGTTAGGATAGATATAAAATATACTAATTCAGTGTCTTTGAATACAATGTTTTTGTCTATGTTTTATCTATTAAATACCATTTTATGTTTTTGTGTTTCTGTTTCAGTATTCTGTGCCTGTAAACAAATGCAGTCTAAGATACTTGATGAAATATGATATTTGAAAATAGTTTATAAGATATATTGACCCTAGTAAAAAAGTACGAACTAATTTTTGATATAATATTGGTCACAATTAAAAAGTGTTTATTAACACTATACTAACAATTGTTCAAACAGAAATTTGTATACATGAACTAAAAGTTGTGATTTTGAAAAATAAGGAATTTAGTTTATCATTTTACAAACTCATTGATCAAATTAATTCATTAAGCTAATTTCATGTGCAAGTTCATGGAAATTACCTCTGTAGCAAAATATTACTACAGAAAATGTAAAAGTGGAAACTAATATGCTAATTAGGTCATTAAATTAAGATATAGGTAATCGAGATACAATGAGATACCACGTGCTATAACTGTAACAATTCTAATCTGATTTTCTGAGTCTCAATAGGGTAGGTACTTCACTAAATTCCATGGAATATTAAAAATTTTAGTTAGGTGAATACTTGTCAGTAACTAACAGCGCAATAGATTGCAGTCTAGTGAATATGCTACACTTCAAATCGCCATTGATTTGTTGCTACGCTGCATATAGAATATAGGAAGCGTTTTAGGTGAGGCAGGTTTTTGTACTAAAAGTTCAGTATATCAGTTATTTACATCATTGAGATATATTGTAAAATATTTGAATGGTTCAGATAAATAGATATATAGATACTGTGATGACTGATTTAATAAGGTATATAATAGGACTCTAACCGTATTTATAGATGTAAAATTTTTAGTTGTTTGAGATGGTGTTAATGTCCAAGTTGGTGTAAAGTAATGGTACTTCCCAGTTTCTATGTAACTGACTTGGCAAGCTGTACAGAAGCGAATGCAATGGGCTGTAAGTAACATCTTATGTATTTAACTCTGTATACTTGAAAGGGAATGGATTTTTTCAATTGTTAAAAAAAATTGAGACTGTAAAGTGTGATTTTTAACTCTTTATTGTTTTCTCTCTCATATTTATTTTTTGTCCTACTTATAAAATTAATGGTGAGAGATTACACTTTACTCCCTCAATTGTTAAAAAAATTGAGAAGATCCATTCCCGCAATTATGCTACGCTGTATACCAAAATCAACCATCAGTATAGAATACAGGTTGGAATACAAATACACATTAAAAATAAATTAAACCAACACATATTTTTATATATAAATATATTGATGGTTAATTTTAGTGGCTGATTTTGGTATACAAATAATATTTTTGATTATGTTCTTGTATACAATGTTTTCTCTTACTTTAATGTGTTGTTTTGTTTATCTTTTCTTCACGTATTCCTAGTTATATCATTGTCCTTCGAATACTATGTATATATTTTTGCTTTTAGGTGTCGTAATACCTCACCACCTTAGATTTATGACTATAGCGTAAGGTTTTGTGTGGTAGGATATTACAAGTTCCCATGACAGAAGATGCACGAGAAACTACATTAGTGCACTTTTTTAAATTTGAAAGACTAAAATGTAGCAATTAACAAGTCAAAGACTACTAAATCAGTACAACTCGCTAATCCCAAAAATTAAAGTAGAGCTTAACTCACTTTTTACGCATTCTCAAATATTCTTATATAAAAAAATTTAGTTGTGTTAACTTATCTTTATCATAAATTGATACTTGATTATATAATAGATTGATAAGTCACAAGTGGATCATTATTATTAATGTGATAATAGATAGTTATTGGTCTTTATTTATAAAAAAAAATCAAAGTACTTAATTATAACTTTTTGATAAATCAATCATTGTATTTGTGAAACTCTTTTTTGGGCATCTAATTGGATTTTGTGTTTTAGTCTCATTGTCTTAATTAATCTACAAAAATTGATTACCATTTTATTTAAAATAATGACAAAAATAATATATTTTATTTAGCATTAAGATAGAGAATTTTACTTTTAAAATAATTTTAAATAATTAAAATAGTTATTTAGTAAAATAAAATATGTTGTTTTTTTACACTTGTTCAAAATATATATTAATATTTTAAAAGTATAAATTAATTAATGTTAATTCAAATATAAAATAAGTTAAAAAATATCTTGATATTTTTTTATATTTAAAAAAATTATAAGAAGTTAAGTAATTGTTTAAATAAAAATATTTTATTAAAAATAATAATTAAGATATTTACTTGTATCATATTTAATAATATAATTAAATATAGTCAATTTTTAATTGTTAAACTCATCATTTCTTTCTTATTAATTTTGACCATAGGAAAATGCTTCATATAACATAAACGGAGTCATTATAATCATAGTAACATAGCTGACTTTCACCACACTGTGGTGCCCTATGCCTATTTCTAAAGTTACCTAATATCATCTTTTTAAACCTTTGCTAAGAGTTATTGTTATCTTTTAATCCCTCACTACATAACAAATAGACATAATACTACCTGATCGTATTTGGTATATCCAATTTCCACGAAAGTACCACGTTTCCTAGAATATAAATGTGCTATATATATGGGGCTGCTTCTCGCAATGCTCATGCTTAATATGCCAAGCCTTTAATATTGGAAATTAAACGAGGAAATGGTAGGATTTTTAAATAAATAAAATAAAAAATTTATTATTATATACAATTTTCAGATTATTTAGTATTTATATTTTTAAATTCTATTATTTATGTCGTTTATACTGCAAACAATATAAATAATAAAACTACATCACTTATCTACGATATTAACAAAATATGTATATGCATATCATGTGACAAAAGGATCATAGATAATCTCGTTTACTATTGTAACAGTAAAAAAATTTATGGTTATGTAAGTATAGATCCATTAATTCCATATCACACATCAATATCTATCCTCTTCTTTTCTTCTTACAAATTGCCATAAGCGAGTGTATATCGAAATGCACACATGAAAGATGGTGAGAATGAGGTATGCTTTGATTGTGTGCGTTCTATACTAATGCGAACTCATTGTATGAAATTTCTAGTTGACTTTAAGAACCTCATATTTATCGATGGAGCTCAATGTTGAGGTTGGGAATATCGGAGAGTGTGTTGGACCTTTAAACTCCAGGCAGCATGTTCTATTAAAAAACGACGATAGTTCTAGAGGTTCGGCACCGCGTGCACAACCTCATATCTAGCACCTTACTCCAGTCAACTATATAGAGGAGGACTCTGAGTTGGAAGAGGAATAAGTAGTTGAGACAAATACACGCAAGAGGATAAGTAGTTGAGTCGATTATATAGCCAACCAGACAGATGATATCATCAGTCATAGGACAGACATGCATCATGTACATTTATGCGATTTGTTTGAGTATGCATTTGTATTGGTTTGTCTAATTGCTTATTTGTAATTAACTGTTACTTGTTCTATATGTTGTACTTGCTATCCATAATTGTGCTTTCCTTGTATGCTTTGTATGTGTGTGCAACTGAGAGATTTCTTGTGTGGTGAAAGTGTGACAAGGGTTGTTCCACCAGTGATTCGGAGGAGACAGAAGGCGGGGTGTCGGGTTAAAGATTGAGTTAGGACCTAACTACCTTAGACAACCACCCTAACTTATGGTTTAGTATATTTCATTAAGTTTAAATCTAAGTATCGGAGTTCTAGGATTGCGTCTAGTTTTTCCGGGACTTTATACATTATGTACGTTGGCACCTTTACCATACTGAGAACTCCCAATTCTCATTCCATTCATATATTGTTGTTTTCAAATGTAGGACGCGAGACACCGCACTGAGCAATCTGGGGACTCTTGGAAGTGAAGAACAGTCTTAGGACTCGGTGTTTGTATTTAGTTTATGTTTATATATGTATATAGATTCTCCACCTTGTGTATATTATGTTTTGTCTCTCTTAGAGGCTTACTTGGAGAAACAGGTGTTTTGTCATATATTTCGGGTTACTCTTGGGATATATATATATATATATATATACATATATATATATATATATATATATATATATATACTCTAGCCGGCCTTTGTTTTGCAGGCCGAACCTAGAACTTGATAATTGTATCTTTGGAACTCTGATCTTATATATACTTTATCTTTTCCGCCCGATCTTATCTACCTTTCTACGTTTATCTGATTATGAGTGATGCATTTTTCTGTTTGCTTTTCGTTTAACTTTTTCTTCAAAGCTCTTAGATATTTTCCTTTTTCAATATATCTATTACGTATTTTTACTTTTAGAGGTCATAACGTCTCATCACCTCTGATTTATGTCCTAGACGTAAAGCTTAATGTGATAGGGTATTACATGCTTCTCCCTCGGTAACAACTAACAAGCAATGGTATCAAGATGATCAGAATTTGATTTCATGGATGTTAGCCTCCATGAGTTCAGAATTTACGCCTAAAATGGTTTCTTGTGCATTTGCCCATGAAATCTGGACGAAGATATAAGAATATTTTGAAAAATCTACCAAATTTAGGGTTAAGCAGTTCAAGAATCAATTGAAGTCAATAAAGAAACATGGTCTCTTTGCTAGTGATTAATCCACAAGATCAAGCTTATTGCTGAATCCATTGCCGTACTTAGCAGTCCCCTAACATCAGAAGAACACATTAATTTTTTTTTGGAAGGTTTGGATGAAGACTATCAAAGGATTGTTAGCATTATGAATGCTAAACTGGAGATTTATTCCCCGCAAGAAGAGAAAATCTAAATTTGACTCATGTAGAGTCGGTGGATAAGCATCGAAAATCTTAGACTTTGGTTCCTCAGGCTCACTTTACGCTTCATTTCCTTCAATTCCAAATGGTAGAGGTACGAGGGGTAGAAGAGGTCGAGGTGGAAGTCAATTTTAGTGGGGAGGTCGATCTTTCTACTAGTCACCGAGATCACAGTGTCAGGTATGTGGCCACATTGGATACATAGCTTGACACTGCTTCCAAAGGTTCAATCAAGAGATACCTCCTCCTTCTCAACCACAATCTCAGAATGCAAGATTTAGTCAATCCAATTTTACCTCTTCAATCACTTCCCAAACCGGTTCACGTTCATCCACACCTCCACCTCTCGTGCCATCATTCCACAACCCTGCGACTTATGTTGCTGTGCCATCTTCGATTACTGATCCTACTTGGTATCCTGATTTAGGTGGCTCATATCATGTGACACCTGATCAGTATAATCTGACTTCTGGCCTTGAGTATACAGGTCCGGAGCAGGTTCATATTGGAAATGGAGGTATACAGATTTTGCATGTTGGAAATTCATATCTTTATGCATTGTATTCAAAAAGATGATTTTCACTTCAATAATTAATTCACACACTAGGAATCACAAAAAATCTTATTAGTGTTTCAAAGTTTGCAGAAGATAACAACGTCTATTTTCAATTTCATGCATTTCATTGCATTGTTAAATCCGAATTTTCTCACTAAGTTCTTTTCCAGGGTTTTAGAAAAGGAGGACTTTATCAATTTGTTAATATCACTGTTCCACATCCTGTAGCTATAGCCTGATGAACGATAATTTATAAGCTTTTTGGCATTGTTTTTAGGATGTTTTTAGTAGAATCTGGTTACTTTTAGGGATGTTTTCATTAGTTTTTATGTTAAATTCACATTTCTGGACTTTACTATGAGTTTGTGTGTTTTCCTGTGATTTCAGGTATTTTCTGGCTGAAATTGAGGGACTTGAGCAAAAATCAGATTCAGAGGTTGAAGAAGGACTGCTGATGCTGTTGGATTCTGACCTCCCTGCACTCAAAGTAGATTTTCTGGAGCTACAGAACTCAAAATGGCGCGCTTCCAATTGCGTTGGAAAGTAGACATCCAGGGCTTTCCATAAATATATAATAGTCCATACTTTGGCCGAGTTTAGATGACGTAAAAGGGCGTTGAACACCAGTTCTATGCTGCTGTCTGGAGTTAAACACCAGAAACACGTCACAAGCCAGAGTTGAACGCCAGAAATACGTTACAAACTGGCGTTCAACTCCAAGATTGACCTCTACACGTGTAACATTCAAGCTCAGCCCAAGCACACACCAATTGGGCCCCGGAAGTGGATTTATACATCAATTACTTACTTCTATAAACCCTAGTAACTAGTTTAGTATAAATAGGACTTTTTACTATTGTATTAGACATCTTGGGACGTCTGGTTCTTAGATCATGGGGGCTGGCCATTCGGCCATGCCTGAACCTTTCACTTATGTATTTTTAACGGTAGAGTTTCTACACTCCATAGATTAAGATGTGGAGCTCTGCTGTTCCTCATGAATTAATGCAAAGTACTACTGTTTTTCTATTCAACTCAACTTATTCCGCTTCTAAGATATTCATTCGCACTTCAACCTGAATGTGATGAACGTGACAATCATCATCATTCCCCCACGAACGCGTGCCTGACAACCACTTCCGTTCCACCTTAGATTGAATGAGTATCTCTTGGATCTCTTAATCAGAATCTTCGTGGTATAAGCTAGATTGATGGCAGCATTCATGAGAGTCCGAAAAGTCTAAACCTTGTCTGTGGTATTCCGAGTAGGACTCTGGGATTGAATGACTGTGACGAACTTCAAACTCGCGAGTGCTGGGCGTAGTGACAGACGCAAAAGGAGGGTGAATCCTATTCCAGTATGATCGAGAACCTCAGATGATTAGCCGTGCTGTGACAGAGTATTTGGATCATTTTCACAAGAGGATAGGATGCAGCCATTGGCAAGGGTGATGCCTCCAGACGATTAGCCATACAGTGACAGTGCATCGGACCATTTTCCAGAGAGGATTAAAAGTAGCCATTGACAACGGTGATGTTCTTACATAAAGCCAGCCATGGAAAGGAGTAAGACTGATTGGATGAAGACAGCAGGAAAGCAGAGGTTCAGAGGAACGAAAGCATCTCTATACACTTATCTGAAATTCTCACCAATGATATACATAAGTGTTTCTATCCTTATTTTCTATCTATTTATTATTTATGTTCGAAAACTCCATAACTATTTTATATCCGCCTGACTGAGATTTACAAGGTGACCATAGCTTGCTTCATACCAACAATCTCCGTGGGATCGACCCTTACTCACGTAAGGTTTATTACTTGGACGACCCAGTGCACTTGCTGGTTAGTTGTATCGAAGTTGTGAATGAAAAACGATTTATTAAAACGTGCGTACAGAGTTTCTGGCGCCGTTACCTGAGATCACAATTTCGTGCACCAAGTTTTTGGCGCCGTTGCCGGGGATTGTTCGAGTTTGGACAACTAACGGTTCATGTTGTTGCTCAGATTAGGTAATTTTCTTTTTGTTTTATTTTCAAAAATTTTTCAAAAACCTTTCAAAAATTTCTCCTTTGCTTTCGAAAAAAAATTTTTTTTAAAATAAATGTTTTCAAAAAAATATTTTTCTTCAGAATTTTTAAGAATGAATTCTAGTGTTTCATGAAGCATGTTGAAGCCTGGCTGGCTGTAAAGCCATGTCTAAATTCTTTTAGACTGAGGCCTCCACATGTCAGGGAATTGTTTATATCTTCTAAAGCTTGGCTGGCTATTAAGCCATGCCTAACCCTCGGATTGGAGCTTTAGACTAAGAATACAAGATTCCTGGAATTCATATTAAAAAATTTTGAAATCCTTATTTTCTTTTTCCTATATGTTTTTTCGAAAAAAATATACAAAAATCCAAAAAATAAAAAAAAAATAAAAAAAAAGAAAAAAAAGAAAATCATAAAAAATCAAAAATAATTTGTGTTTATTGTTTGAGTCTTGGGCCAAAATTTTAAGTTTGGTGTCAATTGCATGTTCATCTTGCATTTTTCGAAAATTCATGCATTCATAGTGTTCTTCATGATCTTCAAGTTTTTCTTGGTAAGTCTTCTTGTTTGATCTTGATGTTTTCTTGTTTTGCATCTTTTCTTGTTTTACATGTGCATTTTTGCATCCATAGAGTCTAAACATGAAAGATTTCTAAGTTTGGTGTCTTGCATGTTTTCTTTGCATTAAAAATTTTCAAAAATAAGTTCTTGATGTTCATCTTGACATTCGAAGTGTTCTTGGTGTTCATCTTGACATTCATAGCATTCTTGCATGCATTCATTATTTTGATCTAAAAATTTTCATGCATTGCATCATTTTCATGTTTTTCTCTTTCATCATAAAAAATTCAAAAAAATCAAAAAATATCTTCTCCTTTTTCTTCTCATAAATTCGAAAATTAGATTTGACTTTTTCAAAAATTTTTAAAATCTAGTTATTTTTATGAGTCAAATCAAATTTTCAATTTAAAAATCTTATCTTTTTCAAAATCTTTTTCAAAAATCAAATCTTTTTTATTTTTCTTAGTTATTTTCGAAAATTTTAAAAATCTTTTTCAAAAATCTTTTTCTTATCTTTATCTCCTAATTTTCGAAAATAACATCATCAATTAATGTTTTGATTCAAAAATTTCAAGTTTGTTACTTGCTTGTTAAGAAAGATTCAAAGTTTAAGTTCTAGAATCATATCTTATGATTTCTTGTGAATCAAGTCATTAATTGTGATTTTAAAAATCAAATCTTTTTCAAAACTAATTTCAATCATATCTTTTCAAAAATATCTCTTTATCTTATTTTTTTCAAAATTTGATTTTAAAATATCCTTTCTAACTTCTTATCTTCTTATCTTTTCAAAATTGATTTTCAAATTTGTTTCAACTAACTAACTAACTTTTTGTTTGTTTCTTATCTTTTTCAAAACTACCTAACTAACTCTTTCTCTCTAATTTTCAAAAATATCTTCCCTCTTTTTCAAAATTTCTTTTTAATTAACTAATTATTTTAATTTTTTATTTTAATTTTCGAAAATTACTAACCTTTTTCAAAAACAATTTTCGAAAATCACTAACTCTTTTTCAAAAATTATTTTCGAAAATTCTCTTTCTCTCTCATCTCCTTCTTTTCTTCTACTCACACAGGGGAACCTCTATACTGTGGTAAAAAGGACCCCTATTATTATTATTATTTTTCTGTCCCTCTTTTTCATATGAGCAGGAGCAAGGACAAGAACATTCTTGTTGAAGCAGATCCAGAACCTGAAAGGACTCTGAAGAGGAAACTAAGAGAAGCTAAATTACAACAATCCAGCAAGCACCTTTCAGAAATTTTTGAACAAGAAGAGGAGATGGCAGCCGAAAATAATAATAATGCAAGGAGGATGCTTGGTGACTTTACTGCACCTAATTCCAATTTACATGGAAGAAGCATCTCCATTCCTGCCATTGGAGCAAACAATTTTGAGCTGAAACCTCAATTAGTTTCTCTGATGCATCAGAACTGCAAGTTTCATGGACTTCCATCTGAAGATCCTTTTCAGTTCTTAACTGAATTCTTGCAGATATGTGATACTGTTAAGACTAATGGAGTAGATCCTAAAGTCTACAGGCTCATACTTTTCCCTTTTGCTGTGAGAGACAGAGCTAGAATATGGTTGGACTCTCAACCTAAGGAAAGCCTGAACTCTTGGGATAAGCTGGTCAAGGCTTTCTTAGCCAAGTTCTTTCCTCTTCAAAAGCTGAGTAAGCTTAGAGTGGATGTTCAGACCTTCAGACAGAAAGAAGGTGAATCCCTCTATGAAGCTTGGGAGAGATACAAAGAACTGACCAAAAAGTGTCCTTCTGACATGCTTTCAGAATGGACCATCCTGGATATATTCTATGATGGTCTATCTGAATTGGCTAAAATGTCATTGGATACTTCTGCAGGTAGATCCATTCACCTAAAGAAAATGCCTACAGAAGCTCAAGAACTCATTGACATGGTTGCTAATAACCAGTTCATGTACACTTCTGAGAGGAATCCTGTGAGCAATGGGACGCCTATGAAGAAGGGAGTTCTTGAAATTGATACTCTGAATGCCATATTGGCTCAGAATAAAATATTAACTCAGCAAGTCAATATGATTTCTCAGAGTCTGAATGGAATGCAAGCTACATCCAACAGTACTCAAGAGGCATCTTCTGAAGAAGAAGCTTATGATCCTGAAAACCCTGCAATAGCAGAGGTGAATTACATGGGTGAACCTTATGGAAACACCTATAACCCCTCATGGAGAAATCACCCAAATCTCTCATGGAAGGATCAACCAAAGCCTCAACAAGGCTTTAATAATGGTGGAAGATACAGGTTTAGCAATGGCAAGCCTTTTCCATCATCTACTCAGCAACAGACAGAGAACTCTGAACAAAATACCTCTAATTTAGCAAACTTAGTCTCTGATCTATCTAAGGCCACTGTAAGTTTCATGAATGAAACAAGGTCCTCCATTAGAAATTTGGAGGCACAAGTGGGCCAGCTGAGTAAAAGGATCACTGAAATCCCTCCTAGTACTCTCCCAAGCAATACAGAAGAAAATCCAAAAGGAGAGTGCAAGGCCATTGACATAGTCAACACGGCCGAACCTGGAGAGGAAGGGGAGGACGTAAATCCCAGCGAGGAAGACCTCCTGGGACGTCCAGTGATCAATAAGGAGCTTCCCTCTGAGGAACCAAAGGAATCTGAGACTCATCTAGAGACCATAGAGATTCCATTGAACATCCTTATGCCATTCATGAGCTGTGATGAGTATTCCTCTTCTGAAGAGTATGAGGATGTTACTGAAGAGCAAGTTACCAAGTACCTTGGTGCAATCATGAAGCTGAATACCAAATTATTTGGTGTTGAGACTTGGGAAGATGAACCTCCCTTGTTCACTAATGAACTAAGTGATCTGGATCAACTGACATTGCCTCAGAAGAAACAGGATCCTGGAAAGTTCCTAATACCTTGTACCATAGGCACCATGATCTTTGAAAAGGCTCTGTGTGACCTTGGTTCAGGGATAAACCTCATGCCCCTCTCTGTAATAGAGAAACTGGGAATCTATGGGGTGCAAGATGCTAAAATCTCATTAGAGATGGCAGACAATTCAAGAAAACAGGCTTATGGACAAGTAGAGGACGTGTTAGTAAAGGTTGAAGGCCTTTACATCCCTGCTGATTTCATAGTCCTCGATACTGGGAAGAATGATGATGAATCCATCATCCTGGGAAGACCCTTCCTAGCCACAGCAAGAGCTGTGATTGATGTTGACAGAGGTGAACTAGTCCTTCAATTGAATGAGGACTCCCTTGAGTTTAAAACTCAAGGACATCCTTCTGTAAACATGGAAAAGAGGCTCAGCAAGCTTCTCTCAAAACAGAGTCAACCAGAGCCCCCACAGTCAAACTCTAAGTTTGGTGTTGGGAGGCCACAACCAAACTCTAAGTTTGGTGTTGAACTCCAATATCCAAACTCTAAGTTTGGTGTTGGGGAGTCTCAACAATGCTCTGAACATCTGTGAGGCTCCATGAGAGCCCACTGTCAAGCTATTGACATTAAAGAAGCGATTGTTGGAAGGCAACCCAATTTCTATTTATCTAATTCTATTTTTCTTGTTCTTTCATGTTTTATTAGGTTCATGATCATGTGGAGTCACAAAATAAATATAAAAATTGAAAATGGAATCAAAAACAGCATAAGAAAAATCACACCTTGGAGGAAGACCTTACTGGCATTTAAACGCCAGTAAGAAGCATCTGGCTGGCGTTCAACGCCAGAACAGAGCATGGTTCTGGCGCTGAACACCCAAAATGGGCAGCATCTGGGCGTTTGAACGCCAGAATTGTACCCTGGAGAAGAGCTGGCGCTGAACGCCCAGAACAAGCATGGTTCTGGCGTTCAACACCAGAAATGGGCAACAAATGGGCGTTCAACGCCCAGAACAAGCACCAATCTGGCACTGAACGCCCAGAGTTGTGTGCAAGGGCATTTTGCATGCCTAATTTGGTGCAAGGTTGTAAATCCTTGAACACCTCAGGATCTGTGGACCCCACAGGATCCCCACCTACCTCCACTCACTTTTTCTCACCCTTCTTTCACACAATCCCATAAACACTCTTCCCCAAAACTCTTCACCAATCACCTCAATCTTTCTCCCCTATCACCACTTCACCACTCACATCCATAAACTACCTCATAAACCCCACCTACCTTCAAAATTCAAAATCAATTTCCCACCCAAAACCCACCCTTATGGCCGAACCTTACCCCCCCTTCCCTGTATATATAGCCCTCCATTCTTCCTCATTTTCACACAACACAATCCTCTCTTCCATATTTTCTTCTTCTTCTTCATCTATTCTTTCTTTTCTTGCTCGAGGGCGAGCAATATTCTAAGTTTGGTGTGGTAAAAGCATAATTTTTTTGTTTTTCCATTACCATTAATGGCACCTAAGGCCAGAGAAACCTCAAGAAAGAGGAAAGGGAAGGTAAGTGCTTCCACCTCTGAGCCATGGGAGATGGAAAGATTCATTTCACAAGCCCATCACTAAGAAAAGGATGGAGCAAACAAGAGAGCCCATTCATGGAGCTCAAGAGACGCATGAAGCTCATCACCATGAGATCCCGGAGATGCCTCAAATGCATCTTCCTCCACAAAACTATTGGGAGCAAATCAACACCTCCCTAGGAGAATTAAGTTCCAACATGGGACAATTAAGGGTGGAACATCAAGAGCACTCCATCATCCTTCATGAAATAAGAGAAGATCAAAAAGCAATGAGGGAGGAGCAACAAAGACAAGGAAGAGACATAGAAGAGCTCAAGGACATCATTGGTTCCTCAAGAAGGAAACGCCACCATCACTAAGGTGGACTCATTCCTTGTTCTTATTCTCTATTTTTCGTTTTCTCTATGTTAAGTGCTTATCTATGTTTGTGTCTTCATTACATGATCATTAGTATTTAGTAACTTTGTCTTAAAGTTATGAATGTCCTATGAATCCATCACTTCTCTTAAATGAAAACTGTTTTAATTCAAAAGAACAAGAAGTACATGAGTTTCAAATTTATCCTTGAACTTAGTTTAATTATATTGATGTGGTGACAATGCATCTTGTTTTCTGAATGAATGCTTGAACAGTGCATATGTCTTTTGAAGTTGTTGTTTAAGAATGTTAAATATGTTGGCTCTTGAAAGAATGATGATAAGGAGACATGTTATTTGATAATCTGAAAAATCATAAAAATGATTCTTGAAGCAAGAAAAAGCAGCAAAGAACAAAGCTTGCAGAAAAAAAAATAGAAAGAAAAAGAAAAAGCAAGCAGAAAAAGCCAAAGCTCTTAAAACCAAAAGGCAAGAGCAAAAAGCCAATAACCCTTAAAACCAAAAGGCAAGGGTAAATAAAAAGGATCCCAAGGCTTTGAGCATCAGTGGATAGGAGGGCCTAAAGGAATAAAATCCTGGCCTAAGCGGCTAAACCAAGCTGTCCCTAACCATGTGCTTGTGGCGTGAAGGTGTCAAGTGAAAACTTGAGACTGAGCGGTTAAAGTCAAGGTCCAAAGCAAAAGAAGAGTGTGCTTAAGAACCCTGGACACCTCTAATTGGGGACTTTAGCAAAGTTGAGTCACAATCTAAAAAGGTTCACCCAATTATGTGTCTGTGGCATTTATGTATCCGGTGGTAATACTGGAAAACAAAGTGCTTAGGGCCACGGCCAAGACTCATAAAATAGCTGTGTTCAAGAATCATCATACTGAACTAGGAGAATCAATAACACTATCTGAACTCTGAGTTCCTATAGATGCCAATCATTCTGAACTTCAATGGATAAAGTGAGATGCCAAAACTATTCAAGAGGCAAAAAGCTACAAGTCCCGCTCATTTAATTGGAGCTATGTTTCATTGATAGTTTGGAATTTATAGTATATTCTCTTCTTTTTATCCTATTTTATTTTCAGTTGCTTGGGGACAAGCAACAATTTAAGTTTGGTATTGTGATGAGTGGATAATTTATACGCTTTTTGGCATTGTTTTTAGTATGTTTTTAGTAGAATATGGTTACTTTTAGGGATGTTTTCATTAGTTTTTATGTTAAATTCACATTTCTGGACTTTACTATGAGTTTGTGTGTTTTTCTGTGATTTCAGGTATTTTCTGGCTGAAATTGAGGGACTTGAGCAAAAATCAGATTCAGAGGTTGAAGAAGGACTGCTGATGCTGTTGGATTCTGATCTCCCTGCACTCAAAGTAGATTTTCTGGAGCTACAGAACTCAAAATGGCGCGCCTCTAATTGCGTTGGAAAGTCGACATCCAGAGCTTTCCAGAAATATATAATAATCCATACTTTGGCCGAGTTTAGATGACGTAAAAGGGCGTTGAACGCCAGTTCTACGCTGCTGTCTGGAGTTAAACGCCAGAAACACGTCACAAGCCAGAGTTGAACGCCAGAAATACGTTACAAACTGGCGTTCAACTCCAAGATTGACCTCTACACGTGTAACATTCAAGCTCATCCCAAGCACACACCAAGTGGGCCACGGAAGTGGATTTATGCATCAATTACTTACTTCTGTAAACCCTAGTAACTAGTTTAGTATAAATAGGACTTTTTACTATTGTATTAGACATCTTGGGACGTCTGGTTCTTAGATCATGGGGGCTGGCCATTCGGCCATGCCTGAACCTTTCACTTATGTATTTTTAACGGTAGAGTTTCTACACTCCATAGATTAAGGTGTGGAGCTCTGCTATTCCTCATGAATTAATGCAAAGTACTACTATTTTTCTATTCAACTCAACTTATTCTGCTTCTAAGATATTCATTCGCACTTCAACCTGAATGTGATGAACGTGACAATCATCATCATTCCCCCACGAACGCGTGCCTGACAACCACTTCCATTCCACCTTAGATTGAATGAGTATCTCTTGGATCTCTTAATCAGAATCTTCGTGGTATAAGCTAGATTGATGGCAGCATTCATGAGAGTCCGAAAAGTCTAAACCTTGTCTGTGGTATTCCGAGTAGGACTCTGGGATTGAATGACTGTGACAAACTTCAAACTCGCGAGTGCTGGGCGTAGTGACAGACGCAAAAGGAGGGTGAATCCTATTCCAGTATGATCGAGAACCTCAGATGATTAGCCGTGCTGTGACAGAGCATTTGGACCATTTTCACAAGAGGATAGGATGCAGTCATTGGCAAGGGTGATGCCTCCAGACGATTAGTCATGCAGTGACAGCGCATCGGGCCATTTTCCAGAGAGGATTAAAAGTAGCCATTGACAACGGTGATGTTCTTACATAAAGCCAGCCATGGAAAGGAGTAAGACTGATTGGATGAAGACAGCAGGAAAGCAGAGGTTCAGAGGAACGAAAGCATCTCTATACACTTATCTGAAATTCTCACCAATGATATACATAAGTGTTTCTATCCTTATTTTCTATCTATTTATTATTTATGTTCGAAAACTCCATAACTATTTTATATCCGCCTGACTGAGATTTACAAGGTGACCATAGCTTGCTTCATACCAACAATCTCCGTGGGATCGACCCTTACTCACGTAAGGTTTATTACTTGGACGACCCAGTGCACTTGCTGGTTAGTTGTATCGAAGTTGTGAATGAAAAATGATTTATTAAGACGTGCGTACAGAGTTTCTGGCGCCGTTCAATATTTTTCTTATGGTTTGTGGCATAAAAGATTAGGCCACTCAGCATACAAAACAGTTCAGTTAATATTGAATCAGTGTAATTCTTGTGATAAACGTATGAATAATACTGTAACTCATAATTCTGTGTGTGAAAATTGTGCTCATGCCAAAATGCATAAAACTACATTTTCTAAACCAATAACTATGTATATATCTCCTTTGCAATTAGTGTTTTTAGATGTTTGGGGTCCAACTTCCTTAATATCTCATCTTGGTTTTCATTATTACGTTACATTTTATCGATGCATACTCTCGCTATGTTTGTACATACTTATTGCTCAATAAATCACAAGTTTTTCAAGCATTCAAACAATATAAAGCTTATATAGAAAATCTGACAAGGTTGTACAATAAAACAATTTCAAATTGATAATGGAACCGAATATACATCTCATGTTTTTAATGATTTTTTAGCGAAAGAAGGTATTCATTACAAGTATTACAGGTATTACTACGTCAATGCCACTACTGTACTAGGATGAGGCTGTCACAAGCAACTTACTTGATTAATAGACTTCCATCCTAGGTTCTATCTAATAAATCTCCCTATGAATTTTTATTTTCATAAATTCCTGATTATAGTATGTTGAGAGTATTTGGTTATGCATGCTGTCCTTGGTTAAGATCTTACAATAGACATAAACTTGAAAACAGGTATCAAAAAATGTGTTTTTCTTGGATACTCCCTAGATTTTAAGGGTTATAGGTCTCTTTCATCCAGTAGCAAAATTTATGTTTCTCGAAGCGTTCATTTTGATGAAACACATTTCCCATATTCTGAATTATTCACTAATAATTTTTCTGTTAAGAAGTTAGCTCAGCCCATAAATAGTCATGATTTTGCTCCTTTGTTCACCCGCCATAACTTATAGCTACTCATGTTCCTATTGAGAATAACACTTCTCAATCAGCTAGTGCTACTCTCTCTTTTAATACTGATCGTTTGGATAATCTTGCCCATGAGCCTCTTAATACCACCCTGAGTTCTGATTTACCCCTTAACTCCACTTCTATCCCTATTTCAGGCATAAAAATTTAACTCCCTCACTTAGATACTCATGTCACTATAGCTCATTGACCTTCTATTAAACATTCAACACTCAATACTAATAGACATTTTATGGTTACTAAATCTAAGGCTCAAACCCATACTCCCAATGTTTTAAATTCTGTTGTTGCATCCCCTGATTACACCCAACAACCACCAAAATCAGCTAAATTAGCTATTACTCTTTCTCACTGGCATAGGGCTATGAGAGATGAATATCAAGCTCTTATGAAAGCTAATACCTGGACTGTAGTGCCACCACCATATAATGCCAAAATTATAGGCAATAAATGGGTCTTCACTATTAAGAAATAACTGGATGGAACTATACAAAAGTACAAAGTACGATTTGTTGCTCAAAGCTTTTATCAAGAGGAAGGCTTTGACTTTGAACAAGTTTTTAGTCCTGTGATTAGGCCAGCTACAATTCGGTTAGTCTTGAGTATAGCTTTATCTAAAAACTGGGTCTTGAGGCAATTTGATTTCAATAATACTTTTTTGAATGGGGATTTAAATTAGGTCTTATATATGCAACAACCTGTTGGGTTTGAACAAATTCCTTCCAATTATGTTTGTAAATTGCATAAATCTATTTATAGATTAAAACAGGCCCTTAGACAATAGTTTACCAAATTAAGCTCTACACTTCATTATTTTGGTTTTTGAACACAAAATTTGATACATCTTTATTTGTTAGGTAAGATTGTGGTTCTGTTATGTACCTTTGGTGCTATGTCAAATGATATAATCGTTACACAAAACAATGCTACTAAAGTATAAACTCTAATTTCTTCACTGGACAGCATGTTTTCTTAAAAGGACTTAGCACTTTAAATTACTTTTTGGGTATTGAGGTTCAACGAACAATTCAGGACAACTGCATCTATCCCAAACCAAATATATCAATGATTTATTGACAAAATTGGGGATGGCAGCATCCAGTTCCATGTTCACTCTAATGATATCTTCTCTTCAATTTCTCTCTACAGACTCAAAAAAGTTTGACGATCCAAAGATTTTTAGAACAGTGATTGGCTCTTTACAATATTTAACTATCACAAGACCTGATATAACATATGTAGTGAGCAATTTTAGTCAATTTATACATTCAACTCTTGTTAGTTGGATAATTAGCTTGTTAATTATAGAAATTAGTTTGTCATAGTCAGGTTAGTAAAATTAGTTATTCTCACTTACATGTATGTATATATATGTGACAGCAAGATTTGTAAGAGTTAAGAAAAGAAAATGAAAAATACCGAAGGCACTTTTTTGCTCCCAATTTTCTCTCTCTCTCGAACTGTCTCTCTCACCTTCTACAATCCCCTTCTTCTTCTAATCAACAATTGATTCAATCATGGACGCAGAACAGAGCAGTTTCAACATGGTGCGGTGAGCGTTCCATAGATTGAATCCTTCATTTCTTCTTTGTACTCTCTTTGTACTCCCACCTCTTAATTTCTTCTCTTTCCTTAAACTTACACTATAGAGTTTGATGAGAGTTTTTCACTCCACGATCTTGTGATATTGCTGTGGTGAGAACTCCATTCAACGGGATTAAGGGAAGAAGATTCTGAATCGGTCATTTACTAGATTCATTGATCAAAGATTTCAATTCCTACTCCAATGGATTCCAACCACACCCCGAATCTTGGAAGCATCGATCTCCAACTTTTGGCCCAAATTGTGGCGCAAATCACTAGTATGCAATCCGCATCGACGAAATCAACTGTGAGCCCTCATCTCGATTTGGCTAGTCCTTATTATTTGCATCCAGCAGACAGTCCAGGTAACCGCTTGATTTCTAGGGTTCTTGATCATCAGAATTATCACAATTGGTCGCACTATATGCTGTTAGCGCTTAAATCAAAGAACAAATTGGCCTTTATTGATGGTACTCTCCCGAAGCCACCCGTAGATGACCCGTTGTTTGAGGCTTGGGATCGTTGCAATACTTTCGTCGTCTCCTGGATTCATCTTTCTCTAAGCAGTGACATTGCTCAAAGTGTAATGGGAAATAGTATAGGCAAGGATTTATGGCAAGAACTCAAAAATCAATTTTATCAAGGGGATGTCTTCAAGATTGCTGAGCTCCAAGAGAAGTTGTTCTCAATCAAGCAAGGTGATCTGTCTGTCACTCATTATTTCACCAAACTCAAAGGAATTTGGGAAGATTTGGAAACTTTTAGATCCCTCCCACAGTGCAACTGCACACCGAAATGCACCTGTGTCTTTGACACGGTTAGCAATTATCAAAATGATACTTTTGTGGTGTGATTCTTGAGGGGCCTCAATGAACAATTTGGAAGTGCTCGATCAAACATTATGCTTATGAACCCTCTTTCCTCCATTGATTCTGCCTATTCAATGATGCTGCAACAGGAACGGAAACTCTTGGGCACTGACATTGTTAAGCCGAGCCCTTTGTTGAGCACTGCTTCATCACACACTTTTCAGTCTCGAGGCGGTCGAGGACGCGGTCCAGGTGGCAGAGGAAGTTCTAAGCTCTGTGCTTACTGTGGTAAAACTGGACATCTCATCGACACTTGCTACCGCAAGCATGGAATGCCTCCACATCTTAAGAAACAGAACCAAATCAATAATCTCACAGCTGAGGATGATGATTACGGTGAACCAATTATCTTGTATGAGAATCAGGGGGAATCTTCACATTCAAAGTTTACTTCAGAGCAAAAAGATGCACTACTGGCCCTTTTGCAGCATCATGGAGCCAAGGTCAATCATAATATGAATCAAATTGCTCCAGCCAATGACACCACTCCTGGTGAGCATCACTATGCTGTCATGTCCATTTGTTCACAGCACAATGACTCTTGGGTCATCGACACTGGAGCCACCATACATGTGACATATAAGTTAAATGCATTTGATTCGTACCATAAAATCAAACCAGTAAAAGTTAGATTACCAAACAACCAAATCATCAATGCATCTATTGCGGGTCGTGTCATTTTTTCAAAATCTTTATACCTTACAAATGTCTTCTACATTCCATCTTTTGCATACAATTTAATTTCTGTTTCACAACTCATTTCATCACTTGACTGCCAATTTGTTTTCAATAAATTTGGTTGTGAGATACAGGACCTTCCAACATGGAAGATGATTGGAGCAGCTGATTACTCTAATGGCTTGTATACACTGAACACCAGCACCACCATACATAATACACTTCAATGCAGCTCACATGACACCACGATGCACAACACTGAACTGTGGCACCTCAGATTGGTCCATGTTCCTTTCAATAAATTGCAATTCTTACATGATTTGTTTCCTTCAATTTCTAGTTCAAACTTTAATAAAATTGTGGCTGCAAAGCCGTGTGATTCTTGTCAATTTGCCAAACAAAAGAGACTCTCTTTTTCTACTAGTCATAGCAAATCTAATGCAGTGTTTGACATTATACACATTGATATCTGGGGGTCCTTTGAATATTCTTTCTACTAATGGTAACAAGTATTTTCTCACTATAGTAGATTACTACAGCAGATACATGACGAACTAGATTTCTATCGGTAAAGAATTTTTATTAAAATAATCACGTTGTAAGTATAGTTTCTAAACCAACAGAGAATCCTTTCGTACAAAAACTTTGGTTGTCACAAGTAACAAAACCCAATAAAATTTATAACCGAAGTATTTAAACCTCGGGTCGTATCTCAAGGAATTGCAGGAAAGTATGAATTATTATTGGTTATGGAAAGAGGTGTGTTTTTGGGTTTTTTGAATTAAAGAACAAGTAAATTAAATGACAAGAGAAATAAATTAATAATTATGAAAGCTCTTGGCAAGGTATAAAAATTAGAAATCCCTTCCTAGTTATCCTTATCGGGTGTGATGAGAATTGTTTATCGCTCCCACTTAGTTAACCCTTACTAAATAAAGGAAAGTCAAGTGGACCAATCAATTTGATCCTCAAGTCCTAGTCAACTCCTGTGGAAAGACTAGCTTTAGAGCGATCCAAATCAATTAGCAGTTTCTAATTCTCAATCAACCGCTGAGTTTGATAACTCAAGTGTTACCAATTACTTAACCAAAGACAAAAGGGGAAAATAAATCTAAATTAAATTGAAAGCATCATAAATAGAATAAAACAATCATTAATTTGAAATACCTCAAATTATATTAAATAGAATATTCAAATCTAACATGAAGTTCATAAGCCAAATTGAAAAGATAAATAACAATTAAAGTAATAGAATAAATAAAAGTAGAAAATAAATTAAAGGAATATTGAACCTGTGATTGAAGAGAAGTAGCCTAATCATAATAGAAATCCTAAATCCTAATCCTAAGAGAGAGGAGAGAACATCTCTCTCTAAAAACTACATCTAAACCTAAAATTGTGTATTCTGAATGTTATATGAATTGTTGTATATGTTGTATCTCATTGAATGAATGCATTCCCCTACTTTATAGCCTCTAATCTGTATTTTCTGGGTCGAGAACTGGGCCGGAAACAGCCCAGAAATCGCTGATTGCGAATTTTGTCATGCTGATTTTCGCAGATGCGATGTGTGCGCGTGATGCACGCGTCCGTGTCATCTATCCTCAGAGAAACTATAGCAAATTATATATCATTTCAAAGCCCTGGATGTTATCTTTCCAACGCAACTGGAACTGCCTCATTTGAACATCTGTAGCTCAAGTTATAATTATTTGAGTGCGAAGAGGTCAGGCTGGACAGCTTAGCAATTTATTCAACTTCTTGTATTCCTTCCACTTTTGCATGCTTCCTTTCCATCCTTTAAGTCATTCCTGCCTTGTAATCCCTGAAATCACTTAACGCACGTATCATGGTATCGAATGGTAATAAGAGAGGATTAATAATAACAAATATAAGGCCAAAGAAGCATGTTTTCAATCATAGCACAAAATCAGGAAGGAAAAATGTAAACTCATGCAAATCATATGAATAAGTGAGTAAAGAATTGATATAAACCACTCAATTGAGCATAAGATAAACCATAAAATAGTGGTTTATCAATCTCCCCACACTTAAACATTAGCATGTCCTCATGCTAAGCTCAGGAGAAGCTATAAAGGAGTGAAGAGGAACGGTAAAACTTATGAAATGCAACCTATCTATATGAATGCAACCAAATGCAAAATGTTTCTACCTACTTGGTTAAAAATGAAAAAATTCTTCAAGAAGAAGTATAAACTAGATTTCACTAATTCAAATCACAAAATAAAGTACAAGTAAACTTGCAGAAGAAAATAGCTCATGAAAGCCGGGAACAAGGAATCGAGCATCGAACACTCACTGGAAGTGTATACACTCTAATCACTCAAGTGTTTAAGGTTTGACTCTCTCAATTCTCTACTAACCTTGCTTTCTAAGGCTTGCTTTTCTTCTACCAATCAACACTAATTTGATGCACAAAATACACATATCAAGAGGTCTTTTAAGGGTTGTAATGGGGTTAGGGTCAAGGTAGGATTGTATTTGGCCATGTGGACTAAAATCTGAATCCTTAATTAACTTAAACTTTTCACTTAACTTAAGACAATCCATGTAATCATAATACCACATCTAACTATCCATTAACCATGTTTTCCACATATTCATGCATCCTAATTTCGAGTACAGTACATATGCATTGCTTTCACCATTGACTTTGGGGCATTTTGTCCCCTTTTTGTTATTTGCTCTTTTTCTTTTCTTTTTCTCTTTTTCTTTTTATATATATGCCCTTTTTTTTTCCTCAATACATATGATTAAATTATTGAATGCATGAATATGTCCCAAACATTTCTTTCATATTTTCATAAAGAAGTTTAACATACTTAATTTCCAAAACCAAACGTTTCCAAACCCAATTTCCCCACACTTAAATCATAAGTACTCTCACTAGTCTAAGCTAACCAAGGATTCAAATTAAGGACATTATTGTTTTCCGTTTAGAGTTAATGATGTGCTAAAGTAAAGAACAAAGGGGAATAATAGGCTCAAAATTGGTTTGCAAGGGATAATGAAAGGTAAGGCCATATGGGTATGTAAGCTTAGTGAAATAAGGGCATCAATCATGTAAGTGTATGCATACATCAAATCATGGAAATATAGAATTAAGCAAGACAAAGATCACAATTTTAGAGAGAACAACACACCAAAAATAAAATATTGGTTGATAAAATGCAACCAATCAAATAGGCTCAAAAATCTCACTGGTTTTGTGTGTTCGAGCTCTAAACCATGTTCCAGTATAATATTTCTTCAAACAAATTTTTCAAAAAGTTTATTTCAAATTAGTGAAATGTTATAAAAAGTTTCTTGAAAAAGAAATTATTACTTTAACCAAGTGGTAAAATATGCACAAAATCAAACAAATATGCAATCAAACATGCAAATACAACAACTAACAAGGAAAATAAACTATTGGTGTTGAGATAGAAGAGTAACTAACCCATGGAGATCGGTATCGACCTCCCCATACTTAAAGATTGCACCGTCCTCGGTGCATGCTGAGATGTGCAAGTGGACGGGTTGCGACAACTGATACTTTTCTCCAAGGATTGTGTAGATGGACTTGTTTGTCTCCCCATTTAGAAGCTTTCCCTTTTCCTTCTTTGGTGGCCATCCTGAAAGAAGAGGAAAAGAAGAAAAGTAACCCAGAAATAAAGATAGGAAACAAATAAAGTATGGGTGGGTTAATGCCAAATAGTAAGGGTCTCAATTACATGGTAGCTACAACATACAAGTGAGAAAATAATAGAAGCACATGGCATACCAGTGGTGCAAAAGTTGCAACAATGGGGGAGAGAGTGTGGGTAATGCAAGATAGTGTAAGTTTATGTCAATGCAAGATAATATAAGTATCATGAAGGAGTAGCATTGAATTATGAAGAATAATACCCAGTCAGAGTAAAACAAGTCATGAAGCACCAGAATAATTCAAGAAAAGATGTAACAGTTGAAGAAGAAAATTTAACACCAATGAAAAATTAATAAATTTAGAAAAGAAAATAAAAATATGCACAAAATTAAAATACAATGAATGAAAGTATGCAAATAAATCAAATAAAATAGAATGGAAGTGAAGAGGGATGAGAGGTTAAAATGATGAAGAAATAGTAAGAAAGGAGGAAGAAAGAATAAGAAAAGATAGAAGAAAGAAGAAAGAATGATAATAAAAAGATAAGTAGGATTGGAGAAGAAAAGATAAGATATCTGGCGCTGATCTGGATAAGCTGTGCGGCGCAGGCAACGCAGACGCGTGGGTCACGCATTCGCGCAGTTGGCAAGATTTTTAAGTGACGCGGACACGTGGGTCACGCGATCACATGACCCGGTTTGTGCTATTGGCGCGAGTGCAGTCGTGCGTTCGTGCAACTCTCTGTTTTAAATGCATTGTGCCAAAAATCCGGGTGACGTGTTCGCGTGAGGGACGCGATCGCGTGAATGGCCATATTTTAAAAACGATGCGGCCACGTGGGGCATGCAGTCGCGTGGTAGGGCTTGTGTTTCCAGCATCATTCCAGCCCTACTCCACCATAACTTGCTGCCATACACCCATTTACGTCGATTTTGCAGAGTCACGCGGTCGCGTGGGTGACGCGGATGCGTGGGGAGGCTATTTCGCAAATGACACGAGCGCGTCAGTGACGCGGTCGCGTGGGCATATTTGTGCTTAAGGCATGCCTCTAGCCACGCTTTCGCGTGACTCTCTGCTTCTTTTCTTCTTGTTGCAAAAGCACTTATGACGCGAACGCGTCAGCGACGTTTGTGCGTCGCGTGCTTTTTTTATTTTATTTTTTTTATGTAGTATGCAGAATGCAAAATGCAGATGCTGATGCAGATATTATAAATGATTACTAAGAAAATTAGAATAAAATAAGAATAAAACAAAATAAAATAAAACTAAGATTGAAAAAGAACGATTATACCATGGTGGGTTGTCTCCCACCTAGCACTTTTAGTTAAAGTCCTTAAGTTGGACATTTGGTGAGCTCCTTGTCATGGAGGCTTGTGCTTGAACTCATCCAGGAATCTCCACCAATGTTTGTAATTCCAATGGCCTCTGGAGTCCCAAACTAGGCGTAAAGAGCCTTCAAGAAAGTTAAAGCAAGAGACAAGGCCCCAAGAGAGTTGATTGCTAGACTGAATTCCGGGGTCCCAAACCTTGCTTTTGCACCCGTCTTCTTGTTGACCATCTTTGTTCCAACCGGGTGGTAAGCAATCCAAATTCTCACTACGGCATCCAAACAGCTTCCTAGACCCATACAATTTAGTATTCTTCTATCCATGATAATTCAGCCATGAGCTTCCTACCACAATGAACCTAGGATTTTGTTACCAACTAATAACCATCTTCCTCTTACGCTTAATGTCATAAAGAGCTCTAAGCTGACCATCCGTCTCAAGCAAAGCATATTCAAGTGGGCTAATTAAGCTTAGAGATGAGAGATTTATCCACTTGAATGAAGGAATGGATGGTGATGGCTTTGGGGGAGAGGTCTCCAACAGCTTTGGCAAGGTGATTTCCAGCTCCATTCCTTTGAGCTCTTCCTTGACAACTTCCACCTCCTTGCAAGCTTCTTCAATTTCAACATCTTCCTCTTGGTAGCTTTCTTCCAATTCGATCTCTTTTTCATTGTTCACCAAGGGCATGGGAAGTTGTGCTTTTTCTTCTTTAATTTCCATGTCAAGTCCAATGGGAGAGGATTCAATTGTAGATAAGGATTCATCAATGATTGAGTCCATCTCTTGATCAACCTCTTCAAAGTCTTCAACTAGGCTATGCCTTGGAGATTGTACACCCTTCTCAACATCAATTTCAAATGTCTTTGAAGGAGGCTCTATAACTTGACTTTCCCATGGAGGTTCAGCATCTCCCAAGTCTTCAACCACTTCTTCCTTTTCAATAATTACTGCTTTGTCCAGTTGTTTTAATATAAAATCGTACTCATCCTTGATGATTTTCTTTCCATGACAACTCCTTTCAACTATTCCTTCATCTCAAGGGTCTCTCCTATCTCCACATTTTGGGCCTCCTCTTGTTCTAAGATAAAATCAGACTCCTCCTTGATGTCTTCCTTCACTAATTCTTCAACCACTCCTTCGACTTCAAGGGTCTCCACTACCTTCATCTGTAGGGCCTCCTCTAGCTTCTTATGAAGTATGAATTCGCGAAGATGATTCCTTCTTTCTTGTTCCATATCAATAGCATAACTGGGATCATCTTGCTCTTGGATTGATGGATGTGGGTGCTCTTCCATGGAGGGTGGTGATGAGGTGGGAAGATTATTATGTGGTTGAAAAGGAAGCGCACTGAAGCTTGAGGGTTGAATATTGGAGGTAGAGGGTTGGTCCATGCGTGATATAAGATTTTGGAGTGTAAAGGTGAGACCAATGATATTAGAGATGAGTGTGTTATTATCCAATGGAGGTTGGGGTGGATAGGAGGGTTCATTTGTTGGGAAAAAAGGGCTCATAATGCGGAGGTGGTTCTTTTTGATAAGGATATGGAGATGGTGAATATTGAGGTGGTGGTTCTGGGCGTGGTTCATGTGGTGGTTGGTGTGGTGGGTAAGGATTAGGGTCATATGGGGGTGTTTGGTGGTAAGGTGCTTGTGAGTATGGTGGTTTAAAGGTATGTTGGGGAGGCGGTTCATAAGCATATGGTGGGGCTTGTTGGTAACTACAAAGGGGTCCACCATATTCATCATCTTGGTACGCTCCCTGGAATGGCTCTTGACCATAGTAATTTGGTGGAGGTGGTTTGTCACGAAAGGGTCCACCATAACTATTGTCTTGGTATACATCACAGAATGGTTGTTGGTTATAGCGCATTGGAGGGGGTTGTTGACAAATAGATTTTTTTGCCGGTATAGAAATTATCAATTGATCAATCGTAGTATAGTCTAAACCGACGCAAATCCTTCATCAAACAAATCTACAATCTATATCCGAGAGTACTAGTCTCCCGAGTCGTTCTCCCTTGGAATTGCCAAAGTGTGCATCTTATTGATTTAGTAAGCTTTGTTGGAATTCTTTGAAGGTTTTAGCAAAGCAATGAGAAACAAACAATCAATTATCAAAAGACTTGGCTTATGGTTGGCATTAGAAATCCTATCCTTATAGTCCATTCAATGTTGACAACAATTAGGCCTTGCTCCATTTAGTTATCCCCTAGGTATAGAGGAAGGTCAAATGAAAGTAATCAACTTGAGTCACAAGTCCTAGCTTCACCTTATGAGAATCTAGCTTTAGTGCACTCCAAGCCAACTAGCAATCCCTAATTCCAAATCAACTATTAATACACTATTCAACTTCTTCCAAAGACCAAACCCTATGCCAAGTGTGAGAATTCTACTCCATAGCTAGTGTTGTCATTTTATCAAACATGTGATGAGCAAGAAGGAACGTCATAGTAAAATGAGAAGAAAAGTCAAATTGAAAGTATTGCAACACAAAGATCTAACAACAAGTCTCAAAGAGTAGCAATGAAAATCCAAAATAGAGATGAAATCCAAAATTACAAAGTTGAATTCTAGATCTATGAGAATTGATCAATTGTATCTACTACTTGAAATTGGGGAAGAAAATCTATGGCATGAACAAAGTGGAGTGAGAATTGTAGTGGATCTCACCAAAAAGTCATTGAAAATTCAGAAATTAGAAGAGGATGAACCCTAGTGAAGCTTGGAATCTCCCTCTTCTTCTCCCAAAAAGTGTAACTAACTCTCTCTTCTCTCCAAAAAAGGGAAAAATATCTAGATCTAGAAGAAATGAACTAAAAGTGTCCTTAACCCTTGTTCCTTTGGTCTTCTTAAGCTTTTCCCACCAAGGTGCTTCTCTAAGAGTGGAATCCTTAACTGCCTCCACGCCTAAGTCACGTGACTTCTTAAAAAATCATATTCGCAAATCGGCGCGCACGCGCAAGGCACGCGCATGCGCCGTTGAGACGTCTTGCAATGTGCGCGGAGGCGTGATGTACGCGTGTGATGCCAAGGCATCTTAGGCTAGTTTCACTAGCATTTTTTATGTTATTTTTAGTTGTTTTATGCATTTTCTTGAGCCTTAAGTAATCATTTGGGCCAAATAGTCATGCTTGTCTTAAATCATTCAAACATGAAGATTTTTGTGCAAATTCCATGAGTTTTTAGTTATATTCCTTGAATGCTATGAATGGAAGAATTCTCATGAATTTTAGCAAGACTTTGATGCAACTGTTTGGATGATTTCAGGGAAGAAGAGGCTAGGCAAGGAAGCAACAAAATCAATAAAGGAAGCTTGAATATCACATGTGGAGTTTAAGTTCCAGTTTAAGCCTAAACTGGAGCTTAAACGCCAAAAATCATGAAGGATAAGAAATGCTGGAAATGAAGTTTAACCTCCAGTTTGACCTCAAACTGGAGGTTAAACGCCAGAATGGAAGGTCTCACCAAAGAAGCATTTCCACGTTTAACCTCCAGTTTGACCTCAAACTGGAGGTTAAACGCCAGAATGATAATGCCACTCAGGAAGGAGTTCCACGTTTAACCTCCAGTTTGACCTCAAACTGGAGGTTAAACGTGTTCGACACCTCCAGGGCTACCATTCTAAGCTTCCACGTTTAACCTCCAGTTTGACCTCAAACTGGAGGTTAAACGTGTTCGACCTCCAGGGCTGCCCTTCCTTTATCCACGTTTAAGCTTCAGTTTAACCTTAAACTGAAGCTTAAACGTGTTATATGGAACAGCTTGACCATGCCTTCTTCAAACATAAATAACTTGAGCTACAAAACTCCAAATGAGGTGATTCAAAATGCATTGGAAAGAAGACATCTAGAGCTTTCCAAGCATATATGGCATGCATGGTGGATACTAAAAATTGAGGGAGAAAACAGCCCCGTAATGTGCATAGAAGAGCATAGTACCAACATGCAATCAGGCCAGCTGACCTCTTCACCTTCCATGGAGTATAACTCGAGTTGTAGAGATCCAATTGAGGTGCTTCCAGTTGCGTTAGAAAGCTGACATCCATAGCTTTCCAACGAGGTATAATAGTCTATATTTGGCATCAAATTGGCAAGGTTGACAAGAGAACAAAGTGACGACTCAAGAAAGGGGGTGCAACATTTGAGTGTAGTTTAATGGATCATTATCCTTTTTGGATCAATTATGTCACTCAGCCCTTCAAGCAAGCAAGGCCCATCAACAACACCAAATCAAGGCCACAAGAATCATCTAGAATAGTTTATTTTCATTTGATTGTAATTTGCTTTGAATTTCATTTTCATTTTGTAATTTAGGGAGCCTATTTAAAGGCCTTAGTTCTGCATTTGAAGAAGGGGGGGAAAAAGGGGAATCCAGCCCCTGATGGGGACCTTAGATTTTTACTTTTCACTTTTAGCTAGTTTTCCTTTTCTTTGTAATTGAATTCAGAGCTATGATTCACTAAACCCCCTTTCATTGGGTTAGGGAGCTCTATTGTAATTCAATGAATCAATAATAGTTTATCTTCTTCTTCAATCTTTTCTCTTGAATTTTGTTAGAAAGCTTCTCGATCTAATTCCATTGAGTAGTTGTCTTGGGAAAGAAACTACTCATACTTGGAATCCTTCGGAGCCTTGGGAAAGGAATGGAGGATTCATGCTAGAGAAGCTTTCTCACAGTGGATTGGATTGGGGTTTGGATGGATATTGTGACATGTAATCCTACCAAATTGTGGTTCATGAAATTGTGTGGTATAATCAGTGATCAAGCATCATCTCTTCTTATGAACATTTAAACCAAGGGATTGGGAATTTGTTTGTTTTTAGAGAGCATTGGTGAGCCAAGGAATTGGGATCCAATCATATAAGATTGCCAAGCAAAATTCAATGAATGCATTGGTTGAGGAAGAGATTTACATGTTTTGATTCGGAGATTTCAATATCTCCTAAACCCAATGAATTCCCCATTTCTGATTTCCACTTTCTCTTTACATTCTGCAATTCAATTCTTGCAATCATCCCCATTCCCTTTTAATTTCAGCAATTTACATTCTGCTCTTTAATTCATGCAATTTAAGATTCAGCCATTTAATTTTCTTGTCATTTACTTTTCCCGCCAATTTTACATTCCGCAATTCTCATCTCAAATCTTGATTCCGCTCAACTAGAACACACTTCTAATCCGAATTGCTCACTCAACCAATCCTTGTGGGATTCGACCTCACTCTATTGTGAGTTTTTACTTGACGACGATAACCGGTGCACTTGCCGGAAGGAATTTTGCCGATCGTGCAATTTCCTAAATCGTAGCATAACACGTTTATGCGCATCAAGTTTATGGCGCCGTTGCCGGGGATTGGTTTTCGATTGACAATTCTCAAATTGGAAGTTAACTAGATTGAGCAATTTTTCTTTTCTTTTGTTAATAGT
The DNA here is from genome assembly GCF_003086295.3 of Arachis hypogaea. Taxonomy (NCBI): domain Eukaryota; kingdom Viridiplantae; phylum Streptophyta; class Magnoliopsida; order Fabales; family Fabaceae; genus Arachis; species Arachis hypogaea. The sequence continues at coordinate 42,715,292 of NC_092054.1, read as the reverse complement.
TTTTGTTTCAATTTATTACTGCTAATTTCTGCAGATTTTAATTTGTTTTCTTTGCTTATTCACTTGTTAGCATACTAACCACTAGCTGTTTGTGATATTGCCTCACTATGGGATTTCCACTATCTTTGGATGAGTATTGTTTGAGACTAAGCACATTGCAAAAAAGAAAGGAGTATCCATCATCTTTTGGTCAATCAAAATCCATGAGAAACTCTCCACCACCACAGAATGATTCATGTTATTATGCTCATGGTGGGTGGGAGTATCAGGAACAGGAAACGGGGTACTTCCCAGAGCCACAAAATGGTCCATGTTTTGGTAAATTTGATCACTACTCAAGTTGTGGCTGGGAAGATCAAAACCAAAGAGATTTCACTTATTCACACCCCATTCATCAAGAGCCATCACCTCTGAATTATCCAACCTCACCTCCTAGTTTTACATATCCAAATTCTTCATCACTTGAGCATTTCTCAGCACAAAATTCCTTCTCAAATTCATACAATTCATTTCACTATCCACAAGAGTCATACCACTACCAACACGCCAACCAAAGACTCTATCAACCCACACAAAACACATACTCCCAGCCACCATATCACAGCCAAGATAATCAACCTCATCAACCTAATCCGAACCAACAATTTCAAGATCAATTAAACAGGATAGAAGGAATGCTTGCAATCATGAGTCAAGACATAACCGATTTGAAAGGCTTTAAGGAAGAATTGATATCCAACTTACAAAATCAAGGTGCTGCCATTCAAAAGCTAGAAGCACAAATTGAATATCTATCAAAGCAAATCCCTACCCACAATTCTTCTAGTGAGACCATGGCAAACCCAAGGGAGGAATCAGAAGAACAAGAAATGGAGAAGGTTAATCAAAGGAGATCACACTCCAATGAAACAGAGAGTTGCAAAGAGGAAGGGTTCATTGAACCACAAATTCAGGAAGCTTTTGATGAACAGGATACTCCAACTGTCCAACAACAACTAAGTTCTGAGATCAAGGATGTGAAGGCAGTAGAAACAAGCACCAAAATGAGGATTGTGACCGAGAAACAAAGGACCATATCCATGAAGAAGAGAAGGTCGAAGAACAATCCAACTCCTGAGCCAACAAGCAAGTTCACTTAAGCCAATCACAAGGGAAAGCTTGCTGGAAAGAAGCATTCACAACAAGGGGCACTAACTAGCTCCTTTATCCACTTGAAGTCATTCCTCTTAACAAACTGGAGGAAGAGGAAGAAAGTCAGGAACAGCATGTCAAGCTAATGACGTTAAAGAAGCGCTTGTTGGGAGGCAACCCAACCAAAGGTAGTTTTTCTTTTCTAGTTATTTCAATAAAAGAGTTAAGTAGATTTATCTGTATTGCAAGGAGCTAAGTTTGGTGTTGCACACCAAAACAATTCAAGGGTGAATGTGAGATTCTAAGTTTGGTGTTCCACCAAAAACTTCATTAAAAGCACATTTCTACCTCAGCATGACTAGTCACTAGCTCCAACCAATCAGGGAAACTACTTAAACAATAGTTTAATTTCTAGTTCATAGTTTCTTTTTCTAGTTCATAGTTATTTTCTTAATAAAAGCACATGAGGTTTTCTGCATATGATCCAAATTGCTGCATATGGCAAGGAACTAAGTTTGGTGTTCACACACCAATCTAAGTTCAGAGGCCTACAAACATACATGCATGCTAACCAATTCTCAAAGTGCTTGGGGAACAAGCAACTTCTAATAGCTTTGCAGGAAGACAATCAATCTCATGGAAGGAATATACATCATCATCAAAGAGAACACCAAGGCTAGGAAGGATGATGAACAACAAAGAAGATGCTAAAAGGTTGTATTGTCACTTAATTGCTTGTACTTTGAATTGCTGATATTGGAAGTTTGCATGCACCCCTGCTTTAAGTTTGAGTCATTGCAGTTTTTGTTTGTCTGTTTGTTTAATTTCCAAATAAGTGATAGTCTAAGTGTCTGGATAAACTTCACTTGCTTAAATGTATGCTTGCCATGCTTGTTCTGTTTCCATAAAATAAAAGAAATGTTTGAACAAAAGTAACTCAATTCCATTTGGTAAGAAATCAAATAAGATTAAGTGGTGGTATGCATGTTTGATTGAATAGTCAGCTCACTAAGAAATAAAGTTAGAATTGTCACTTTTAGTGGAAATTAGGATGCTGTCTATGGATCTTGATGAATAAATATCTTTGGCCATGAAAAAGAAAGAAAAAGAAGAAGAAAAAGCCACTGAAAAAGGGCAACCAAAAAGCAAAAAAATTGAGAAAATAAGCTAGGCACCAATGGTTTGAACTTCTGAGACAAATGCCTGTGGTGTTTATGTATTAAGGATATGCTTGGATGAATAGGTTCTGAGGAGTGTTTCAACACTTGGTAACTTGGGTTAACTAACCCGGGATTATCAACCAAAAGTCCATTATCAAGAGCAACCTAAATACAAAACATTTAGTCACACAAAGAGGTGCTGGGCAACAATGTCTCAAGAAGAAATGTGAACTAAAATGCCTGTAGTGGATATGTGTAGTGCACTAATAAGAAAAAGAAAATGCCAAAGGCTTGAGCAACACATGACACTGAGCAACAAGGAGCAAATAAGCTCAAAGAAAAAGAAAAACAAAGAAAAGAAACTTGCCAAGGATATGTGAATAACAAGAGGCCATAAGCAGTGTTTTAGTGGAAACATAAAAAGTGACATTCTTACCTAAGAAACAATAAAGTGATGCTGCAACAACTTTCTGCATGAACACCCCATTAATCAATGTCAATTACTTACTGATATGGCTAATGAATTTACTTTCTGTTTCATTCTTTCTTCTCAATAATTCAGAACTTGCTTAGGGACAAGCAAGTATTAAGTTTGGTGTTGTGATGCCAAGGCATCTTAGGCTAGTTTCACTAGCATTTTTTATGTTATTTTTAGTTGTTTTATGCATTTTCTTGAGCCTTAAGTAATCATTTGGGCCAAATAGTCATGCTTGTCTTAAATCATTCAAACATGAAGATTTTTGTGCAAATTCCATGAGTTTTTAGTTATATTCCTTGAATGCTATGAATGGAAGAATTCTCATGAATTTTAGCAAGACTTTGATGCAACTGTTTGGATGATTTCAGGGAAGAAGAGGCTAGGCAAGGAAGCAACAAAATCAATAAAGGAAGCTTGAATATCACATGTGGAGTTTAAGTTCCAGTTTAAGCCTAAACTGGAGCTTAAACGCCAAAAATCATGAAGGATAAGAAATGCTGGAAATGAAGTTTAACCTCCAGTTTGACCTCAAACTGGAGGTTAAACGCCAGAATGGAAGGTCTCACCAAAGAAGCATTTCCACGTTTAACCTCCAGTTTGACCTCAAACTGGAGGTTAAACGCCAGAATGATAATGCCACTCAGGAAGGAGTTCCACGTTTAACCTCCAGTTTGACCTCAAACTGGAGGTTAAACGTGTTCGACACCTCCAGGGCTACCATTCTAAGCTTCCACGTTTAACCTCCAGTTTGACCTCAAACTGGAGGTTAAACGTGTTCGACCTCCAGGGCTGCCCTTCCTTTATCCACGTTTAAGCTTCAGTTTAACCTTAAACTGAAGCTTAAACGTGTTATATGGAACAGCTTGACCATGCCTTCTTCAAACATAAATAACTTGAGCTACAAAACTCCAAATGAGGTGATTCAAAATGCATTGGAAAGAAGACATCTAGAGCTTTCCAAGCATATATGGCATGCATGGTGGATACTAAAAATTGAGGGAGAAAACAGCCCCGTAATGTGCATAGAAGAGCATAGTACCAACATGCAATCAGGCCAGCTGACCTCTTCACCTTCCATGGAGTATAACTCGAGTTGTAGAGATCCAATTGAGGTGCTTCCAGTTGCGTTAGAAAGCTGACATCCATAGCTTTCCAACGAGGTATAATAGTCTATATTTGGCATCAAATTGGCAAGGTTGACAAGAGAACAAAGTGACGACTCAAGAAAGGGGGTGCAACATTTGAGTGTAGTTTAATGGATCATTATCCTTTTTGGATCAATTATGTCACTCAGCCCTTCAAGCAAGCAAGGCCCATCAACAACACCAAATCAAGGCCACAAGAATCATCTAGAATAGTTTATTTTCATTTGATTGTAATTTGCTTTGAATTTCATTTTCATTTTGTAATTTAGGGAGCCTATTTAAAGGCCTTAGTTCTGCATTTGAAGAAGGGGGGAAAAAGGGGAATCCAGCCCCTGATGGGGACCTTAGATTTTTACTTTTCACTTTTAGCTAGTTTTCCTTTTCTTTGTAATTGAATTCAGAGCTATGATTCACTAAACCCCCTTTCATTGGGTTAGGGAGCTCTATTGTAATTCAATGAATCAATAATAGTTTATCTTCTTCTTCAATCTTTTCTCTTGAATTTTGTTAGAAAGCTTCTCGATCTAATTCCATTGAGTAGTTGTCTTGGGAAAGAAACTACTCATACTTGGAATCCTTCGGAGCCTTGGGAAAGGAATGGAGGATTCATGCTAGAGAAGCTTTCTCACAGTGGATTGGATTGGGGTTTGGATGGATATTGTGACATGTAATCCTACCAAATTGTGGTTCATGAAATTGTGTGGTATAATCAGTGATCAAGCATCATCTCTTCTTATGAACATTTAAACCAAGGGATTGGGAATTTGTTTGTTTTTAGAGAGCATTGGTGAGCCAAGGAATTGGGATCCAATCATATAAGATTGCCAAGCAAAATTCAATGAATGCATTGGTTGAGGAAGAGATTTACATGTTTTGATTCGGAGATTTCAATATCTCCTAAACCCAATGAATTCCCCATTTCTGATTTCCACTTTCTCTTTACATTCTGCAATTCAATTCTTGCAATCATCCCCATTCCCTTTTAATTTCAGCAATTTACATTCTGCTCTTTAATTCATGCAATTTAAGATTCAGCCATTTAATTTTCTTGTCATTTACTTTTCCCGCCAATTTTACATTCCGCAATTCTCATCTCAAATCTTGATTCCGCTCAACTAGAACACACTTCTAATCCGAATTGCTCACTCAACCAATCCTTGTGGGATTCGACCTCACTCTATTGTGAGTTTTTACTTGACGACGATAACCGGTGCACTTGCCGGAAGGAATTTTGCCGATCGTGCAATTTCCTAAATCGTAGCATAACACGTTTATGCGCATCAGCGTGCGCGCCCATGAAGATCCTGGCTTAGCCGCTCCTCAAGCCGGCTCTTGGCTTCGGCTCCACGTAGCCGTATCCGCGCGGGCGCGCCAGGTGCGCGCACGCGCCTATGCGGAAATTCCCAAGGCTTAATCCTCATGCTTCCTTTCTTCGTACCCATCTTCCTTCTCTCTTTCGGTCCATTCCTATTCTATATCCTGAAACCACTTAACACACAAGTCACGGCATCGAATGGCATCAAGAGAAGATTAGAGATGTATCTATTTTAGTGCAAAACAGGCATGTTTTCATTCATGAGGCAAAACTAGGGAAGGAATGCAAAATCTTGTATTTTCATATGGAAAGTGTGTGGAATCATTGATAAAACCCCTGAAATCATCACAAGATAAATCCCCAAATTGGGGTTTGTCAACCTCCCCACACTTAGATTCTAGCATGTCCTCATGCTTAGAGAAATACAAAGAAACACAGAAGACCGAGGGATCGCAAAAGTATAAGACTCATGAAGTGTAACCTACTTATATGCGTGCAACTATGACTAGTGCTACTATCCACTTGGTTGGGAACAAATTAGCCTTCTTAGGACATATGCGAGCATATGGGGCACGATGGTGGTCAAAGCATGGGACTTGCCACTTTCTAAGCATCAAATGCAATATGTGCAACCTTGCATGAGGAATGCTCGCGAGAGCCGGGAATCAAAGGATTGAGCTTCGAACCCTCACCGGAGGTGTTTACACTCTAATCACTCGGTGTTTGGGGTTTATTCTCTCAATTCTCCCCTAATCATGCTTTCCAAGATTTGTTTTTCATCTAACAATCAACAATTATTCAATGCATGCATACACTTATCATGGGGTCTTTTCCTTAGGTTGTAATGGGGTTAGGGTCAAGGTAGGGTCATATATGGCCAGTGGACTTTAGGATTTGAATCTTTGATTAACTTAAACTTTCCCACCTAACCCATGTAATGACTTATACAATTAAGTACTAGCCTAACTACCCATTCCTCACTTTTCTACATACTCATGCATTTTCTTTCCGTTTCACAATACTTATGCATTGATTCCTCTTGAGCTTCACTTTGGGGCATTTTGTCCCTTATTCATTATATATATATTTTTTTTCTCTTTGTTTTTTTTTCTTTTTTTTTCTATTTTTTCTTTTTCTTTTCCATATTGTTCTTTTTTTTTTCTTTTGTTCTTTTGTTTTTCTCAATTTTTTTTATACATACAAGAGCGTCAATGCACAAGGTTTTACATTTGATCAATTCATGAGTATGTACCCAATTCCCAATATTCCAATAATAATACAAAATACCCTTCTATTCACCCAATGTCTCAAGGTTCCCACACTTGAATGATACTCACACACACTAGCCTAAGCTAATCAAAGATCCAAATAAGGACTTTTTATTGTTTTCCGCTTTAAGGCTTGTAATGTGCTAAATTAAGAACAAAGTGGGTTAATCGTAGGCTCAAGTTTGGCTAACAACGGAGGATAGAAGGTACGGCCGTTTGGGTGAGTGAGCTAATGAAATGATGGCCTCAATCATATAAATGCATGAATACACCAAATAATGGACATAAAGAATCAAACAAATCAAAGATCACAATCATAGAGAGAGAATAATGCACACAAGAAGGAAAAATAAGTGGTTATAAGATGTAACCACACCATTAGGCTCAAATCTCACAAGATTGTGTTCTTAGCTCAAAACCATGTTCCAAAATATAATTCTTCATGCAACTTTTGCATCAAAGCATTTAAAATTTTCAATGCCATGGTTGCCCCAAAATGTTGGTTTCCTAAGAGAGAATTTCATTGTTCCAACCAAGCAGACTTATGCCTACTAAAACCTAATCATGCAACCTATTCTAATTTATTCAGATTTATTCAGATGTTACCTATGGAGATCGGTCGGCCGACCTCCCCACACTTAAAACTTAGCACGGTCCTCCGTGCTAGAGGTTAGGCGCACTCGGCCGAGTGTGCCACATCTCCAATGCCATTGCTATCTTCGCTTGAAGTTGCGGTGGAGGTGGAGATATCGGGTTCTTCCATAGGTGGGGTGATTACGCTTAGAAGCCTCTTCACATGAGCATAGCGGCGTTGGTTACGCCTCTCATAGCGGTCTAATTTGTTGTGAAGGTCTTCAAGGCGTTGGGCGGCCGATTTTTGTGATGTAGATGAAGTGGTGGCGTGGCCAGTTGGTGTGGGCAATGCAATGTCCATGGTGACTTCCGGGGGCTTGAGGCATCTCTTGGTCGGAATGATATCACCCTCGACCGGTATTGAGGTTCGCCTATCTTTAGTCTCCCGGTTGACGCCGGCTTTCGCAACTAATGCCGTCACTAAAGCGGGGAATGGTAGGTTTCCCTTGGCATGAATGCGCCCCATGGATTGGCGGATGGCATGCGGAACGTCGACCGGTTTCTCGGTCAAGATGCACCATATCAATAAGGCAAGCTCGGCGGTGATGGATGACCCATGTGTGCTCGGGAGCACGTAGTGAGCTAGAATTTGGGCCCATTCCGTGGCTTCTTGAGTGAGGTGGCGGACATCTAAACCCTTGGGTCTTCGCTTTATGGTTCCCCGAATCCAATATGCGTCGGGTAAAGCAATGACGCGGAGGATTGCGCTCCAATCGAATGCGCGGTCAATGCATGTAGCTAAGACCTCTTGGTAGGCGTCATATGCATCCTGTGGCGGTGTAATTCCAAGGACTTCTCGGATGGCTTCCACTGTGACCGACACTTGTTTTCGGCGCACAAATATGGATGTGAGATGTGGTGAGTGGAAGTTGGAGTAGAATTCCACCACCCATGAGAGATTGGCCTCCGTTGGTTGCCTCAAGAGGAACCTCCATTGCCTCCGGTCAATATGTGGCATCACAATCGGACTGAGGTGAGCCGGTAAGACTAGGAGGGGTTCCGGATGGTAATTTCTTTCAATCATTCTTGAGTAAACAAGTTCGCAGTAACGGTTGGAAAACTTGTTTGAATCCTTAGGAGGGTTGTCCTTCTCTAGAACGTCAACGGGGCCCTTAGTCTTCTTTAGGAGGGGCTTGGCCGTTAGTTCTTGACGCGCTCTATTGGAGGCCGGCTTTTTGGGGCCTTTCCCGTTGTCCTTTTTTATGACCATCCTGTAAAAGCAAGAAAGGAAAATATCAAACCCAAAGAAGTGGAGATACATGAGTTCGATGTAATGAAAAGTTATGCCATAGAATATGGGTATCTTAGTTACATGACAGCTGCAACATGTACTAGGATAATGTGTGAAGCGCAAGGCAAATAATTCCATGTGGTGCAAGGGTAGTTTAAGCATGCAAGGAAGAGGCATGAGAAGCATACACCCTTAGGGACCATAAATGGGAGGCAAGCCAAGAGAATGGAAAGAATGGTTTGTGGAAAGTGGGGATGCACTCCAAAGTGATTGGTGAGAGGCAAGGTAGTCACAATGAGTCCAAAATTCAAGTATGCCTTTCATCGAACACTTGGTATGCATCCTTCAAGTAGTATGTGATTGTGTGAAAATGAGAGCAATGTAGCTTTCCACAATCCATTATTAATGATTATAGTGCATATTGATTGCAAGAAAATTAAGCAACACCATTCATCTACTCATGTAATGAGTTTGAGACCTAAGTGCTCATGAAGAGCAAAGAAGAAAGAAGGAAGTAACTAGAGAGGGGAGGAAGAGAGAAATAAAAGAAGGAGGAAGCCTACCTAAAAGATGGTGCAACTTAAATGAGTAAGAACTACAAGAGATTAATGGACTAAGAGGGAGCTTAGTATAATACCTTGTGAGATTGAGAAGGGTGTGGAAGAAAAAGAGAAGTGGAATGGGAATGAAGGGGTGAGTGTGTCCCTATTATTTATTTTTTTTTTAAGGCGTCGATCACCGGCGCGTGCGCGCGCGGTGCGCGCTCGCGCAGGGAGCGAGGTGGGCTAGGGGCGCGCGCGCGCGCAGGTCGCGTGCGCGCCCATGCGCTTGGGCTGGGGGCACAGGAGAGGCATAGGGGTGGCCTAACTCTCTGGAAGAAGTACCAGAGATGGCTGCAGCGCGTTTTGGCGCGCGCGCGCAAAGTGCGCGCGCGCGTCCTCGTGGTAGTGCCCCAGGCATGAGAGGGGCCTGGAGGGGGCTCAACTCTCTGTGAAATGGCCCAGAGAGGAGTGCAGAGTGAAAGGGCGCGTGCGCGACAGTGGCGCGCACGCGCATTCCGCGGTTGCTTTGGATGGACGCGTGCGCGCCAGGTGCGCGCACGCGGCAATGGTGTTGGGTTGGTGGCTTAGTGTAGGCATGAGAGAGGCTTAACTCTCTGTAGAATGTACTAGGGGGGCAGCAAAGCAATCGGCGCGGACGCGCGCCATGTGCTTGCGCGTCGATTGGCGGATTTTGCTCATGTGCGCGGACGCGCCATGTGCGCGCACGCGCAGAGGGGCGGGATTTTTCTAAATTTGCAAGTGGTTACACCATTTTCAACATTTCAAACCCCCCTTTTCCATACAGCCACTTAAGCACTATAGCAAATGAAGTCAATCAAAATGAAGGGGAGTTGTCATTAAAATCTAACTAACAAACATGAAGTCAAGTGTCTATGTACAAGTCTCAAAGGAAGATCTTACCATGGTGGGGTGTCTCCCACCTAGCACTTTTGTTTAATGTCCTTAAGTTGGACTTTCAGCAGCTTATAGTGTTTATTCAAGAGTTGCATCCCTCAAGAGGAACACTTCAAATTCCTTGGCGTTCTTTCTTTGCTCACCATGATACAATTTGAGACAGTGCCCGTTTACCTTGAAGATGTCCGGGCTTGATGGGTGGCGCAAGTGATAGACTCCATAAGGTTCTACTTTCTCCACTTGGTAGGGTCCATCCCACCTTGATCTAAGCTTTCCGGGTAGTAATCTCAACCTTGAATTGTAGAGAAGGACTAGGTCACCGGGTTGGAATTCTCTTCTCCTAATGTTCTTGTCATGGATGGCTTTCAACTTTTCCTTATAGAGTCGAGAGTTGTCATAAGCTTCCAATCTCATACATTCTAATTCCGCCAATTGAAGCTTTCTCTCTACTCCGGCCCCACCCAAGCTCATATTACACTTCTTTACGGCCCAATAAGCTTTATGTTCGATCTCTACCGGTAGGTGACATGCTTTGCCATATACAAGCCGGAAGGGGCTCATGCCAATGGGTGTCTTGTAAGCCGTTCGATAGGCCCATAGTGCATCGGGGAGTTTGATGCTCCAATCTTTCCTATTCGGCCTTACAATCCTTTCCAACACATGCTTGATTTCCCGGTTAGAGACTTCGGCTTGGCCGTTTGTCTGAGGGTGGTAAGCCGTGGCGACTTTGTGGATGATGCCATATTTTCTCATGAGGCCGTCTATTCTTTTGTTGCAAAAGTGGGATCATTGGTCACTTATGATTGCTCTTGGGACGCCAAAGCGACAAATGATGTTGTTCCTCACAAAAGAATACACAACATTAGCGTCATCCGTTCGGGTGGGGATTGCCTCAACCCATTTTGACACATAATCGACGGCTAACAAGATGTAGAGAAAACCATTGGAGTTTGGAAATGGTCCCATGAAGTCGATTCCCCATACGTCAAAGATTTCGCAAAAAAGCATATTTTGTTGGGGAATTTCGTCCTTCTTGGAAATATCTCCAAACCTAATACATTGGGGACAAGATTTGCAATAGAGAGAAGCATCTTTGAGAAGAGTTGGCCACCAAAATCCGCAATCAAGGATTTTTCTTGCCGTTCTTTGGGGTCCGTAGTGACCACCTCCTTCGGAAGCATGGCAAGCGTCCAAGATTGCTTGGAATTCGGTTTGAGGTATGCACCGGCGCACTATTTGGTCCGCTCCACACCTCCACAAATAGGGATCATCCCAAATATAGTATTTGGATTCACTTTTCAGCTTATCCTTTTGGTGTTTGTTGAGATTGGGAGGGAAAGTGCGTGAAACCAAATAGTTTGCTATTGGGGCATACCAAGGAACCACTTCCGAGATTGCATGCAAAGCATCTAAAGGAAAGGAATCATTGATAGGAGTGGTGTCGCCTTTTGTGTGTTCGAGGCGACTTAAATGGTCCGCCACTAGGTTTTGGGCACCGCTCCTATCTTTGATTTCCAAGTCAAATTCTTGTAATAAGAGCACCCAACGAATTAATCTCGGTTTGGATTCCTTTTTTGCCAACAAGTACTTTAGTGCTGCGTGGTCCGAGTACACTACTACCTTGGAACCAAGAAGATAGGCTCGGAACTTGTCCAAAGCAAAAACAATAGCTAGAAGTTCCTTTTCGGTAGTGGTGTAGTTGGATTGGGCTCCGTCTAATGTTTTGGAAGCATAAGCTATGACATAGGGAATCTTACCTTCGCGTTGTGCTAACGCGGCTCCTATCGTATAATTCGAAGCATCACACATGATTTCAAAGGGTTGAGTCCAATTGGGTCCTCGTACAATAGGGGCTTGTGTCAATGCTACCTTGAGTTTGTCATATGCTTCCATACATTCCTTGCTCATCTCAAATTCGGTGTCTTTTTGTAGTAATCGAGAAAGAGGTAAGACCACCTTGCTAAAGTCCTTAATGAATCTCCGGTAGAATCCTGCATGTCCAAGAAAAGAACGGACTTCCCTCTCGGAGGAGGGGTAAGGTAAACTAGATATGACATTTATCTTTGCCGGATCTACGGAGATGCCTTCCTTTGATACTATGTGTCCCAAAACAATGCCTTGTTTGACCATGAAATGACATTTTTCAAAATTTAGAACAAGGTTTGTTTTGGTGCATCTTTCTAAGACTTTTTCAAGGTTACCTAAGCAATGCTCAAATGACTCACCATACACGCTAAAATCATCCATGAAAACTTCCATCGATTGCTCTAGAAAGTCCGCAAATAGGCTCATCATGCATCTTTGAAACGTTGCCGGTGCATTGCATAGGCCAAATGGCATACGCTTGTAAGCATACGTTCCAAAGGGGCAAGTAAATGTGGTTTTTTCTTGGTCTTCTAGAGCAATATGAATTTGGAAGTATCCGGAGTAGCCATCAAGAAAACAATAGTATGATTTACCGGCTAACCGATCAAGCATTTGATCGATAAATGGTAGTGGAAAGTGGTCTTTTCTTGTGGCCGCATTCAATCTTTGGTAGTCTATGCATACTCTCCAAGAATTCTGCACTCTTGTTGCTATAAGTTCACCACTTTCGTTTTTGATTGTTGTCACTCCGGACTTCTTTGGCACTACTTGGACCGGGCTTACCCATTCACTATCCGAGATAGGATAGATGATGTCCGCCTCAAGTAGCTTAGTGACTTCTTTCTTTACCACCTCAAGAATAGTTGGGTTGAGTCTCCTTTGAGGTTGTCGGACCGGTCTTGCTCCTTCTTCAAGAAATATGCGGTGCTTGCATACTTGGGGGCTTATTCCCACTAGATCTGCCAAACTCCACCCAATTGCCCTTTTGTTTTTCCTCAATACATTCAGCAATTTTTCTTCTTGTTGAGGAGTTAACTCTTGTGCAATTATCACGGGTAGCTTTTGGGCTTCATCAAGGTATGAATACCTTAAGTGAGGTGGTAGTGGCTTCAATTCCATCTTCTTGTCATTCCTTGAAGTTTGAGTTTCCGGATGGCTTGTATGATGTGTGGTATTTAGTTCGCTTGACTCTTCATTTGCCTCTTTGACCATGTATTTCTCATCTAATCTTGCAAGATGCACTTCGGCTACTATGTTATCGATTGGGTCACACCGAAATAGAGAATGGTTCTCCGGTGGATGCTTCATTGCTTCCTCTAGGCTAAAGCTTACAATTCTTCCATCAATTTCAAATGAGTAGTTCCCCGAGTAAGCATCAAGTTTAAATCTAGAAGTTCTCAAGAAGGGCCTTCCAAGTAGGATAGAGGATGCTCTCTCGGTTTCGCTTGACGGCATTTCAAGGACATAGAAGTCAATCGGAAACACCAATCCCTTTATATTCACCAGTACATCTTCCGCAACACCCGCTACGGTTATTATGCTTTTATCCGCTAGGACAAATCTTGCCGTCGACCTTTTTAGTGGGGGCAAGTTCAATACCCGATAAACGGAGAGCGGCATGATGCTAACACATGCTCCGAGGTCACACATGCAATCTCTAAATTGAACTCCATTGACGGTGCAAGTGACCATACAAGGGCCCGGGTCATCACACTTCTCCGGTAATGTTCCCATCAAAGCGGAAATAGAACTCCCCAATGGGATGGTTTCCAATTCAAGAATTCTATCCTTGTTTATGCATAAATCTTTGAGGAATTTAGCATATCTAGGAATTTGATGGATGGCATCAAAGAGGGGAATGGTTACCTCAACTTTCTTAAACATTTATACCATTTTGGGGTCGAGTTCTATGCGCTTTTTAGCTTTCTTTGCAAGTGTTGGAAATGGAAGTGGTTGAGCAATTCCTTCTTCCAAGGTTCTTTTGGTCTTGGGTGTCTCCCTTGTTGGTTGGGCTTCATCCTCAATTATGGCTTGTGGTGTCTCCTCTTCCACTACCTCCTCTCCCACTACCTCTTCTATATCTATTCTCTCTTCCTCTTGGGCGGTTGTGATAGGACTTGGGTCCTTTGCTTCCTTTTCTTTTAGTTGTGTACCGGATCTAAGGGTAATGGCATTGATGCCCCCTTTTGGATTTGGTTGAGGTTGAGAGGGAATGACACTTTGGATTGGGGGTTGAGGGGTAGAGGTCGATGGTGTGTCCATACGTGCAAGAAGAGCTTGTAGTGTAGAGGTGAGGCCGGTGAGGCCGGAAGCAAGTGTGTTTTGTAATTCCTTTTGGCCTTGGATGATGGTCCGGAGTGTTTCATCTTGGTTGGAGGGGTGGTTGCATATGTGAGTTGAGGAGTTTGTGATTGGTTGGGTGGTGGTCTTTGATGTGGTGGTTGGTATGTTTGGTAGTTTCTTTGTGAGTTTTGTTGGTTGTATGGTTGATTTTGGAAGTTGTATGGTCGGTTTTGTGGGAAATTTTGCGAGTTGTTGTTCCATCTTTGACCTCCTCCATTATTGTTGTTATCCCTATTCCCTTGTTGATGATTGTCTTTCCAATTTTGATTATTGTGTCCACTACCTTGGTTGTAGCCTCCTCCTTGATAAGGGTGTCCTTGGTTAGGATTACCTCCTTGGTAGTACCCTTGATTGGGGCGGTCATAGAAATTATGGGTGGCCGCCAAAGTGTTGTCTTCTTGAAGGTTTGGGCACTCATCCGTGTAGTGAGAGTAGCAAGAGCAAATGCCACATACTCTTTGAGGGACCAATTGTTGTTGGTTGTGTTGTTGAGATGGTGGAGGTTGTTGTTGATATGATTGAGGTTGTTGTGGTTGTTGTTGATTCAATTGGAGTTGCCTCAAAACGGATGTCATCTCATTCAAGGATTGAGTTAGAGCGGTGGCTTCACTACTAGTTGATACCTCGTTCACGGTCCTTGGACGGTTGACTCTTCGCCTCATATGTTGATTGGATTCGGCTAAATCAATAATGAGTTGCCATGCCTCCTCCGCGGTTTTATATTTGGACAAGGAACCATTGCTAGAAGTGTCCAAGAGGGTTCTATCTTGCTCTCGCATCCCTTGACATATGTATCCGAGAAATACTTGAGTGTCGAGCATGTGATTAGGGCACGCATCTAGTAGTTTGCGAAACCGTTCCCAATACTCATATAGTGGTTCCGTCTCACCTTGCACAATACAAGACATTTCTTTCCTTAGCCTATCCATCTTTTCCGGGGGTAAGAATTTATCCAAGAATCCCCTTCTAAGTAGGTCCCAATCGGAGGTAACTTCGCTAGAGAGAGTGTAGAACCATTCTTTGGCCTTGTCCTCAAGAGAGAAAGGGAAAGCAAACAACCATATAGCAACTTCATCGGAACCTTCCCGTCTAGTAGTTGAGCATATGCGGTGAAAGTCCTTGAGATGTCGAATAGGGTCTTGTGCGGGAAGCCCGTGAAACTTGGGTAGGAGGTTAATCAAAGCGGTCTTCAATTCAAAATTTGCATTCAAATTGGGGTGAGTTACATGGAGGGGTTGAAGGACATAATCCGGTGCACCCGCTTCCTTGATGGTAACTCTCCTTGGAGCATCCATAGTATTAGTACCTAAAACAAAAGAAGAATTGTTAGTGAGGTTGATGGGAGTATGATTAACGCCTTCTTTGAGTGACGGTTCAATGTTCACTTGTAGTAAGGTGGTTGAGGTGGTGAAGACCTCTTCACCTTTTCCAAATCTTAGCCGCCTCCGAGCTTGTCTAATATGAAACAAAGTTCTTTCTATTTCCGGATCAAAAGGGGCTAAGCTCGAATTCGGTTGTGAACGCGTCATGCAATGAAGGGGAAATGGAATTCATTGTAACGATGAGAAGTTAATCAATTGAGCAATTTACAATGAAGTGCAACTATGTACATATATACACACTTAGTCCAAAACAATAACATGGCACACTAAGCAACTTCCCCGGCAACGGCGCCATTTTGACAAATAGATTTTTTTGCCGGTATAGAAATTATCAATTGATCAATCGTAGTATAGTCTAAACCAACGCAAATCCTTCATCAAACAAATCTACAATCTATATCCGAGAGTACTAGTCTCCCGAGTCGTTCTCCCTTGGAATTGCCAAAGTGTGCATCTTATTGATTTAGTAAGCTTTGTTGGAATTCTTTGAAGGTTTTAGCAAAGCAATGAAAAACAAACAATCAATTATCAAAAGACTTGGCTTAGGGTTGGCATTAGAAATCCTATCCTTATAGTCCATTCAATGTTGACAACAATTAGGCCTTGCTCCATTTAGTTATCCCCTAGGTATAGAGGAAGGTCAAATGAAAGTAATCAACTTGAGTCACAAGTCCTAGCTTCACCTTATGGGAATCTAGCTTTAGTGCACTCCAAGCCAACTAGCAATCCCTAATTCCAAATCAACTATTAATACACTATTCAACTTCTTCCAAAGACCAAATCCTATGCCAAGTGTGAGAATTCTACTCCATAGCTAGTGTTGTCATTTTATCAAACATGTGATGAGCAAGAAGGAACGTCATAGTAAAATGAGAAGAAAAGTCAAATTGAAAGTATTGCAACACAAGATCTAACAACAAGTCTCAAAGAGTAGCAATGAAAATCCAAAATAGAGATGAAATCCAAAATTACAAAGTTGAATTCTAGATCTATGAGAATTGATCAATTGTATCTACTACTTGAAATTGGGGAAGAAAATCTATGGCATGAACAAAGTGGAGTGAGAATTGTAGTGGATCTCACCAAAAAGTCATTGAAAATTCAGAAATTAGAAGAGGATGAACCCTAGTGAAGCTTGGAATCTCCCTCTTCTTCTCCCAAAAAGTGTAACTAACTCTCTCTTCTCTCCAAAAAAGGGAAAAATATCTAGATCTAGAAGAAATGAACTAAAAGTGTCCTTAACCCTTGTTCCTTTGGTCTTCCTAAGCTTTTCCCGCCAAGGTGCTTCTCTAAGAGTGGAATCCTTAACTGCCTCCACGCCTAAGTCACGTGACTTCTTAAAAAATCATATTCGCAAATCGGCGCGCACGCGCAAGGCACGCGCACGCGCCGTTGAGACGTCTTGCAATGTGCGCGGAGGCGTGATGTACGCGTGCGCGCCCATGAAGATCCTGGCTTAGCCGCTCCTCAAGCCGGCTCTTGGCTTCGGCTCCACGTAGCCGTATCCGCGCGGGCGCGCCAGGTGCGCGCACGCGCCTATACGGAAATTCCCAAGGCTTAATCCTCATGCTTCCTTTCTTCGTACCCATCTTCCTTCTCTCTTTCGGTCCATTCCTATTCTATATCCTGAAACCACTTAACACACAAGTCACGGCATCGAATGGCATCAAGAGAAGATTAGAGATATATCTATTTTAGTGCAAAACAGGCATGTTTTCATTCATGAGGCAAAACTAGGGAAGGAATGCAAAATCTTGTATTTTCATATGGAAAGTGTGTGGAATCATTGATAAAACCCTTGAAATCATCACAAGATAAATCCCCAAATTGGGGTTTGTCAATTGTTGCCAAGAGGGTTGATCAAATCCTTGTGGCTCCTCCCATCTTTGATTCTTCCAACCTTGATGCCTATTTTCATTATAGTTTCCATTCCTTACAACAACATTGGAACCAAACTTGAAACCAAAGGGGTGAGAATTCATAGTAGCTAAAGAAAATAAAAACGAAAACTAACAAAGAAATTAATAAAAATAAACTCCTAAAACTAGAAACACTGACAACAATATAAGATAAAGATTTGAAAAATGTTTAAATTTTGAAAATGTTTGATTTTTAAAATTTTAAATTTAAATTTTGAAATTTGAAATTTGAATTTTGGAATTTAAATATTGAAATTTGAAATTTGATTTTGAAATAAGATAAGATAAGATTTTGAAAAGATATGATTTTTAAAAAAGATTTGAATTTTGAAATTTAAAACTAAGATAAGATAACATAAAAATTTTAAAATAAAAAATCTGAATTTTTTTTTTGCAATTTTCGAAAAAAATTCAATTAAAATAAAGAGAAAAGATATTTTTTAATTTAATGAGGAAAGAGAAAAACAATAAAATAACACCAAACTTAAAATTTTTAGATCAAAACGAAGAAAACAACCAAGAACAACTTGAAGGTCAAGATAAACACGAAGAACAACTTGAAAATTAAGAAAGAACAAGGAACATTATTTTCGAAAATTTTAAGAACTAAATAAAAACCAATAACCTCTTAATTTACGAAAAAGCAAAAATAAAAACAAATAAACAAGCAAAAAGCAAATATTTACAATAACCAATAATAAGGCACACGTTTGCAATTCCCCGGCAACGGCGCCATTTTGACGAACTAGATTTCTGTCGGTAAAGAATTTTTATTAAAATAATCACGTTGTAAGTATAGTTTCTAAACCAACAGAGAATCCTTTCGTACAAAAACTTTGGTTGTCACAAGTAACAAAATCCAATAAAATTTATAACCAAAGTATTTAAACCTCGGGTCGTATCTCAAGGAATTGCAGGAAAGTATGAATTATTATTGGTTATGGAAAGAGGTGTGTTTTTGGGTTTTTTGAATTAAAGAACAAGTAAATTAAATGACAAGAGAAATAAATTAATAATTATGAAAGCTCTTGGCAAGGTATAAAAATTGGAAATCCCTTCCTAGTTATCCTTATCAGGTGTGATGAGAATTGTTTATCGCTCCCACTTAGTTAACCCTTACTAAATAAAGGAAAGTCAAGTGGACCAATCAATTTGATCCTCAAGTCCTAGTCAACTCCTGTGGAAAGACTAGCTTTAGAGCGATCCAAATCAATCAGCAGTTTCCAATTCTCAATCAACCGCTGAGTTTGATAACTCAAGTGTTACCAATTACTTAACCAAAGCCAAAAGGGGAAAATAAATCTAAATTAAATTAAAAGCATCATAAATAGAATAAAACAATCATTAATCTGAAATACCTCAAATTATATTAAATAGAATATTCAAATCTAACATGAAGTTCATAAGCCAAATTGAAAAGATAAATAACAATTAAAGTAGTAGAATAAATAAAAGTAGAAAATAAATTAAAGTAACATTGAACCTTCGATTGAAGAGAAGTAGCCTAATCATAATAGAAATCCTAAATCCTAATCCTAAGAGAGAGGAGAGAACATCTCTTTCTAAAAACTACATCTAAACCTAAAATTGTGGATTCTGAATGTTGTATGAATTGTTGTATATGTTGTATCTCATTGAATGAATGCATTCCCCTACTTTATAGCCTCTAATCTGTGTTTTCTGAGCCAGAAACAGCCCAGAAATCGCTGATTGCGAATTCTGTCATGCTGATTTTCGCAGATGCGATGCGTGCACGTGATGCACGCGTCCGCATCGTCTATCCTCAGAAAAACTATAGCAAATTATATATCATTTCAAAGCCTCGGATGTTATCTTTCCAACGCAACTAGAACCGCCTCATTTGGACCTCTGTAGCTCAAGTTATGATCGTTTGAGTGCGAAGAGATCAGGCTGGACAGCTTAGCAATTTCTTCAACTTCTTGTATTCCTTCCACTTTTGCATGCTTCCTTTCCATCCTTTAAGCCATTCCTACCCTGTAATCCCTGAAATCACTTAACGCACATATCATGGCATCGAATGGTAATAAGAGAGGATTAATATTAACAAACATAAGGCCAAAGAAGCATGTTTTCAATCATAGCACAAAATCAGGAAGGAAAAATGTAAACTCATGCAAATCATATGAATAAGTGAGTAAAGAATTGATATAAACCACTCAATTGAGCATAAGATAAACCATAAAATAGTGGTTTATCAATACACTTGGATATTTTTTATGAAATTAAAATCTGAGACAGAAAGACTGATTAAAAACTTTGTAACCCTCATTGAAAATCAATTTCACAAGACTATAAAGTGCATTCGGTCTAACAATGGCAAGGAGTTCTTAATGCATGACTTTTATGAAGCCAAAGGCATATTGCATCAAAGGTCATGCGTGGCAACTCCACAACAGAATGGAATAGTAGAACGCAAGCACCAGCACATACTTCAGGTAGCTCGATCCATTCTATTCCATTCTGTTGTCCCTAATTGCTATTGGGACTTTGCCGTCGCCCATGCTATCCATTTGATCAATAGATTGCCAAGTTCCATCTTAGAAAACAAAACATCATTTGAAATGATTTTTAACATCAAACCAGATTTCAAACATTTAAAAGTTTTTGGTTGTCTCACTTATATCTCAACACTTGCAGCTGGTAGGATGAAACTTGATAAACGGGCCAGAAAGTGTGTTTTTTTAGGATATAAGGAAGGGACCAAAGGTTACATTGTTTTAGATATACAAAGCAAACAATTATTTGTGTCAAGAGACGTCGTGTTTTTTGAGTCAAGTATGCCCTTCACTGAGGCAGCCTTCCTGCACCTCCTATATCTCACACAATATGTGCTAAGCCCGTTGACCCATTTCTATACACTGAGGCTTATGATGCCACACCACAACATCACGATGACCACAATTCACCCAATATTTCATCACAATTTCCTCTCATTTCACAAAATTCACGTCATCAAATCACTCACACACCACTGAGGACTCACACGGAGGCTCTCTCACAACCTCCTGCATTAACTCCACTCAGAAGGTCCTCAAGGATCCACAAACCACCACGCCATCTAGCTGATTTTTAGTGCATGCAAACCTCTAAACTTTCTATTGCCCAATCATCATCATCCTTGTATCCTCTTTCACATTGCATATCATACCATAAACTCTCATCCACTCACAAGGCACTGTCATTGGCTGTTTCAAATGCATCTGAACCTTCATCTTATGAGGAAGCTGTAACTCAAAAATGCTGGGAAGAGGCCATTAATGTAGAATTAAATGCTCTAAAGTCAAACCAAATATGGGACCTCACCCCTCTTCCTCATGGAAAGTCTACAATTGGTAATAAATGGGTTTTTAAACTGAAATTGAGGCCTGATGGATCTGTTGAATGCCACAAGGCCCGGTTGGTTGCAAAGGGTTACACCCAAACTCCTGGTTTTGATTTCTTTTGACACATACAGTCCCGTTGCGAAGATGGCAACCCTTCGAACTCTCTTGGCAATTTCAGCAGCTAAGAATTGGTATTTGCAACAACTCGATGTCAATACGGCATTTTTACATGGCGATCTGGATGAGGAGGTTTATATGAGACCCCCTAAAGGCCTTCATCTACCAAGACCGGACCTAGTCTGTAAACTCAGAAAGTATCTCTATGGCTTAAAACAAGCTAGCAGGAAATGGAATGTGAAACTGACTTCAATGTTAGTTAGCTTGGGGTACAAACAATCCATCAATGATTACTCTCTTTTCACTAAACAATCTGCTAAGTCGTTTACTGCTGTTTTGGTTTATGTGGATGATTTAATACTGACAGGGGATGACCAAGATGAAATAAGGAAAACAAAGATGGCTCTAGACAAAGCATTCAGCATCAAGGACATAGGTGATCTCAAATATTTCTAAGGCTTGGAAATAGCTAGGAGCAACAAAGGTATCTCTGTTTGTCAAAGAAAATATGTCACTGATTTGTTGAAGGACTATGGCTTGAGTGATGCCAAACCAGTTAGTACTCCCATGGAGTATACATCAAAATTATCCAGATCAGCTGCACCTCCGTATGACGACATTTCAGCATATCGCAGATTGTTGGGAGATTGGTGTATTTGACCACGACAAGGCCGGACATTTGTTATGCAGTTGGCAAGTTAAGTCAGTGTTTGGACTGCCCCACAACAGCCCACTATCAAGCAGCGATTCGTGTGTTGAAATACCTCAAGAATGCCCCCGCTACTGGCCTCATATTCCCTACCTCTTTCAACCTCTGTCTGAAAGGCTTCACTGATGCTGACTGGGCATCTTGTCCAGATACCAGGAGGTCAATTTCTGGGTATTGCTTCTTTTTGGGTGATGCTTTGGTTTCTTGGAAGAGTAAAAAGCAACCTACTGTAGCGAGGTCATCCTTAGAAGCCGAGTATAGAGCTATGGCAGCTGGTGTGTGTGAGGTTCAATGGTTGTTCTATCTTCTGCATGATCTTAATATTCCTATTACTCAGCCTATTCCCTTTTATTGTGATAACCAGTCTGTCCTTTATATTGCTGTGAATCATGTGTTTCATGAAAGGACTAAGCACATTGAGGTAGATTGTCATGTGGTGCGAGAAAGAGCTGTGTCTGGGTTAGTTAAGTTGCTACCTATCTCAAGCAAAAATCAAACAGCGGATATCTTCACCAAGTCCTTAGCACCTGGTCCTTTTCAGAATTGTTTTAGCAAGCTAGGCCTGTTCGATTTGTATGCTCCTCAATTGAGGGGGAATGGTACCAGTGATTTTGTTACTTGATGATTGACATCTTCCCTTATTACAAGTTAGTGATATAGAATTCTCTATTTCTCCAACTTGAGGGGGAATGTTAGTTAGTTAGATGGTGTCATAGTTAGATTGCAGTTTTTTTTTTTTACTCCAAGTTGATATTATGACAATATGCATAACTATCAACTTAAGGGGGAATGTTAGTTGGATAATTAGCTTGTTAATTATAAAAATTAGTTTGTCATAGTCAGGTTAGTAAAATTAGTTATTCTCACTTACATATATGTATATATATGTGACAGCAAGATTTGTAAGAGTTAAGAAAAGAAAATGAAAAATACTGAAGGCACTTTTTTGCCCCCAATTTTCTCTCTCTCTCGAACTGTCTCTCTCACCTTCTACAATCCTCTTCTTCTTCTAATCAACAATTGATTCAATCATGGACGCAGAACACAGCAGTTTCAACACCTCTTCTTGCTCACTGGAAGGTTGCAAAACAAGTTCTGAGATATCTAAAAGGAACTAAAGAACATGGCCTTATGTTCTATGGATGTCAAGATTATAGATTATATGGCTTTTTCCAGATTCTGACTAGGTTGCTTATCTAGAAGATCGCAAATCTGTTTCTGATTTTTGTGTTTTTTCGGCACTAATTTGATCTTTTGGACTTGCAGAAAACAACACACTATTAGCTGATCCTCTACTAAAGCTGAATTTCAAAGCATTGCATCTTGCGAAGCAGAGTTGAAGTGGCTAAAAAACTTGCTCCTTAAGTTAGACATTCTTCTCAACACCTCTTCTACAATTTTCTATGACAATATGAGTACTGTTCTTCTCATGGCAAATTCTGTCCTTCATGATAGGACCAAGCACTTTTAATTAAAGGTGCAACTAATTCGTGACAAACTTCAGCAACGGTCTCTACATGTAGTTTACGTCTCTGGTTTTGATTAGATTGTGGATGTGTTGACTAAATCATTGTCAACTGTGACCTTTGAGAGGTTAAGAGCCAAACTTTGAGTTTGTCTATGGCCCTACTCAAGTTTGAGTGGTATTAACACCAAACATCAAAAGAGCATGATTGAGGAACTCAGCAAGTAAAGGGTACTGCTTGGTACTCTGTTTAATTGTAAAATAATTTTAAGCAGTTATGATTAGTAGGTGTTATATAAGGAATGTTTCTTATTGTTAAGTCTAGTTAGGCTTTTTTTTTATTGAGCCGATTAAGTTTTTGTTAAAAATGCACTATAATTCACAAAAAAATCTCTCTATTCTTCTTATTGCTTCCACTGGATACTCTGTTTTCCATTAAATACCATTATTAATATAAGCAATATTTATAAGGACACCTATAGTGTCTCCATGTAGCACTTAGACAAAATTTTAAATATTGGTTAAGACCTAATTTTGTCTATTAATAAATATTGTCCACAAAATTTTGCTCTTGGCTTAGAGGTATGTAAGTATGGAGGACCTTTACTTGTTTGGCATCGACAATATCTCATGATCATGCCCATTACTTAAATAATCCTCTTGTTTGTGGTGTCATCATCATTAGGGGTGGCAAAACGGGTCGAGCTCGTCGGGCCGATTCGCTAAACCCGCTAAAAAAGGTGGGTCGGGTTAGGATTTGGAGCCTGCCAAATTAAAAAAATCCGCCAAATCCGCACCGCCAAATTGGCGGGTTTTGGCAGGGCGGGGCGGGCCGGTCCGCCGGGCCGAAGATTTTTTTTTATTAAATAAAAGAGTGATTACTATTATAAAATTAATAATTATAGAATTTTTAAACACTTCTTTTCATTTTTTGTTCTTATTCTTCTTTTAGTTATTAACTTTATTTATTTTATTTTATAATTTCGTATATATGCTCAAATTATGTGACTTATTTTTTAAAATAAAGATGATTCTATTGACAAATATTATTTTGTTCAATTTTATTGAAGTTAAAAATTAAAAAAATAATAAAAAAATTATATTATAATTTGACTATTTTTTATTTGTATTTAATTTTTTAATTATTATTTTTTGGTTAATTTTAATGAATTTTATTTTTCAAAAAAAAAAAAAGAAGTGGGCTAACCTGCCAATCCGCCATAAAGCGAGGCGAGCTAACATTTTGAACCCATTTTAGTTGGCGGGGCAGGCCGGTCCGCCCCGTTTATGGGGCGGGCCTAGGCGGGGGCGGGGCAGATTGGGACGGGCCAGCCTGCCTTGCCACCCCTAATCATCATACAAGCTAGAGCTAATTTCTTGTTTCCATTCTAATTTTGCAAAATGCAACACAATATAATTACTATTTCAAACTTTGTACAGAAAAGTGTCAATAGACAAGTAAAAGAAAATGTCCCAAATCTATCATAATTAGGTCGTATAAGTCCAGAGACGGTTCTAGGTGTAAGGATGCGGGGGCAAGCGCCCCACTGTAATTTGAAAATTTTTGAGTAGTATATGATAATAATATTTATTTGTCCCATTAAATTATTGATTTTGACCCCACAATAATATTTTACTCAACTTTTAAAACTTGATATTTAATTTAAAAATTTCATATTAGATGTATTATAATGATCAAATCTCAAATTTAAATGAGATTAGTATTCTTTTTTAGAAATTGACTTGAAAGAACTTTCATATTAGATGTATTATAATGATCAAATTTTAAATCTCAAATTTATTAATATTTCTTCTTTTAAAGTTAGTTTTTAGATTTTTCTGTGACAACTGCATTAATTGAAAGAACTTTCTAAACTATGAATATCATCAAGACTTAATTGTATGGGATGTGAATTTTTAAATGATCATTTAGTGATATATATGTAGAAAAAAGATATTTCAATTGTCTTGTTAAGAAAAAGATTATTCAATCTTTCTAAAGTATGAAACTTAAAAAAATAGAATTTTAAATTATATGTTATTATTTAAATTAGTGTTTTAATATTTTAATTTGATAATTAAACATTTTGAAGATTAATCATATTTTATAATAATAATAGTTATGCTACGTGTACATAAAAAATAACTATTCCTAAAAATATATATTCAAATACAAAATATATATTAAAAATGAGTTAAATAACACATATATTTATATAAAAATACATAATAAATAATTTAGTAACTAATTTTTTATGTATATAATATTTTTTTTTATAAAAATTATTATTATGTTATATATATTCTGCCTTACTATCAAAATTTTTTAGATCCGTCTTATAACAAAATTTCGAGAATATTGCTAGCGTTACAGCAATATTCATTTGTATGAGAAATATAGTGGGGCATTGCTTATCGTTGTTGCCCAAGATAAAATTTTTTACATTCTTCCCACTGTATTTGTGATTATAGAGACTGAATTGAGTCGTTATGATTTTTTTCTTGACAAATTTGAGATAACATATTAGAATACGATGGATTTAGATAATGGTGGTAAAATATTAAAGATTAAAATAGAGGATGAAATCATAAGTTAGATTAGGCTGAATAATTTAAAAATTTTAAATTTTTTAAGATTTGAATAGTTTTATTAATTAAAATTTATTAGCATTTTAAATACTTATAGATAAAAATGATAATTTATTTTATATATCCAGTATTTTTAGGTTTTTTTTCTTCTTTTAATGCGTTGAGGATAGATTTTTTTAAGTTAAATTATATTATTGACGAGAAAAATATGAATCATGAATCATTATCCATCCCATGGTTTAATTTGCCTAATATCCTGAAAAAAAGGCACATGTGACGCGGTTTGCTACAATTTGACAGGGTCCCATTCCCTCAAAAGGAATGTATGCAGGCAGGTTATGGATCTCGATGCCGTAATTTCATGGTCGGAGCCAATGGGAACACTGTTCATTTCAAAATGTCAAAGAATAATAATCTCATCATCCCTTTTTTTTTTTTTTTTTATCAAAAATTGAAAATTCAATTCTGCAATTTCTAAGTGAGTATGAGAAGAGTATGCCGCTTGAAGTATAATCTTTTTTTGTGTTGTATCTATAGAATCACTCACATCAAAATATTAAAAATGTCTTTTTTTCTAAAAATAGTTTTTAATAATTAAAATTTAACACATATAACTGATATATAATTAATTAAATTATGTTATTTTTATTAAAATTAGACTGGATAAATCAGTTCAGCTAAAAAATTAATAAATTAAATTTTAAATTAGTCTAAATTAATATTTTTTATAAAAAATGACTATAATATCCCTATTATAAAAAATAACTAAAATATTCATATTATATATATATTTTAAAAAAAAACTCTAAATCTTAACCTTACGATAGGAAGAAAATGATTAGAATTTAAAATTTTTAAAATTAATATATATAATAGGATTATTTTAGTCATTTTATATAATAGGAATATTGTAGTTATTTTCTATAAAAAATAATATTAATTTAGACCAATTCAAAATTTAATTTACCATTTTTCGGTCAAATTAATTTATCTAGGCCAATTTTAATAAAAATAATACGGTTTAATCGATTATATATGTTAAATTTTATTTATTAAAAAATATCTTTAAAAAAAAGATATTTTACGCCTCTTTATCTAAATAGTTCCTATCTATAGAACCAAAATTACAAACTTTAAGATATCAATAAATTAGATTTTTTCGTGTGTAATTGTATATATTAGCGCTTCAACAACAGATACGGTCTTTTTATTGTTTTAAAAAGAATCATTTTTTATTTTTATTATTCCAATAGTTATAAATTTGATATAAATAATTTTAAAATTAATTAAAATAAATGATTGAAAATATTAAAAAATATACATTTTATAAGTTATTTTTTATTAAAGAAAAAATATTATTTTAGTCTTCAATATTTAGATTAAATCTTAATTTAGTTCTTAATATTTCAATCATCCTATTTTAATTCAGAAAATTTTAAACAGGTTAAATTTTGTTTCATGTTAAATTTAACACGAACAATTAGCATATTAAAAAGCCAATAACATTCAATTTTAATATGTAAATAAAATCGACTCACTAATATAATTTTTTTTTTAATTTGAAACTTTGATGTTTGATTATTAAGATTTGAGATTTTCTACTGTAAGGAGAACAAGAAGAAGAAGTGTTATAAGAAAGTTTTTGTTATATTTTTTTATCATACAAAAATAAAAAGATATAACTTAACTAATAACATTAATATTCATATCAACCAATTTACTAATTATTCGTGTCAAATTTAATAGTAGAACAATATTAATTTAAAATATTTTGAGATGAAAATAGTTAGGATACTAGCTAAATATATTAAACATTGCGAGAACAAAATTATTACTTTATTCTATATTAAAAATGTATAAAATAAATAAAAAACAATTACGTTATCCTATACAGCAAAATTAATGAGTTTAATTTTAATATATTGACACTAAAACGTTTTACATATTCATTCAATTACATTTGTTTTTTAAATGACTATTTATGCGATTACCGTAAAATATAATTATTTTTACTTATTATGTGATAAAATGTAATTAAATATATATGTAAAATTATTTTAAACTCACCGTGCATCAAGATTAACTTCATAATATATTGACAAAACATTTACAAACTTTACTTGTAAATTAGTTAAAACATTGCACATGCATTTCAGTCCTGATGAGTTTGCTGCTTTCAATATGCTCCAAAAGTTGTGGTTTGATTTCTGGGCCGTCATAATATAATCCTGTGTATAAGTTCTTTCAATTTGAGGTTTCAATAATATAATCTCTCATCACATGTTAAAATTTTGATCATATATATTGAACTATATAGAGTTGCATTGACTTTAAATAAAGTATGAGTACTTCACTGCTTCTAAAATCTAAAAAACTGTATTTTGTGTGCCTATATACTAAGTATTTACTAGGAATATATTGCCATATTGGCATACGTTGAATAACAGTCGTGCATATCTGTTAATTATTATGAAAACGAAAATTCAATTTGATTGATATGTATAGTGAGAATTTTCTTTTACTTTTTCTTGAGATTAATCACAAAATCATGATGAATTATTTATAATTAAATAATACTACTTTAAAACACGAGTTAAAAAATAAAATAAAATATCAATTTTGAATGCAGTTTTGATATACAGTAAATGTAATAAGTTTTGATAGACTTGCTTTGTACTTTTATTATATATTTATCCTTTTACTTTGAGTTTTATATTTCAATTATCGAAAAAATAATTTAATATATTAAAAATAAAAAAATATTATTTTTATTAAAAGTCTTAATTTTTAGTATCATTAACAAAATTCTTATTATATTAATAAAAATATTTAATTTAATCAATCATATTAAGTACGCGTAGTCGCGTAGAGACGAACCGCTTACTTAATCAAAAGTGATAAGAAGTAAGAATGGCAATACCACCTGTTCACATAGATATTTACTTCATTCTTATTGGAGTGAGTAATTACTAACAGATTTTGTTAGGTAAATAATAACTTTTATGAATAATATAAATAACAAATTTTAAAATTAATTTAATAAAATAATAATAAATTATCTCTCTAAATTATTCACTTAAATTTTAATATTAGAATAATAATTTATACATTTAATAAATTAAACATTCAATATACTCATTATTCACATTATTTAATATTTTCATTATCTACCTATAATTTTCTATTTCTAATTACCTCTTTGCACCGAGGCGGGTTGTCTCTCTAGCGGATTTTGTTACAAGACGGAATAAAGTCGAGATTAATATTTAGTGGCTTATATCTATCTCAGTACATATATAATAAATAAATATACGGTTACAATAATTATTAAATATAAATAATAGAATGAATAAATTTAAAAATATATTGAGTTATTATATACTAAGGTTTTAGTTAAAAAAAGAAAGTGATATATACATAAAAAATTAATCATCAAATTCATTATTATGTATTTGTATATAATGTAATTTAGCTAATTTTTTATGCGTATTTTTATATTTTAA
Source organism: Arachis hypogaea (assembly GCF_003086295.3). NCBI lineage: Eukaryota > Viridiplantae > Streptophyta > Magnoliopsida > Fabales > Fabaceae > Arachis > Arachis hypogaea. Next base: position 42,686,237 of record NC_092054.1, on the reverse strand, counting down.
TATGTATGTTATATGATAATTAATTTTAGTAATTCATTTTAGTATATATTTAGCATAATTCTAACAAAATATACACATATTTTTTTATCATTTATTGATATATTTCTTTATATAAATAAAATTTTATTAATTTAAGTCAATAAAGTGATTAAATTACATTAGAGATGGACGAATAAAAATAAAATGAATATCCAATCAATATAATAGTGGGACGGAGATATCTAATAGTATATGTCTGTCTCATTGCTATTCGAATTCTGAGTACTTGCCCCACTTAAAATTTGTAATTAAAATTAGAAATTGTGTGCATCTCATCCAATAAAAAAAAACGATAAATAAGTACTTAACTTTTTAATTTGAAGACAAATTCATTCTTCAAGATTAAAAATATAAAATCATTTCTCATCTTACAAAATGCGTGACATTTAGATCATTTCATGCAATTACCTAATCAAAACGTAACGGAGTGAGTTGATGTGTCGTCCATATGCCCGTTACGGTGCTTACGTGATCCGTTGTAAAAAAGTTCGAAGACGGATAATTCCTTAGACTTCAAAATAATGTCGTTTTGTGATGAGTCTTTGGCTTCTTCAATTTTCCTCCTAAGTGAAGCATTCTCTTTACTATTGAGGTTTTGTTCCCATATGAACTAAGAAGATAAAGGCACAACGGCGCTGCCCCCATTTCGAGAAGCCCTAGATTGAAATCTCCATTCATTTTTTAGCATGTTGTCCTGCCTCTCCTTCTTAGGTTCAGCTTCCCTCCTAGCTTATTCATTCTCATATATCTTCCTCTTTTAATTTTCACTTAGCTGGTGCGGAAGAATCTATTAGAAGAGATTTTGCAATTATCAAATTGATGGCAAAATCTTCAAGGTTTATTCCTACTCTCAATTGATTAAGATTGGATGAAAGTATTCAACATTTTGCAGTTTTCATGTTGTCTGAAGTTGACTTTGTAAGGAAAGTTGTTCATTTGAGCTGTTTTATCTACAATTTTCGTAAATAGAAGGATGTCTCTTTTTCTAAGCATGTCTATCTACTTGTGCATCCTGTAGTCTTGGTGGAAACCTATGAAAATGAAAAAAGTGTGTCATATTATGTTGATGAACTTCAAGAACATGAGAGGATTAAAAGTATTCTTACTCATATTAGGACTCACAGTCACATGAACGTATTCTGTTGTATCTGGTGATTTTGGTAGTGAGATAAGTTCTATTTGATTTAATTTTATTTTTGAGCCTTTTTTTTAGAAATTTATCTTTTTCTTTTTGAAAATTGAGATATGGAAAAAAGATCTTATTGATTCAAGTTGTTTCTCGATGGAGTATTTGAAATATGAAAATTTATCATTTTCTTTATTTATGAATAAAACTTCAGCGACAAGGGAGTTTTAGAAATGTTTCAGATAGAAAAAAAAAATAAAGAAGCCAAGCAAGAAAATCTCATCGCAAAACAACATTATTTTGAAGTTTGGGGACTTATTGATCCTCAAACCTTTTACAACAGACTATTTAAGTACTGTAACGGTTTAACGGACATATGGATAATACATCTGATACCGTTACTTTTTGATTAGGCAATTATATGAAAAAATCTAAATGTCACACATTTTATAAGGCGAGGGATGATTTTATATTTTTTTAATTTTAACGGACGAATTTATTTTCAAATTAAAAAGTTAGGGATTTATTTGTTCTTTTCTTAAAATGAGAAGAAACTGTGTGTGTATATATATCAACCTTGCTCCATTGTAATATTATGGATACATACATTAAGATAAAAACGATTGGTTATGAGACAATTAACTAATTAGTCCTCCTAACCTAACTCCTTGATGAAGGGGAGAAGAGTCAATTAATTAGCAGCCGATTGTCTCCGTTTCGAAAAGGTCGAACCGAAACCTTCATTTTTAAAGATTTTGATTCACCTCCCCTCTACTACCTTGACAAAGACTCTTCCGGGCACTTTAATATATAATAATAATATTATCTGAGTATATATGCAAATTATTTTAGAACATTATTACCTCTCTTCTCTTCAGAGAGTTGCAGATGGATGGGAATGGTTGTTTTCGATCAGTAGTACAGTACAATAATGCAATACCTCATATCCCAGTAATAATCTATTATGTGACATGTATGTGTTTGTGTGTTTGTCAGAGAAATTTATATGTAGTTGAGAAGTGGTCCCAATAACTGAGGCCCTGACCATATCCGATCCATACAGAAACCCTAATTTCTGACACAAGGGGCAATAAATTTCTGTGCTCTCAACTTTAATAGAACCAACGATGCTCTAATATACTTTCATTTCAAATTATATGGAAGAATTGATTGTTGCAGGCATGCCTGATGGGAGATATGATTCCATTTTCACGGTTAATTGTGCAAATGTAAAGCTACGAGATTGTGGTCCCCTCCTTCTATGGTTACAAAACCAAAACCTAGTACATGTATATATAGTATATATATATATGCATCAAGTTTATAAATTTTTAAGTGTATGTGTACATATTATATATTAGTACCTATAATCACTACTTTTATTTTATAACTTGCTTCAATCTTTCACTATTACTGGATAATTTAATTTGTTTTTTGGTTACATACTGCTGCAGTTAATTTATCAACCAAGTTGGATTAGTTTCATGGTTAGTTCACTCATCAATTTAATAAAAAAAAGGGCTTTATTAAGAGAAGAGAAAATCTATCTATCTCTTGCTCCAGTATAAGATTTATTAAGAGAACAAAGGCTTTAAATACTATGGGATTTATGGATATGAACACACTTTATCTAAAGTTACGTTGATGTAATATAAACATTGACTTTAATGTTGACCAGTCAGATCCGTGGCTTTTTTTTTTTTTTATCAATTTACTTTTTACATGTAGTATCTCTATTATTGATCCTAACTAATTTAAGGAAGTGGTTTAAAAGTTATATAATGTGTTGTTAACTAAGAATAAATCTATATATGTTTAGAAGTTACTTTTAAATATTTGAGTTGTGTGTGTAAATGCCCGTGTACAAATTACTGACCTGAATCGGATCTGAACCCAGCCATATGTGTTGAATCTTATACTGGTGACTAAAGAAATAATACGCTACAACGAAAATGCATAAACATCACTGAACAATTGTAATTTCTAGTTTCTAATATAGAGCAAAGTTATATATGAATTGGTGAAAAATCAAATAAGCTGCTGAAATTAATTAACATTTCTGCCCAAGAAATGGAAAGACCAAAAAAGAAACCAAAGGCAACCTGTTGTGTTAGCTTTTGGAAGACTAATATGCACTTTGTGGGATAAGATGGATCTAGATAGGAACTAAATTTCACCAATCTCCTTATAGAAAATATATATGTTCATATTAATCAATCTCCTTATAGGGACAAGTTTAGTTTTCATTCAATTTGGACTATGTATATAATTAGATAAAGCATATCTGGTGTAAAAGCAAACCTGCCTTTTCTCCTGGACTTATAACCTGAAGCTTTATTTCATTCTAAGAAAAAACACTCATCAGATGGAATGATTAACCTTCTGTGTGTAATAATTATTAAGATTCAAGATATATAGAAAGAAAAAGGAAAATAAAAATACCTTTATTTAATTAATTAACGAGTAGTAGATATGTATAGGACAAATTCCAAATTAAGTTTCCTATAGATCAAAGTATCCAACAAAATCAGAAAATGGTGGAGTACATAATCATAGATCATCATCACCTTGTAATTTATAGAATTAGAGTCTAGAACCCTAAACCCTAAACTCTAGAATGTTCTGAAGGCGCGCCCTCGAGTTTTTGTTAGTCTTTGTTGTTGTTATTGTTGGAAAGAAGGTTTTGTTCCCTGTGAGTGTGAGCAAGGCGGTATTTATACAAGTACCTGGAGATGGCCTCGGCGAAGTTGTCAAACCCTAAGGAAGAAAGCGCCCAGCAGATGTCGTCGCCGTTAACCGTCTTTCGATTCTCCTTGTGACACTTGGCAGAGGCCTCACCCGTAACAAAGCTTATGAACTCTGTCACGCACTCTTGCATTAACTGCTTCCCTTCTTTTGAGATCTTTCCACTTCCTGGCACCACTTGCTTCATTATTCTTCCCACATTTGCAATCGGCAAACTCATATCCTCATTATTACTACTACTTCTACTGTTACTCTCCATTATCTCTACTATATTAATTCAATCAACTTTTTTTGTGGATCTCACATGTAACAATGCCGCTATGGTCATTATATAACAAGTATTAGGAGTGAAAGTGATGATTCAATTTTTGTGCACAAGAGTTAAACTTATATATAAGCAATAGTGAGTTTTAAGGTTTCAAAGGAAAATTGTCACAATGAGCATGAGCACAATTAGAATTGTTGTGATTGCAAGTGATCCTTTAAGTTATAAAAGTCATTATTTAATTTTGAATTTAGTTAATATATGTCCTAAAAAAAGTATAGGACATATGATAAAGTTATCAATTAAAAAAATAATTAAAAAATTTATAAAAAGTATAAAATTTAAGTTTTCAATTAATATATTTATCGTGTATTTATTAAGATAAAAAATATTTAAATATTTCTATTACTAATAATTTTATCTTGTATCCTCTAAAATATACATGATAATTAAATTCTTTTAGTTTTATTTGTCTTAATATTATAATTTATATATTTTTGTAATTATTATTGTCGACTTAATTACTAAATGGTTACAACAATGCCATTTGTTAACCTAATAGCTATATAAGACACTTTCTATACCTCTCAACTGAGAGTTTAGAAAAATGAAAATTTTCATACATCAAAAGTTCTAACTTTTCATACTCTATTTTGAGAATTTCTATGATGAATATGAAGTTGGGTGAAGAATAAAGATTATAATTAGTTTTGTTAAAAAAAATTTTTTATTGTAAAAAGTGCAATCGCCACTTTTCATTCAATATTACTTTTCAGCATAATAACCCTTTGCTTTATACTCCATAGAGCATATACATTGAGCAAGTCTTGTGGTTGTGGTGGCATGAAAAACTTTTATATTCGTAACTTGAAAATTAGATGTGATCAATTGTCTTTAGCAATTAATTATAATTATGTTACAAAAAATTCTAGAGAGATAAAAATAAAAAATTATTTTATTTAATTTAATATCTAAAATTTTATACATATAATATCTATAATTATACATCTATTATATATAATATTACTCAATTATTTCAACAATAATTAAAAAATATAAAATAATATAATTAAACAGTAATTAATAAATATAAAATAAAATAATTTTAAATTGCTTTAGATTGGTTTTTTTATTATTTTTTAAATATTGTTGTCTCACACACAATATATATATATATATATTCAAAGAATGACTTAAAAAAGATGGTCGGTTTTAAAATTTTTGTTTTCTCTTAAAAGATTAACTACCTGTACTTTTAATTAAGGAAAAGAAGATTGTTGAAGTCAGAATTAACCATGGATAATTGCATAATTTATCATAAAACATCTTAATTTACGAATAATATTTCTTAATAATATAATAAATCATTTGAAAATATATACAATTCATTAAAAATAACGGGAATATACAAAAATATAATTTGCCACCACTTGAAGAGTAATATATATATATATATATATATATATATATATATATATATATATATATATATATATATATATATATATATATATATATATATATATATATATATATATATATATATATGACTTATCTTTTATTTCCTCTATATATACACACACACGAGAGAGAATTAGGAGAAAGTTCTTATGTACATTTACCCAAATCAATTGTATAAAGAATAAAGTATTGTTTTTATCCCTAATATTTGAGGTAAGTTTTAAAGTTGTTTCTAATATTTCAATCGTTCTATTTAAGTCCCTAACGTTTTAAAATTGACTCAATGTTATCCTGCCGTTAGGGATCCGTTAATAGAATTGACGGCGGGACAAAATTGAGACGATTTTGAAACGTTAAAGACTTAAATAGGACGAAAACGTTGGGGACAAAACCGATACATAAAAATAAATTTTAATTTAATTTTATCTTTTAATAATATTAATTTTTTACTGTACATAATATTCAATTATTTTTTAATTACATCTAAATAAATTACACTTAATCACATTACTTTCATTTTAAATAAATTTATTTTTTTATAATTTAAAAAATTTTTGATACATTAGCAACAAAAGGTATAATTTATATTTTATTGTATATATATTATGTTTTTCTTTTTCACAAGTTTATATACTAGTCATTCACTCATTCTATGAACATTTCATGATAACAAAAAATCTTTAAGAGTAAAATTATTAACAAAATGAAAGTGTTCTCAACAAAGTGTTATAAGATAAGAGACCCATTAACTTGGCACCTTAAGGTTTTGAGTTGGAAGTGGTGTCTTCTCATCTTATATTCTCTCACTTGATTCCTCCCTGAAATCTCCCCGGTGGTCGAGTGCTCTCCACGGTTGGCCCAACAAAGTGGTATCAGAGCCGATGGTTTAATCGGTCTGGTTTTAAGGAGTATTTAAGGTGAAGCATCGAAAGTCTTCCCGACAAAGGTGGTCCGGGCGGCGTGTCCTGCGGTGTTTTGCGGCGATGTGATGGACGAATACTCATATGTAGTGGAGGAGCTAAAAGGGAATTGATGCTTGATGTGAAGACTCACACTTGAGGAAAAAATTGTTAGTGTTGCAAGTGTGAGAAATGTTAAAATTAGTCTCACATCAAAGAAAGCAAGGAAGAGTGAGGATTTTATAAGATGAGAGACCCATTAACTTAACATCTTAAGGTTTTGAGTTGGAAAGTGGTGTCTTCTCATCTTATATTCTCTCATTTGATTCCTCCCCAAAATCTCCGACCTGATGGTCGAGTGCTCTCCACGGTTGGCCCAACACTTCTTTTATATATGTAAAATCTTGTTCAAAACAAAATCGATGACATGTATCAGACGGTAGGTAGATCACTAGATTGCTTATTCAAATTGAATTTCATCTCTTAATTAAAACTCCTATAAATTATTATGATAATAACCAATGATAATTTTATGATAAACTAATCGTGTACATTTGTCACTGCAGGAAGTACACATAAATGAATAAATAAATAAAATTCTGACAGCAATTTCCCATGGGCACCTGCTTTCTATTTTGAGTTGGACTAAAACTAAATAGTGATTTATTTCTTTATTTATGAGTTAGTACATACAGTAGTTATATTAAATTACAAATACTACATTTGCATGAAAAACTAGTTTTAATTTGAAAATTCAGTTTTGGAATCAAAGGCTGATTAGTAAAGGTACAATTGGTCCCACTGCCATTCCACTTATATGCATCCATATTTATATATTGGAGACATATCGTCCAATGAATGCTCCAAATTAAAGATATTTAATTGTTGAAGAATTATATATATATAAATATTATTCGTACTACTCACATAAGTGGAGCACATTTGTGGTTTCCATAGTTGTGAGACAGATCCGACCTAAACGTACCTAAAAGGAAGTCTTTTTTTTTACAAACCATAATGTTTTATCATAGCTCTTTCTTTAGGTTAAACTATGTTTTATGACAATCTTTTGTGGCAAAGCATTTCGTCTTTTATAAATTCGAATTCGTTAGGCCATCATTTATTCTTTATCAAACCCTTCTAGAACTCTTTCCCGTTAGATATTTTCTCTTTGATGTATAAAAAATTGGTTTAATTATTATGTTAGTTTCTATAATTTTATTAATTTTATAATTAGATTTTTATTACATATATTTTTTAATTAAATTTTTATATTATTTTTAATTTTGTGATTATATCTTTTTTATGTCAAAAACATTAAAATTAACAGAATATTTTTTTTAAAAAAATATGATTAAGGATCTAATTAGATTCTTAATTATTGTGGCTATTTTTAATTTGTAAAAAAATATTTTTTTAATTCTAATATTTTTTATATTATTTTTTATACTGATAAAGACTTAATTATAAAATTAAAAATAGTGTAAAAATTTAAATTAAAAAATATATATAAACCTAATTGTAAATTTAATAAAATTATAAAGAGTAATAAAATAATTAAATCTAAAAAATATTAGGTTGAAGAAAATGTTGTCTCAATTTAATTAGGATCATCATGATTAGCGTCTATTTTTTTTTTCAATTGTTTTTAAGTATCATCGTAATGAAAGAATTTCAAATAAAAGAAGTCGACGCAAAAAGTTTTCAAATATTAATTACTGTTGGAATTGGTCGACGCAAAATTAAATAATAATGTAAAAAACTAAAAATTTAAATTAAATTTAAAATAAATTTAAATAGAATTACCATCGAATATGGTTATTAAAAAAATAACTAAACTTAACATAATTTAAAAATTAAATTAACCTAACTAATTAAATTACTTAAAATAATTTGACCTAATAATTAACCTAATCACCCTAACTAACTAATAACCCTATACATACTGATACAGAAAGGAGGCATAAAACCAAAATTAATAATCCCTTACATGTACAAAGTAAAGTGATACAAAACGGGTCTTATAAATTATGTGAAAAAGGTCATAACAGAATTGGTTAGTGAGAAATGATATTAAGGCAAGAATGTGAAGTGATTTGTGAGTCTTCTCTCTTCTTTAATTCCTCTTTCTCATTATCTTTATTTCTTAGTTGTAGGTGATTTCACTGGAGCCAACCATTCATGCACATATATGCTTTAATTCCTTATATTATTCATATCATACGATACTATACATTTCATACCTTTATATTTGTGACTGAGTTGTACTGAATGTTCCTATACTTGCTGAAATAATATTCTTTTTATTCTCATCAGTAATAACTGGTGCCTTCATTGAGTTCAATGGCACATAGCACCCAATTGCAAACTATGCAGGCAGCCATTAATAAACTCACCGAACAATCTGACATTCACAATGAGCAACTCACGATGATTACGCAGTCTTTGGCAGTGATCCAAACACAGCTCAAGACACCATCGATCAACTCCCCGCACCACCGTCACAAATCCAATAGCTTCTTTCTGTCCAAATTTACTGGCGAGGAAGATGTCCTCTAGTGGTGGTACAGAGCTAAGCGATTTTTCAAGATCCATGAGGTATCGGAGGACCAAATGCTTGACATCGTCATGATGCACTTGAAAGGACGCGCGCTAGCTTGAATTTATCCATAGCTATTCAGATTCACTTTGGCCCCTCCCAATTCAATAACCCTAGAGAAGAGGCTACAAGAAAAATGTTGATTTAGTGAGGAATGTTAATCCGACGGTTACAAGTGAAAATTCGTCTCCAAAAAAGCGTACTGTCGGATTCCATAATTCATCCCTAATTTCGACATAAAAAGGGGCACAAATTTTTTTTATAAGTGCTAATTTTACCGTCTAAAATTTTTTACGATAATATGAATTATTAAAAAGCGGTGTTTTGGACAATGACGAGTATCTTACCGTCAGGTAAATCTGACGGTAAAATTGAATGAAATTTGAATTCAGAAACCTTTCTCCTTCATTTTTGTAACTTCGCCCTCTCCTCTCTCCTCTCTCAGTTCTTCTTGTAACATCTCGTCGTTGCCAGGGGTTTCATTACTATAAGAAATTACCGGAATAGCAACCGACACTACAAAAAAATGGAGCATTTGTAACAAAAAATTTGTATCAAATTTAAAATTGTTACAAATTATGATTTTTTTCGTAACAATAATTAATTATTGTTACAAAATAAGAATATTTTGTAACAATAAGAAAATTTGTTATAAAATATTTCAATATTTTGTAACAACGTGATTTCTTTTGTTACAAATTATGTTGGCTTTCGTATCAAATTATTGTTTTGTTGTAAAATGTTATAATATTTTGTAACAAAAGATTATATTATTGCAAAAATTCAAAATATTTTGTAACAAAATATTTTTTTATTTCAAAAGCTTTAAATATTTTGTAACAAAAAATTAATTCGTCACAAAATACAATATTTTTATAACAAGTTATTTATTTATCATAAAATTCAAATATTTTTTGTAACTAATAAAATATTTTGTTTCAACATATTAAATATAAGACTTCAAATTTTTTAAAATTAACATAATGAGTTATTTATGATTTATTATATTTATTTAAGATTTTATATTCAAATATTTATTTTATTAAAGTATTTAAGTCAAATTAATGATACTTTTAATTTAAAATTATTTTAAAAATTAAATAACAAGTCATTTATGATTTATTATATTTACTCAAAATAATTTTTTTAGAAATTTATATATTAAACGAGGTATTTTCTTATTTATAATTTAAAATTTTAGTAATTAAAAAAATATAAAAATTTTATATGATTTGACTTAAATATTTGAGATTTTAAAATTCAATACTTTAAATTTTATGAATAAAAAAATTAAATTAATTATTTTCAATTTTATTTTAATAAGAGTTTATTTAAAAATAATTTATAAATTAATAATAAAATAATATTTTAAAAATAATTAATTTAATTATTTCTAATTTTTAAAATTAAAATATTTATTTAAAAATAATTTAAAAATTTATAATTAAATGATATTTTTATATAATTATTATTAGATTAAAATTAATTTTTAATTATTATAATATCTTTATTTTTATTAAAAATACTTAAATTACCTAAACTCTAACCCTAATACAGCTCACACTCACCCCACCCCCTAAATCTAGTAGTCGTCAGCCTTCCCCTTCCTAAAACCCTTACCAGCGGGAAAGAAAAGAAAGAAAGTAAGAGAAAGGGGAAACGGAAACAGGGGAAAGAGGAAGAAGAGAAGGAGAGAGGGAAGGAGTTTAAATTAATTAGAATTTTTATACAGTCTTTATTGGATATTTGGTATAATTGAAATTATAATTTTAGTAATTGAAAAATAAGAAAGAATTGTATAATTTAATTTAAATAAATTCTATTATGAATGAATTATGTTCTATTTTATTAATTTGTACTCTTTTTGGAGATTAATTTATTAGAAATGATTAGTTTGATTTTTATAAATGCTTTAAGTTTAAGTCAGTTAATATTTATCCACAATTTTTATTATAATTAGATATTTTATAAATTGAAATTAAAATTTTAGAGATAGAAAAATAATGAAAAGTTATATCATTTAAATTGAATAATTAATATTGAGTTTAAACTATATTTTATAAAAATGTCATTAATATGTTTATTTTACAAATTAAATTAGAAATAATTAATTGAACTTAGTAATATGATGATAAATAATGTCCCTAAATATTTTTAACGGAGTATATTTGATTTTAAAATTATTCTACCTTCCAATTTTATCAAAATATCTATTCATATCTATCCATATTCTTTTACAAAATCCCTAATTTTTTAATCCTAATTTTCAAATTGGAACCCTAATTATAAATCCCTAATCAGAAACCTAATTTCCCTTTTCCCCAGCCCTAAAGCATGCAGCCCCCACCCCCTTTCTTCCTAAACACTAACACAAAAACAAAAGAAAGAAACGCAGAAATGGAAAGGGAGAATAGAGAGCTTGGAATCGGAGAAGAGGGAGCCACACTCTGCGCCGTCCAGCTCGCTGCCGCTGCATCTCGCCTGTGCTGTTATCCATGCCCATCGCCGTTCAGCCGTTGCTAACTCGCCTTGCCATCGCGGGTTGTTGTCGTTGATGTCCAGCTGCTCACCATGTCATCGATGTCGTCGGGATGAGAAGGATGCACGTGAAGGAGGAGCACGACCTGCTGCGAGAGGCCGTGTGCTGTGGCTGTCGCTGAAGCCCGCCACCGTCATCGCAGTTGATAAAGCCACTAACGTCGTCACTGTTCGCCGCTGGAAGGGGATTTCATCACCGCCATTTCTGTCACTGCCGACGAGCACGAAGGGAGAGATAGGAGTTCATAGAGAAGAGAGACGTAACGGGGAAGACAAGGGCTCATAACACTGCTGCTGTTGCTGGAGATGGAGGTTGCGGTCGAGCTGCACGCCGCTGCCGTCAGAGGAAGCTACTGCTACTGTGTGTACAGAGAAGAGGAGCGTCGCGAGAATCAAGGGAAGAAGACGATGTTCCGTCGCTACTTCTGGTTTCTGGAATCTGAGAAAGTGCCACTGCCATTGCTGTTTGTTGGGTTCAAGATCGCTGCTGCTGTTCTTACTCTGTTCTGCCTCTGCTTCTAGTTTCGTAGTTGCTGGAGCCTTTGCCGCTGGGAACCAATATTGGAGCTACCTAGAACCATTTTGGTTGCTGCCCAGGAAACAAAATGAGTGTTGGAACTACCAACGGAGCTGCTGTGTTTAGCAATTTTCATGAGTTTCGACATCGAGGTAGGGGATTTATTTTTAAAGTTAAACGTTTTTAATTTTAGAATGCCTATAAAGTTATTTGGATAATTGCAAATAGTTAATAATGATTAAGGGTTGATTAATTGATGTGAATTGTTTGAAACATGTTCGAGAATAGTTAGTTGGAGTGATTATTCTGATTTATTATTAGAATTGAATGTGGTTGTGATTACGCTGAATTGTAATTAAACTTAGATGCGGTTGTGAATTGTATTTTGAATTATTGATTATTGTGATGAATTAGCTGAGATTCTGATCTTCAATGATTTATTTTGAATTGTTTGATATTGAATTGAAAATTTGATATATTGGAATGGTGGTAAAATGAATTTGTGACGGGTTGAAATTGGTTGAAATGTGGCTGCAAATGGTGATTCATTTAATGTTACTTATTAAATTGAAATATGATGAGTTAATTATTGAATGAAATGTATTTGAGAAAAGTTAGTTGTGATTATTCTGAGTTATGATTGAAGTTGGATGCGGATGTGAATTGAGTTTAGGTTATGGCTGGGATATTGACTGGCTTCGTTGTCGTGAGTAGTTAACTGATGAGATTTACTTTGGTTTGAGGCTGCAATTGTTATTGGTTTTCTGATTATTTTAGAATTGTTGGAAATTCTGATTTTAGCCGATTATGCCAAGTTGTTATTATTGTTGATTTATGTTTAATTAGAGTTGATTTTGAGGACGGTTAAAGGATTGAAGGTTGACTACTGAACTATTTTCTTAAAATATGATCTTTAGAATAAAATGGTAACTTTGCTAATAACTAAATTACTTTAAAAACAACTAGAAATATAAAAAATTTTGTGTTTCAAATACTAGTTATGAATTCTTGAAGCTGAACTAGTTTACTTTTAAAGAATAGTTTATGGAAACTCTTATTTTAATTAATGTTAGAATGTTAGTTGTTAAACTGATTTATGATGAGATGATTATTGAGATTCTGTTGTTGTGATAACTGCTGATAAAAGAGCTGGAGATTTGTTGAGAAAGAGGGAACCCGTAAGGGTGTCTAAGTCTAAGTTTTAGGAGAGGTGCTGTCGGAATTTTGTAAAATTTGAGGTTTTACTTGAAAAAGTTATTTTAGATGGAAAGTTATATTATTGGTAGAAATTGTGTTTTGTAGTGATTGTTTGACAATTGATACATATGTAAATCTAATGACTTTGTTCACTAAGTTGTGATTGAATTGTGATTAATTAGTCCAAGTTTATATATTGAATTGTTAATTCTTGATAAGTTGCATTCTTGATTGGCTAGTTTTGAACTTTGAGAATAGATTCTTAAAGAATTAGTTAATTTTAACTTGTAAGTTCTAACTTAATTTTTACTCGAATGAAGATAGTGTTATGTGTTATTTTTTTATTTTGGTTTTCATTGTTTATATTTGCAGGGGTACAAAATTGATGACAACATGATAGACTTTATATTGACAGAAATATGTCAGAAGAGTCAAGAATTATAAATTCGATATAATATAATTTTATGTTAGGAAAAAGTTATGTTTAGTTAAATTTGTAGAACTTATTTTATTGTAAAAGAATCTTAATGACATGTAAGATATTTTAATTATCTATATGATTATATATCATATAAATGTTGAGTTAGTGGAATTAGAAAATTAATTGATATATCAATTATTTAATTAAATGTTTCAAAATGAGCTTTATATTTTTTGTAACTGAAAGAAAGAAAATGTTACAAAATCAAGTTACATTTTGTAACAAAATTTTATGATAGGAAAAATTAGATTGTCACCAAAAATATTTTGAAGATCAAAATTTGTTACCACTTTTGTAACGACTTCTAGTTTTTTGTATCATGAAAATTTGTTACAAAATATCATTTTGAATTGTAACAGTTCCATTTTTTGTTACAAAAATTTTTTGTAACGGGACATACTGCAACGGCCCTTTTTTTTTGTTACAAAATCCTTTTGTTTCAAAATTTCGATTTTTTGTAACAATTTTTTTGTTACAAATATTGCTTTTTCTTGTAGTGCGATTTAGCGACTGATTTGGGTGGTCGCTAAAACCATGGTCGCTAATAAAAAAATAGCGACCAACTTCAGTCGCTAAACTTTAGCGACTGATTTTAGCCACCGATTTGTTAACAAGGCCACCAAACCCTCAACAAAGAGCATTGGTCACTAAATTGTGACCAAATTTTCCGGCACCAAATCGGTCTCTGAGTAAATCGGTCGCTAAATAGCGACCAACCTTTCGGTCGCTAAATCGCTCGCTAATTTGCGACCAGTTTTTCGGTCTCCAATTCGCAACCGTTATTTCGGTCGCTAAATCAGTCAATAATTTGTGACCAACATTTTAGTCTCTAATTTGGTCGCTATGTGTGGACCTATATTTTAGCAACCAATATTTTAGTCGCTAAATCGGTCGCTAATTAGCAACCAAGCATTTTAGTGAATCATAATTTTTTAATTTTCATTTTTACTAAATTTTTATATTTATGCAATCAAATATTGAAAAACCATCAACAAAAAACCTACACTTTAACACATAAAAGTAAACAACACTTAAACAATAACCAAAATATCATAACACACTTAAACAATAACCAAAATAACTCATCAATTCAATATCATAGATAACAATAATAAGTAACACTCTCATATTAATAATTACATCATTTAAAGTCTATTAACTAACTAGCATCACAACTACTAATCACTCTTCAGACGTACGTTCACCATCTTCATCCTCTCCTATATTTGTTTCTCTACCTTCTAGTTGAGAAATCAGAATTTTAAAATTAAGTTTTTTCCATCATTTCTACATTGTTTCAAAAAGAAATAATTAATTCCGTTACAAGCTTCTTTGCAAGTCTCCAATTCAAGAAATTCCAAGATAGTAGCTGATTACCCGACAGGCCAATCGAACACCAACATCTTCATCATGAAGATGCAAAACCAAACGAGGGAGAGCAGCATGTACCTTGAAAAGACACTACAAGAAAATAAGCTTTCTGCAACGCTTTAAAAGTGTGCCGAAAAGTGCAAAAAAGCATGCCAATAGCTTTTCGGCACGCTTTTTGAGCTATCGGCACGCTTTTAAAAGGGTCACATCTACCAGCGTGCCGGTTGCTATATCGTCACACTTTTGTGGATCTATCGACACGCTTTTTTTGTTGGCACGCTTTCATCTCTTGCCACACTTAAAAAGCGTGGCCATAGCGTACCTATAGGTTTTAACCTATAGGTACGATTAAAAAGCGTACCGAAAAGTGCACATATCGCCACGCTTTTAAAACGTCCCAGAATGTATGCTTTGGGTACTCTTTAAAAGCGTGAAGATAGGGGAAGATATGGCTACACTTTTTAAACGTGCCAATAGGGTAAACATATGGCTACACTTTTTAAGCGTGCCGATAGCTGAAACAATGGCCACGCTTTTGAAGCGTGCCAGGTTTGTGGGATATGGCCACGTTTTAGTAGGAGTAACAAATCTACTATTCTACTACATAATTTTATATGATCTGCCTAATTAAAGAGAAGAATAGAAGGAATAGAAGATAGTAGAATGAGAAGCAGTGAATTCCATTCATGTGAAAAATTTAGAAATGTAACAACACTCCAATTTTACATATACCTAAAATCAAACCAATGAAATCAAAATTATTATTAGAAATGAAATATATATATATATATATATATATATTTCTTAATAATAATAATCCTGAATCCCAGCCACCCCACTTTAACACAGCATGCATTCTCCATTTTTAAAACACTGGTCTAGCTGCCAAAATCTGTTCAGTGAGTTTGTTGTCCTTGCCAATCTTGTGATTGGTGAATGTCTCAAGATTTCTCTGAAACAACCCAGCAAGCTTCAAGAGTGTCTCATTATAGGCCTTTTTGTTTGGCTACTGGAGAATACATAAATCAAAACAAAATGTTAAATTTAAAGACATTGACAAATGATAGAAAAAAAAGTGTTAATAGAGTTAAAAGAAAATTACTAACAGTGTTAATAAGATCAAGAGTTTGTATTGAATCAACAACCATAGCACGAGAGAAAAGAAGCTGGACTTTCTTCAATATGTCCTGAAAACATGAAATAAATTAAGATAAAAAAGTACACAAGTAAAGGCTACTTTCATATCAACTAAAGTAAAGGCTCCAATTAATAAACCTAAGGTCTTATTAGGTTGATATATTTAGGGTTAAGTGACATAGACTCTTAGTCCATAACTGTAGGATGCCATTAATTGGTGGTGGTTGGATTTCGGCATTTTTGGCTGATACTATTTTCTTGTTCTTATTAGTAACTTAGGTAACTTAGTTTCATTCCAAACTATAATGTTATGATTTCAAAACAAGAATAAAAATACATCATGAACCTAGGGTAGATTAAAATTGAATAATTGCTATAATCTTATGCCATGCAATTTATTACTCTTCCCAAGATGAAATCTAAAGGAAATAATAAAAAGCTGAAGATTTCAACAAAACATTACTGCAAAGCTGTGTTTGGAAAAATCTTGAGTTAAGCTATGATTTATAGCATAGCATTAGCCAAAAAAAATTCTAGGATTCAATTGCACATATGCACATGAATAACACAATCACAAAAACCTTAGAGTTTACCTTGATCTTCTTGCCGGTGTTTACATTAATAATAAACTCGCCCTTGCGGATCACACCCTCGTAAATTCTTCAACACCCAAAGCCGGGGGGTAGGAAAAATGAGAAAACAATCCAATAATTTTGTGTTATTTACAAAGTTAACACATTCAAAACAAAATATATGCAGACAAACACACACACAGGGAAAGTGATAAAATGGTTAATGGTGAGAGTGAAATGAGTAAATCTCGGTTGTGGGAGAACAAAATGCTCAGGAGGGGGAGGAGGGGAGGGGTAGTAAAATGATTTTGTTAGAAAAAGAGAGTTGAGGAGTATATTGGGAGGTGACAAAATGCTGAGGAGGGCATTCAGATTGTTGGTATTAGAATCAGACTAGGAGAGTGCTAGGTCTCTCAAAAGCCTGCCATTTGTCACACATTGTTTTTTCCTTTCTCAGTAAAGAACACATGACCTGGGGAAGGGTAAAGCCACATTGGATTTTACCATTTCCTTCAGTTTCTGTACTGTTTGATCTCTTTTCTACCTACAATTGGTACCAGTTGTTACATAGTCATATGAGATGTGACTTCTTTTTGTAATCATGTGAGCTCTAAAGTACTTCGACCACTCATGTACGATTATGCCGCCAAGAATTGCTCTCATCTCATAACAGCCGACTTCTCTTACTTGATACTGCCATATATATGTTGAAAAAGAGTTTGAAGTTATATTACCTTAAATATGTCAACTGGCCAAACTGCCCTTCTGATGCCAGGGCATTTTGGCCAGTTTCACTGACCTTTTCTTTACTGTTTTTAGGGTAGTTTCATGCATTTCCTTAGAAAATAAGCTAGTTTTGGGTAGATATTCAATTACATATTGATTCAAGCATACATTGTGCACTTTACATGATTTCATGAGGATTTTGCATGACTTTTATGACAAATTTGATGTTGCATTTCCCATGACTTGGACCAGAACTTTGATGCACTTGATTGCTTGATTTCAGGACAAAGGAAGCAAAGAAGAACCACATTAGTGGTTACGTTAGTTACACAAACGTGGGCACTAACGTGGAATGGGAGTAACTTGCAAAGTTAATGAGAAAAGTAATCGCCAATAATGCTCTCGAAGCCATCATTGCCCACGTTAAGAGTCACGTTAACTAAGTTAACGTGAACTCTAACGTGGAAGAAAGGAAAGGGAGCCAACGTTAGTGACACTTAACATTATCACTAACGTTGGACCAAGCTCATAAGTGGCCACGTTAAGAGCCACGTTAACTTAGTTAACGTGGCCTCTAACGTTAAGAAGTAAAGGGGAAGCCAACGTTAGTGACATTCAACTTTGTCACTAGCGTTGGCCAAGTCACAATAAGCCACGTTAACTCCCATGTTAACCTAGTTAACGTGGAAGCTAACGTGAAGAAAGTGGGTGGTCGACAACGTTAGTGACACCAAACATTGTCACTAACGTTGGGATTAACCCACATAAGCCCCAATAAGCCACGTTAACTCCCACGTTAACCTAGTTAACGTGGAAGCTAACGTGAAGAAGGATGGTGATCGCCAACGTTAGTGACACCTAACATTGTCACTAACATTGGAAGGAGCCCACACAAGCCACAATGAGCCACGTTAACTCCCACGTTAACTTAGTTAACATGGAAGCTAACATGAGGAGGAGAGATGATGAGCCAACGTTAGTGACATTCACCTTTGTCACTAACGTTGGAGATGGCTAGCACAGCCACGTTAGAGGCCACGTTAACCTAGTTAATGTGGACTCTAACGTGGGAGCTAAGGGCACATTGGAACGTTAGTGACAAAGGTAAGTGTCACTAACGTTCTCGAAGGTTGGCAAGCATACGTTAAAAGAGCCACGTTAACTAAGTTAACGTGGACTCTAACGTAAGGAAGGGGGAGACTTCTCAACGTTACTGGGAAAGGTGAGTCCTAATAACGTGTGCGAAGGACATAGAGGCAACGTTAGTGGCAACGTTTGTGCCACTAACGTTGAAGTTAACGTGGCTCTTACTTTGGTAAGGAACGTTAGTGAAAAAGGTAATTGTCACTAACGTTCTCGAACCCATATTTTCACTGAATGTTAACACCACTAACGTCCTAAGCTAAAGTCTCTGCCCACTTCACACTTTCTCTCTGCAAGTAAAGCCAAGCCCAATGAAGAAGATAACTGCTTCAAACTCAAGATCCAAAGGCCCATACCCAAGACTTGAAGAGCCAACTAGAAGATCAGAAGAGTAGTATATATAGGAGTAGCTTTGAATTGAAAAAGAGGGAGTTGGAAATTATAGGGAGCCTCTTGGCATAGAACTACTCTCTGTATTTTACTTTCTCTGCTCTTCTAGTTTCATCATGTATTCTCCATCTTTGTTTTCATTTTCCAGAGCTATGAACAACTAAACCCCTTTCATTGGGTTAGGGAGCTCTGTTGTAATTTGATGGATCAATACTAGTTTTCATTATTCTTCTTCTATCTTTTCTCTTGATTTTACTTGAAAGCTTTTGATCTTCATCCAATTGGGTAGTTATCTTGGAAAATAAGCTATTCAAACTTGGATCTCTTCTGAACCTTGAAAGAGGAATGAAGAGATCATGCTAGAAATGCTTTCTCATGCTGGACCAAATTGGGTTTAGATGGATATGCGACTATAATCCTCTCAACACTTGATTTGGGAAATGCATGTGGTATAATCAGTGACCATACTTCATCTCTTCTCATGAGCAATTGACCAAGGAATTGGCTATTGATCAAGATTTGAGAGATTGAATTACAAGGAATTTTAATTCGATCACTTAAGATTGCCAAGGAGATCAATGAGTGCATTGATTGAGGAAGAGATGAAAAATGAAATTGATCCGGAGAATGCAACATCTTCGAGCCCAATGAACTCCCCATTTCTGATCTTACCCATTCTCTTTATTTTCTGTCATTTACTTTTATGAGCAATTACCCCATTCCCATTTAAGATTCTGCAATTTACTTTCCGTCATCTACATTTATCTCTTTATTTCCAGCATTTACTTTTCTGTTATTTACTTTCCCGCCATTTAATTTTCTGCAATTCTCAACTCAAATTCTGATTCGCTCAACTAGAACATTCCTCTAATTAAAGTTGCTTGATCAATCAATCTCTGTGGGATTCGACCTCACTCTATTGTGAGTTTTTACTTGACGACAAATTCGGTACACTTGCCGAAGGAAATTTGTTATGAGACAAGTTTTTCGTGCATCAAGTTTATGGCGCCGTTGCCGGGGATTGATTGTGCATCAACAATGATTAAATTGGAAGATAACTAGATTGAGCATTTTTGTTTTGTTTGATTTAATTTTCTGTTTGAGTAATTTACTTTCAGTTCTGGTTAATTTCTTCCCTTCCCCCTACTTTGTCAATTTTCTTTGTTATTTACAATTCAGTTCACTAATCCACTAACTGTTTGATATATTGCATCACTCACACTAACAGTAACTCTAACAGAATACTTTCTGCATTTACTTTCCTTGCTTGTGCTTTGTTAGTTGTATAACAGGGAGAAGAAGCAGGGCTTCAACTTCCTTTGATTCTGAACCTGAGAGAACCTTCTTTAGATTAAGGAGGGAAGCAAGAGGAAAAAGAGTAGTTGGTGCTGAGGACGAGGAGGAATACTTTGAACCAAACATGGAAGAAAACATGGAGAACCATCATGAAGAAGAGGCTTACAACCATGGCGGAGGAGGTCGAGAAAATCATGCTAGGGAGGATAGAAGAGTTTTAGGCTCTTACATCAATCCAAACCCAGGAAACTGTGGAAGTAGCATTCAAAAGCCAACCATCCATGCCAACAATTTTGAACTAAAACCACAGCTCATCACCCTTGTTCAGAACAACTGTTCGTTCGGAGGAAGTGTCCAAGAAGACCCCAATCAACATCTAACCACCTTCATGAGAATATGTGACACAGTGAAGTCTAATGGTGTTCATCCTGACGCCTATAGACTGCTCTTATTTCCATTCTCACTCAAGGATAAGGCAGCCAAGTGGCTGGAGTTTTTCCCAAAGGAGAGCTTGACGACTTGGGAAGATATGGTGAACAAATTCTTAGCACGATTTTACCCCCCTCAACGAATCAATAGGCTGAGAGCTGAGGTCCAAACTTTCAGGCAACAAGATGGTGAGACTCTGTATGAAGCATGGGAGAGGTTTAAAGACCTAACAAGGAGGTGCCCACCAGATATGTTCAACGAATGGGTGCAGCTGCACATTTTCTATAAAGGCCTGTCATATGAATCAAAGAAGGCAGTAGACCATTCATCCGGAGGATCTTTGAACGAGAAGAAGACCATTGAGGAAGCCATAGATGTCATTGAAACAGTAGCAGAGAATGATTATTTCTATGCTTCTGAAAGAGGCAACACTAGAGAAGTAATGGAGCTAAACAATGTAGATGCTCTGCTGGCCCAAAACAAGCTCATTACCCAGCAGCTGGTTGACCTCACCAAGAAGATGGAGAGGAACCAAGTAGCAGCAATCACTACTTCATCAACAACCCATGAAGGAGTGAATGAAGAAGCAGAAGGTAGTCAGGAGCAAGCCAACTACATTGGGAATTCACCTAGGCAAAACCATGATCCATACTCTAAGACCTATAACCCTGGATGGAGGAATCACCCAAACTTTGGGTGGGGAAATCAACAAGACCAAAGCCTTGATCAAAGACGCCCAAATCCCAACAATGCAGCTCACCAACATTTCACATCTAGACCATATCAACACTCCCATAACAACAGCTCTCCACATCCATATCAAAAGCAAAATAACTTACCTCATCCTTCCACCTCTAATCCCGATCTACAATCATTTGATGACAGACTCACAAGGATTGAGAATCTACTTGAAAACATAGGCAAGAAGATTCAAGACAACAAGGTGTTCAAGGAGGAAGTGCGAGCCAATTTCAAAAACCAGGGAGACACAATCAAGAGATTGGAATCCCAAGTGGGGTATCTCTCTGAGCAGATTCCCAAACCCACAGATGGATTCCCAAGTGACACAGCGAAGAATCCGAGAGGTAAAACAAAGAAAGTAAGATGCGAAGATTGCAAGATTGTCACTATAAGTGATAAGGAGATTGAGGACAAGCCAAACAAGTCGGCATAACAACCTGGAGACATCTCAGCAGAGAAGGAGGAAAAAGATTACCAAGAACCAGAAATCTCATAACAGGAGCTGCTGAGACTCTATGCACCTTTTCCCCAACTGCTCAATGGTGCTGTGGAGAAGAGAATATACTCAAGGTTTCTAGATTTGTTTGCATCTCTGCATGTTAACATACCATTCATCAAGACTATTCAACAAATGCCTGCATACATCAAGTATATGAAGGAGCTGCTTCCCAGGAAAAGCTCACTCAAGGGAGGCCAAACTATAGTGATGAACAAAGAGTGTAGTGCCCTCATTCAACTACAGTTGCCTACAAAAAGAAAAGATCCAGGGAGTTTTCATGTGCCCTATACCATAGGAGAAACAATGTTTGATAAGGCACTCTGCGATTTGGGAGCAAGCATCAACTTAATGCCCTTATCCCTGGTGAAGAGGCTAAAGATCAATGAGATAATGCCCACAGATGTAGTCATTAGACTAGCAGACAAAACTCAAAAACAAGTAATAGGAGTGGTGGAAAATGTGTTGGTAAAGGTTGGGAAATACTTTCTTCCCACAGACTTTGTCATCCTGGACATGGAAGAGAGTCACACCCACCCAATCATATTGGGAAGACCATTCCTAGCTACAGCCAGAGCACTCATAGATGTGGAGCGAGAGGAGCTAATATTAAGGATCCATGATGAATGACTCAGCTTTAATGTCTTCAAACTCTCACAAGAAGCAGACCAAGAGAACAAAGAACCAAGCAAAGATCATAATGAGATGCTGAAAGAGGAAGCAAGCACTGAAGCACAATCAGCCCACCTGGGAAAGCCCTTGGTTGATGAACAAGGAAATAAGCAGTTGTCACAGCTCAAGGAAAAGTTGGAGGAACCTAAACCACCAGAGACATGTGAAGACAACAACAAAATTCCCTTAGAAGAAGAAGTCACAAAGAGCAAGGCAATATTAAAAGGGACAAAGAAGAATGTACCAAGGGGGTGGAGGAACAAGAAGATCCCTACGGAAGACTTCTCTCCAGGGGATAAAGTGATCTCAGCTTACTTCCCAGATATCCCCCCTAATCTCCCCACTGTACCATCTCAGTTACCTAAGGTCTTCACTATCAACATAGTTCTCTCCTTGGAACATATAGAGATCATTGATACAACCAATGGATATAAGTCCACAGCAAGAGGGGAGGACTTTAAGCATTACCAACCACCCTGATGAGGGAGAAACGTCAAGCTAGTGACGCTAAAGAAGCGCTTCATGGGAGGCAACCCATGTTTTATATGCTTTTAGAAAATAGTGAATAAGTAAATATTCATGAATTCCAACCCAGACTTGACAAACACCTGGTGAAATCCGTAATAGGCAGTATATAGTGAAGAACAAGTTTGGTGTTCAAAGCATGCCAAGAAAGCATGAATGCAATTGAGAGCATGCTAGTTTTGGAGCTTTGAACAGAACTTTTCATCACAGTGCTCCAAACTAAGTTTGGTGTCACCCCATGGTGCCACCAATGTGCATATAAGGATATACAGTTAGTTAGTTAGTTGGAGTTCATGAATAAACAAAATCTTTTCTTCTTTTTATTATTCTAGCCGTAGAGTTTAAATTTTTTTTATATTAATTCTTACTTTTCTTATTTTATCTTTATAAGGAGCACAGAGAGAGCTTCAACTACAGATGATGGGGCAGCAAGAGGAGTCACTCTCAAGATGGATGACTCAACAAGGAGAGTGGCAAAAGCAAATGATGGATCAGCAATTGAGTCAAGGACAACAATGGAGTGAAACATTTCACTGGATGGAGCAAAGGCAAAATAAGCAACAAGAATCCATCCAGAGGCTAATCAACATCCAAGCACATCAAGGTGCACATATACATGAGATGCATCGAAGACAAATAGAACAGGCAGAACTATTGGACGAGCAAAGGGCATTCGCAGAAGGAGTTTACCTGAGCGAGACTGGGCATCATATAAATACTCAAGCCAGGCTCGGTTACTTGGTAGGACAGCTGCCTATATTGCATCCAGGAATCACAAGGTATGAAGAAATGAGGGATGAATTAGCACGAGAAGAAAGACAAAGGGTGGAAGAGAGTCATGAATCAGTGAGGAAGGCACTTCAGGATTGGAAGCAAGCAAGATTGGCACGGATGTGAGGGAATGCAAGAGGACACAAAGAAGACAAACAAGGAGGAAAGCATGGGCATCCACAAGAGTAAAAGGTGGTGGAGTTCCTTCTTTGGTCCATCTTTCTCTATGCTTTAAATAAGGAAGATCTTGTATGAAATAGAACTTGCTTCCATGTTAGTTTGAATTATTTTTATTTTGTCTTCTAAGTTTTTGGTTGAAGAGGTCTATGTTTGCTAATCTTTATGTCACTACATCCGTACTTTGCTTACTTGTATGCTTGTCCCTTTGAATCAAATGAAAAAGAGAATGAGTGTTTCAAAAGACCAGAGAGGAGTTCATACTATGGAGTAAGTTCATGAGTTTATGGTATAGTCATAAGTTAGCTAAGTTGGTTCAACCATAAGGTGGGAAGACAACTATCTGTCATGAATACTAGGCTTGAGACACACCCCATGAGACTAGCTAAATAAGAAGATCCTAATAAGAAAAAGGGAAAGAACAATAAAGGTTGAAAAATAAAAGAAAAAGAGTAAGCAATAAGGCTAGGCACCAATGGTTTTAATCTTAAGGCATGTGTCTATGGTGCTCCTGTGTGAGGGATCTACTTGGATGAATAAGCTCTTAGGGGTGCCTTATCACTTGGTAACTTGGGTTAACTAACTCGGGATTATCAGCTGAAAGTCCACTATCAAGAGTAACCTTCACCACAGAGCATTTAGTAACCCAAAGAGGTGCTGGACACTAAGGTCTCAAGAAAAGAAAATAAATAAACTATATGCCTGTGGTGTGTATGTATGGGGGAAAGAGACTTGAGGGAGTAAGTCCTTAGGGGTGTCTTAACACCTAGCACCTTGAACCAACTGGTTCGGGAGTGTTGGCTGAAACCTTATCTTAAAGAGTCGCCCCCTTACAGAGCACTTAGCCTAAGAACACAAATAAGCCCTGAAATAACAATAAAAGGATCAATGAATAAAAGTCTCATGGGATGCAATCACAGTGAGTATTCTAGGACATGATAAAGGTCTGAAAGCCAGGAATGAATCTAAGTTGCTATGCATGAAACCACCATAAAACCAGGGGCATGACCTCCACAAGAATGACTCATTTCTCTTGGCATTCCATTCATCATTCTCTTGTTCCAGTACTTGCTTAGGGACAAGCAAGCTTTAAGTTTGGTATTGTGATGCCAGGACATTTTGGCCAGTTTCACTGACCTTTTCTTAACTGTTTTTAGGGTAGTTTCATGCATTTCCTTAGAAAATAAGCTAGTTTTGGGTAAATATTCAATTACATCTTGATTCAAGCATACATTGTGCACTTTACATGATTTCATGAGGATTTTGCATGAATTTTATGACAAATTTGATGTTGCATTTCCCATGACTTGGACCAGAACTTTGATGCACTTGATTACTTGATTTCAGGACAAAGGAAGCAAAGAAGAACCACATTAGTGGCTACGTTAGTTACACTAACGTGGGCACTAACGTGGAATGGGAGTAACTTGCAAAGTTAATGAGAAAAGTAATCGCTAATAACGCTCTCGAAGCCATCATTGCCCACGTTAAGAGTCACGTTAACTAAGTTAACGTGAACTCTAACGTGGAAGAAAGGAAAGGGAGCCAACGTTAGTGACACTTAACATTATCACTAACGTTGGACCAAGCTCATAAGTGGCCACGTTAAGAGCCACGTTAACTTAGTTAACGTGGCCTCTAACGTTAAGAAGTAAAGGGGAAGCCAACGTTAGTGACATTCAACTTTGTCACTAGCGTTGGCCAAGTCACAATAAGCCACGTTAACTCCCATGTTAACCTAGTTAACGTGGAAGCTAACGTGAAGAAAGTGGGTGGTCGACAACGTTAGTGACACCAAACATTGTCACTAACGTTGGGATTAACCCACACAAGCCCCAATAAGCCACGTTAACTCCCAAATTAATCTAGTTAACGTGGAAGCTAACGTGAAGAAGGAAGGTGATCGCCAACGTTAGTGACACCTAACATTGTCAATAACATTGGAAGGAGCCCACACAAGCCACAATGAGCCACATTAACTCCCACGTTAACTTAGTTAACGTGGAAGCTAACGTGAGGAGGAGAGATGATAAGCCAACGTTAGTGACATTCACCTTTGTCACTAACGTTGGAGATGGCTAGCACAGCCACGTTAGAGGCCATGTTAACCTAGTTAACGTGGACTCTAACGTGGGAGCTAAGGGCACATTGGAACGTTAGTGACAAAGGTAAGTGTCACTAACGTTCTCGAAGGTTGGCAAGCCTACATTAAAAGAGCCACGTTAACTAAGTTAACGTGGACTCTAACGTAAGGAAGGGGGAGACTTCTCAACGTTACTGGGAAAGGTGAGTCCCAATAACGTGTACGAAGGACATAGAGGCAACGTTAGTGGCAACGTTTGTGCCACTAACGTTGAAGTTAACATGGCTCTTACTTTGGTGAGGAACGTTAGTGAAAAAGATAATTGTCACTAACGTTCTCGAACCCATATTTTCACTGAACGTTAACACCACTAACGTCCTGAGCTAAAGTCTCTGCCCACTTCACACTTTCTCTCTGCAAGTAAAGCCAAGCCCAATGAAGAAGATAACTGCTTCAAACTCAAGATCTAAAGGCCCATACCCAAGACTTGAAGAGCCAACTAGAAGATCAGAAGAGTAGTATATATAGGAGTAGCTTTGAATTGAAAAAGAGGGAGTTGGAAATTATAGGGAGCCTCTTGGCATAGAACTACTCTCTGTATTTTACTTTCTCTGCACTTCTAGTTTCATCATGTATTCTCCATCTTTGTTTTTATTTTCCAGAGCTATGAACAACTAAACCCCTTTCATTGGGTTAAGGAGCTCTGTTGTAATTTGATGGATCAATACTAGTTCTCATTATTCTTCTTCTATCTTTTCTCTTGATTTTACTTGAAAGCTTTTGATCTTCATCCAATTGGGTAGTTATCTTGGAAAAGAAGCTATTCAAACTTGGATCTCTTCTGAACCTTGAAAGAGGAATGAAGAGATCATGCTAGAAATGCTTTCTCATGCTGGACCAAATTGGGTTTGGATGGATATGTGACTATAATCCTCTCAACACTTGATTTGTGAAATGCATGTGGTATAATCAGTGACCATACTTCATCTCTTCTCATGAGCAATTGATGAAGGAATTGGCTATTGATCAAGATTTGAGAGATTGAATTACAAGGAATTGTAATTCGATCACTTAAGATTGCCAAGGAGATCAATGAGTGCATTGATTGAGGAAGAGATGAAAAATGAAATTGATCCGGAGAATGCAACATCTCCTGAGCCCAATAAACTCCCCATTTCTGATCTTACCCATTCTCTTTATTTTCTGTCACTTTTATGAGCAATTACCCCATTCCCATTTAAGATTCTGCAATTTACTTTCCGTCATCTACATTCATCTCTTTATTTCTAACATTTACTTTTCTGTTATTTACTTTCCCGCCATTTAATTTTCTACAATTCTCAACTCAAATTCTGATTCGCTCAACTAGAACATTCCTCTAATTAAAGTTGCTTGATCAATCAATCCCTGTGGGATTCGACCTCACTCTATTGTGAGTTTTTACTTGACGACAAATTCGGTACACTTGCCGAAGGAAATTTGTTATGAGACAAGTTTTCCGTGCATCACCTTCCTCCAACTTAAATGCCAACGCTACAAGTGGCCCATCAGGACTTTCAGTCAACTCAACCTGAAAGTGCATAGATAACTTAACCTGAAAGAACTTATTATATAAATATTGCTCTCATAAATTTCACTACCAGAAATAAAATCTCTCACACAGGGTTGAAGTATTGATAATTAAAGTTTATAAATGAAATAATTATGAAAATACTTGAGAACGTGCACAGAAACATACTTGAACATTGGAATTGAAAAGAGTTGCAATGGGATAGTTCCAGTGAGACGATTTGATTAAAGATCCCTATCCAAGATGGCCACATACATAAGTTGTTTCATGCATGCATATAAGGATAGAAGAAGTGGCTAAAAAGGTAAATTGAAGTGTAGTCTTACAAATGTTTGAGAGTGGAAAGTTGAGCCCATGAAGCTGGTACAGAGCCAATGAAGTTATTGCCAGCAAGATTCAGATATTGCAGGGTTGTCAAGTTGGAAACGTAATCAGGCAAGGGGCCTGAAAGTTTGTTGTTCTGCAATTCCCTACAACATCAAAAGGGTTAATTTACTTAAGATAAATGTTATCTGATTAGGTGGAAGAAGACAAGTTACAAGGTAACCAAATATTTCAATTTGAGAATTGAGGGAGAAAGTGTTCCAGAGAATCTAATTGAATCCAGGGCCTGCACATTTATTATAAGTGAAATATCTCTTATCCCAAACCTTAAGAAATTGAAAAACAAGGTGAATAATAAAATGAATGGACTTACAAAGATACAACATGTCTGAATCTCTAAATAATCTATATAAAAAGTAAGAAAGAAGTTACTTCCCAGAACTGCTCACAGAAAGAACAGAGTATGAATCATGTGGAACAAGTGTACTAATGTGCTTCTTCCCCTGCTTTACAGGAAATGGTTAAAAAAAAATCTCCCTTTGATCTTCCAGTTTCTGACAATGAGCTATTATTTCCAAGAGATAGATTTACTGAGTTGTTTAACTGGAAATTCGATAGCTTTAGTTCTCTTTCAACTACAATATCTCCAACACTGTTGGCGAGCTGGTCGACTGCCTTCTCTGAGGCTGAAGCTTATGCCGACTCCTTCAATGAAGCAGCCACCTTGCCTCCTCTCTTAGCCGCTGCCGCTGCCTTCTTTTACGCATCAACAAATCGAATCCACTGAATAATCAACAGCCCATAACGCAGAAACAAAAAAAAGCTAGAAAAATTAAAAAATGAAAATCATTATATGGAAACCTTGGATCTAAAATTCGAGAAGATAAGAATAGATATAGGTTGGTGTGTTATGTAATCGAAGGGAGTGTGAGAGAGTGGAGGAGGAGAAGAACCCGAGCTGGTGCTTAGGGTTCGAAGGTGGCAATGGAATGGACTAACACGGTGGCGACAACACAGCTTGAAGAAGAGAGAAGAGATGGAGGCTTAGGGCTTTCTGGGTCTGGGACACGAGGAGGAGATGAGGAAGATGAACACGACGGTAGCTAAGCTCGACGGAAGCGTTGGAGGCGTGATGAAGCTCTGGTATTAAGGTTGGAGGCGCGATGAAGAAGCTCTGGGTTAGGGTTGGAGGTATGCGATGAAGAAGCTCTGGATGAAGTAGTGTATGTATTTGATGAAAAACGTTAAGTGCGGGTATGTGTTTAGGTTTACCTAGTGAAGTGCTTTTGCTTTCCAAAGTTATATACCCTTTTGGCACGCTTTAAAAATGTTACGGTACCCTAATTCTATTGGCACGCTTTGAAAAGCGTTCCTGTTGCTCTCTATGGCTACGCTTTTAAAGCGTCGCATAAAAAAAACGTGGCCAAATTTTCAATCAGTGGCTACCCACGTAAAAGCGTGCCGATTTCTCTCTATCGCCACGCTTTTCAAGAGTGGCAGTAAAAAAGCGTGGCCAAATTTCAAATAAGTGGGCACCTTCGTAAAAGCGTGCCGAGTTCCCTCTATGGCCACGCTTTGCAAGCGTGGCAAAAAAAAGCGTGGTCAAATCACAAATTAGTGGCCACCCTTGCAAAAGCGTGGCCATAGACCACTTTTGGGCACGCTTTAAAAGCGTGGCAAGAAAAAAGTGTGCCGACAGGCCTTTTTACTTGTAGTGAGACCATCAATGGCAATGAATAAGCGCTCTGACATATTGGAAAAATAATTATATGACATCATTTCAGGGGGGAATTACACAACCAACATCTTCAAATGACGAGGCATATAAGTCAATATGTGAAACTTTCTTCCTTCTTATTTTATCCCAAAAAGAACCAAAATGGGAAAGGGGGAGCAGTGATGTTTGAAGAGTTAAATAATAACCTTTGTATTGATGTAGGATTTTATGTCGGTAAATAATTTCACAAAAATAATTGTTACGTTGCAATTATAGTTCTAAACCAACAACGAATCCTCAAATCAAATTTAATATGGTTGTCACAAGTTCAACCCCAATAAAATAACCGAGAGTATTAATCCCGGGTCGTTCTCCCTAAGAATTGCAATGAAGTGCTCAATTATTGGCTATGAAAGTATATTTTGGGGTTTTTCAAATAAGGAACAAGAAATGTAAATTGCAAAAGAGATAAACTAACACTAAGAAAACTCTTGGCAAGAAATGAGAACTAGAAGTCCTATCTTTATTATCATCATCAATTGTGCATTGCTCCCACTTAGTTAACCTCTAAATATGAAGGAAAGTCAAGTGGATAGAATTGGCTCTTGTCCACAAGTCCTAGTCAAATCATAGTGAAAGACTAGCTTTAGTGGCATTCAAGTCAACTAGCAACTTCTAATTATCAATTAGCAAGAGACTTTGACAATTCAAGAGTCTCCAATTACTCAAACCAAGCCAAGAGAAGAAAAATCTAACTCATGACTAGAAGAAACATTTCATCAAACACATAGAAGACAACCAAAGTAAACATCATAAATTGCAAGAATTAAAGGAGGCTATAACTAATTGAAGTAAGGAATCAATAATAGAAATCAAGGCAAACATTAAAAGACATGAAAATAATAAATTGCATTAAAGGAAATAGAGATCAACAAAAGTGTTCATAAACTAAAATTGATAAAATAAAGGAATTAACAAGAGAAGTAAAATGAAATAAAGTGCTAGAACAATAAAAATGTAAAGGAAAACTAAATTGAAGGAAGATTGAAATCTAGATCTAAGAAGAAATGGAGATGAGAACCCTAAAATCTAGAGAGAGGAGAGAGCCTCTCTCTAGAACTCTACATCTAAAATATCCTCAAAACTAAAAATAACACTACTTGGTTCATTCCCCTTCGATCCTTGGGTTCAATAGCATCAGAAATGAGTTGGATTGGGCCCAAAATGAGCTAGAAATCGCTGCCACGAGTTACTAAAAAATGGCCCACGCTGATCCAGCAACGCGCACGCATGGGCGACGCGTGCGTGTCACCTAAACGCCTGGAAACTATGGTAAATTTTATATCAGTTTGAAGCCCCGGATGTTAGATTTCCAATGCAACTAAAACCGCCTCATTTGGACCTCTGTAGCTCAAGTTATGATCGATTACGTACGAAGAGGTCAGGATTGACAACTTAGCAATTCCTTCATTTCTTCGTGAGTTCTCCATTTTCACATGCTTTTTCTTTATTCCCTCAATCCAATCTTTGCCTACTAAATCTAAAATCACTTAACAAACATATCAAAGCATTGAATGGAATTAAGGTGAATTAAATTTATCTATTTTAAGGCCTGAAAAACATGTTTTCACTTTTAAGCACAATTAAAGGAGAATTTACAAAACCATGCTATTTTAGTGAATAAATATGGGAAAAGTTGATAAAATCCTCTAAATTCAACGCAAGATAAACCTTAAAAATGGGGTTTATCAACTCCCTACACTTAAAAATAGCATGTCCTCATGCTAAACTAAGAAGGATAAGAAAAGGGGTATGAACATTTATTCAATGCAAATAACATAAATGCATCTATCTATATGAATGCAACTAAATGCAAAGTGATTCTACCTACTTGATTAAAAGTAAATCAATCTCCAAGAACATATATGATCAAGTAGGGCTAACATAGTATGATGATTCATGAATCCTACCAATTCAAATATCAAAATGAAGTTCAAGTAGACTTGCAGGAAGAAAGCTCATGAAAACTGAGAATAAGGAATTGAGCATTGAACCCTCACCGGAAGTGTATCTGCTCTAGTCACTTAAGTGTATAGGGTTGATTCACTCAATTATCTTCTAATCATGCTTTCTAAGATTTGTCTTTCATTTAATAATAAACAATTATTTCATGCATGAATACAAATATCATGAGGACTTATCTTTAGGTTGTAATGGGGCTAGGGTCAAGGTAGGATTGTATATGGTAAAGTGGACTTGAAGTTTGAATCTTTGATTAACTTAAACTTTCCTACCTAACCTATATAACAACCTATACAATTCAAAGCTAACCTAACTATCCATTCTTCACTTTTTTCACACACTCATGCATTTCTCTTTTCAATTCACATCCCATATGCATTGATATTATTGAACTTTACCTTGGGGCATTTTGTCCCCTTTTTATTGCATTTTTTTCTTTCTTTTTTTATATTTTTTTTCTTTTTCTATATTTTTCTTCCTTTTATTTTTCTTTTGTTTTTTTTTCTCTTTTTTTTTGATGAATCATATACAAAGGTACCAATGTATATGTTTTAAACATTTAATGCATGAGTATGTACCCAATTCCCAAAATTTTGACAAGAATATAAAACACCCTTTTATCCCAACCAATGTTCCCAATTCTCCCAAAATTGATGATAAATACTCTCACTAGTCTAAGCTAATCAAAGATCAAATAAGGGACATTTATTATTTTTCGCATAAGGCTTGTAATGTGCTAAAATTAAGAACAAGTGGGTTTAGCATAGGCTCAAAATTGGCTAACAATGAAAGATAAAAGGTAAGACAATTTGGGTAAGTGAGCTAATTGAAACAATGGCCTCAATCATATAAGTGCATTCATACACAAAATAATGGACATAAAGAATCAAACAAATCAAAGATTACAATCATAGGAAGAGAATAATGCAAACAAGAATGAAAATAAGTGGTTATATGATGTAACCACGCAATTAGGCTCAAAACTCACTGGCTTGTGTGTTCTTAGATCAAAAACCATGTTCCAAAATACATTCTTCAAGCAAGTTCAACAAAATTTTTTTTCAAAATTGGTAGGGTGCCCTAAAATAGTTTTCTTGGAAAAGAAATCATCACCCTAACTATTCCGAGGGTTACCTGAAACTGAAGGTCGATCTCGGATGAGATCTGTTGTGGTGGCCGGAGCTGTCGTGTCCGACTTGTTGACTTTTGCAGTGCTGCTGATCTTGGTTCACCGGAGGGTGGTGGTACCTACAAGAGACTCCGATACTTAAGTTAGCATAGGCTTTGAGTAGGTATTTTGTGTAGAATCAGAGTATGAGTTATACCTAGGTGCTCCAATGTATTTATAGTGGTGTGGCCTGACCTTTCTAGATAAGATAAGTTAGTTATCTTATCTTATCTTTGAATGAAGTCATCTTATCTTTTAGGCCAACCGTCTTTGGAGTGGGCTGTGTCCCTCTGTCTGGGCCTACTTGGGCCTTTATAGTGATTTGGCCGAGCTCTTTAAGGGAGAGGTCGGTGGCCATCCAACCTGAAGAGGTCGGTCGTTCCTATCTGAAGTCAGCTCGGGTCGCATAGCTCGACCCGTGGTATGAACAGTGCCCCTGCTTGGGTTCGATCTTACCCTTAAGGTCGTGTCTTTAAACTTTGACCCTTTGAGGAAGTTGAGCTCGAGCATTTTGCCTTTTAGTTGATCTCTGTATAACTCCTGCTGAACTCATTGAATGCGAAGCGTTTTTCTTTTTTCCTTTTTAATTGCGGCGCGCGCTGCGCTTTCTTGGGAACACGCGAGGTTTAAATGCTCAATAATTTTCCTTCGCCGTTTTCCTTTTTTCCCTCTTTCATTTCTCATTTTGAATTTCAAAGAATCACTTTACAGCTTCTTCTCTCCTTTCTCTTCGTCTCTTCGCTCGTTGTGGTGCTTCGTTCTCTCGTTTTCATGCCCCCTATTTTCTTTTGCCTGAAAGCGATTGTTTGGCGTGTCGTCCTCTCGTCTTTAAGCAGTTGTCGTCTTCTTCTCCACAGGTTGGTTTTTCTTCCTTTCACTTTTCAACAATCGTTCTTTCTGCATGCCTTCACTTGTCGCGTATTTCTCAAAGTTTTAATTTTTGCTTGAGTTTTGTTTTGAAAAGTTTGAGTCTTTCTTCGAAAGATTGCATCTTTGTGCCTGATTATCGCTGTGATGTGCGCCTTTTTGTATTTCTAGTAGTTTTTGCTTTCTTAGGGCTTTTTGGCTTTGCTGCTGTTCCTGCCTCTCTTCATACAGAGCTTTTGTTTGAATTGTTTGGTAGAGAAAGGTTGTAGCTTTGATGATGATTTATTGGTAGAAAAGAAAGGTTTGTAGCTTCTTAGATTTTTGCGTGGTCTGTTTGATGATGATGGCTTTTTGCTTGTTTGTTGCCTCCAAAGGGTGCCCCTGAACTTTGGCGTGAGTCCTGGGGTTTCCGTTTTACTGCCGTATCTGACACTTGCAGTTTACTTTTATTATCCGATTTGTTTCTTTTTTTGTCCGAGTTGTTTAGTAGTAATCCAATTTTTCTTTTTCTTTCTGTAGGGGTAGTTGGCCTATGTCTTTCCGAAAAAATATTGTCGAGATGTCTTCGAAAGTTCCTGCTAGTATGGCCGATTGGCTGGATTCGATAGTTCTTATGTGTGTGACTGTAGCTGACCCCAAGTATTGTGTACGACTTAGGAGATTTCATAGGATTTGTAGTAATAGGGATGATGAGAAGAACTATGAACTGGTGTCGCCTGACCCTGAGGAGATGGTTTGTTTTCCTTCTTTAACTTAGGGAGAACGTCCCCTTTTCTATGCGCATGACTACTTTTTTAGTCAGCTGGTGTTCCGAGGGTTACCTGAAACTGTAGGTCGATTTCAGATGAGATCTTCTGTACTTGGTCGGAGATGACATGTCCGGCTGACTGGTGGCGGCCGGAGCTGTTGTGTCCGACTTGTTGAACTGGCTGTACTTCTGATCCTTGGTCACCGGAGGGTGGGGGGGTACCTGCAAGAGACTCCGATGCTTAAGTTAGCACGGGTATTAAGTAGGTTTATTGTAGAATCAGAGTATGACTTATACCTGGGTGCTCCAGTGTATTTATAGTGGTTGTAGAGTGACCTTTCTAGATAAGATAAGCTAGTTATCTTGTCTTATCTTTATCTTTGAGTTGTGGTCAGCTTATCTTCAAGGGAATCGCCCTTATCTCTATAGGCTTGGACTGCCTTTGGATTTGGGTCGTGTTCCTCTATTTGGGCCCTTTACTGGGATTTTCTGTCAATTTGACCGACTTCTTTTGAGAAGAGGTCAGATAGCCTGACCTGAAGAGGTCGGTCGCTTTATTGCTGATCATCCCGGATCGGATAGCTCGAACTAGGGTGTGAACAGTGCCCTTGCTCGAGCTCGGTCTTCTGCTTTGAGGTCGAGTCCTTGACTTTGATCTTTCTCTAGTGAAGCTGAACTCGAGCATTTTGTCGATTCCTTTCTTTGTAGAACCTCTTTTGAATGTGGAACGCCTTCCTCTAAAAGTGCGCACTTTTATATCAGCGCTTTGTTCTTGGGAACGTGCGAGGGTTTAATACCTTCATTAATTGGTATTAATTGCTCCGTTTCCCTTGGCTTTATTTTGAATTTTTGCAATTGAAAAACGGTTTCTCTTCTTTGTCTTTCTTCGTAACTTCTCCCTTTACTTTCTCACTTTTGTTTTCGCCTGCATTTTGCTTTTCTCGCATTGCAGCATCATTTAGCGATTCTGGGTGATTCCATTTTTTCCTCTTCAATCTCCTTCGAAGCTTCTTTCTTCGTTCAGGTTGATTTTTCTTCCTTTCTCTTTTCCACGTCATTTTCTTGTATGAAATTGAGAAAGTTTTGATTTTGGAGAAAGTTTGGATCTTTCTGCTTTTGCCGCACCTGATTGCTGTTGTAATGTGTGTTCTGGGAGTTTATTCGTCTTTTGCATGATCCTTTTCGCCTTTCCTGTTGTTTGATGCTTTTAGGGCTTTTGCATGTTATCACCGTTTCTATTTGTGCCTTTGATGATGATTTTGTTTGATTCTGAAAAAAGGTTGTGCCTTTGACGATTTCCGCTTGGCGTGTTTGATGTTGTCGATGCTTTTTGCTGATAGACTGTAAAAAGATAGTGGCTTTGATGACTTTTTGTGTTTTGACTTTCTGAAATGTTTGTGATTTGAATTTTCTTGTTTGAGAGATGTCGGGACGTAAGCTGTAGATTTTTCCTGAATCCTTGCTTTGTTACTGCCTCCAAAGGTGCCCCAGGGCTTTGGTTTGAGTCTTGGGGTTTTCCTTTTCTGTTTGTTCTTCTGTATCATATTAGTCGAGTTGTTTTGTCCCTCTTCCGAGATGTTTTTTAGTAATCCAACCTTCTTTTCTTATTGTAGGATTAGTTGGCCTCATGTCTTCTCGTCATAACATTGTAGAGATGTCTTCTAAAGTTCCCGAGGGGATGTCCGATTGGCTGGACTCCCTTGTCTTAATGTGTGTCTCTGTTGTGGATGCTGAGTTTTGTGTAGAGCTGAGGAAACGTCATAGGGTTTGTGGTGGTGGTGCCCGAGAGAGAGATTATGAGCTTGTGGCGCCTGACTCTGACGAGAGGGTTTGCTTTCCTACTTCTGTCGAGGGGGAGCGTCCCTTTTTCTACGCATATGAATATTTCTTCAGCCAGTTGGACATTACCTTTCCTTTTATTGCTTTCGAGATCGACTTGTTGTGGTCGTGTAATATTTCCCCATCCCAGCTTCATCCGAATTCCTGGGGTTTTATCAAGATTTTTTAGCTGCTTTGCCAAGAGTTAGGCATAACACCTTCTCAGACTCTTTTCCTCTATCTTTTTGTTTCTGCCAAGCCCGGAGGGTCTTCCAAAAAGAAAGCTTCCTGGGTTTCTTTCAGGTCGGCCCAGGGGCATAAAGTTTTTGCCATGTACGATGAGTCTTTTAAAGATTTTAAGAATTATTTCTTCCGAGTCCGTGCTGTTGAGGGGGCCCGCCCCTTTTTTCTTGATGAAAATGATGAGCCTGCCTTTCCTCTAGAATGGCAAAAGAATGTGAGAGTGTCTCGCTATACATGGGAGATGCTTGACGAGGTTGAGTGAGATTTTGTAATTGTTCTTGAAGATTTATGGGGGGAACCACCCCATCTTGATACGAAAATATTTTTGAGTGATCTATCTTTGATTCGAACTGCTTTGGGTACTGTCTGACTTGTTTCTATACTTGCTTTTTAGTTTTGCTTCTTCTTTTTGTGATTGTAACCCATTGCTGTGGTCGATTTTGTATTTTCAGAGATGTCGAAAAACAACGATTTCATGAAGGCCTACAAGAAAGCAAAGAAGGCTGCAGCTGCTCAAAATATCTCGGCCAAGGTGGCAAGAGAGGGATCTTCTCAAGTTCCGGTGAAGCCGCCCGTGCCGAGTTCTCCTGGCCCGAGGAGGGTAATTCCCACTCCTAGGGTTCGCCTGGTCGAGCCTCCGCAGTCTTCTGCTACTACTTCTGGTGCTCCTCCCAACAAAAAATAAAAAACAATTGAGCCTTTCAACCTTGATGCCCCTAATTTTGACGCGGTCAAGTTCGTAGATCAGCAGATCAGTCCATATGGTGTCCTCCCTATGGATGATGTATCACTCCTTCGTCATTTGGACTTTATAACTCGAAGTAGTGTAAAAATGGCACATATGGGAGCTGTCTTGTACCGAACGGCTCAAAATCTTCCTCTCCATACCACCAAAGCCTTCATGGAGGAGGCAAAACAGGAATTCGACCAGATGAAGGGCTTGAAAGAGGAGCTTGAGGTGAAAGTAGCCAAACTGGAGAAGGATCTGGAGAACGAAAAGGCTAGCTCTCTTGCCCTGGCGGCTTCTGTGAGATTGGCTGAGGACACTGCGTTGAGGCATAAAGATAGTTATGTCACATCTTATCGGGAGGTGATACGTCTGAGGGAGGAGTTGGAGTCTGCCCGAGTTGACTATTCCGAGCTCCAAGGTCACCTTGTCGGCAGTGTAAACGCTGCTTATGATAATTTGAAGGAGCAGGTTCAAGTTCTCGCTCCTGAGGTTGATCTTACTCTTTTTAGCTTGGACAACATTGTGAGGGATGGTAAGATTGTCCCCGACGACCAAGATGATGATGATGTCGAACCTCCCTCTGCGCCTGCTGCTAAAGTGTCGACCTCTATAGTTCCTCCTACTGGGATTGCTCGTCCAGAATTAGATTCTGATTGTCAAATTCTGAATAGGGACGACGGTACGGTGGATGCAGTACCTCTCCAAGCTCGCCCTCCTTCACCCCAGACTGATGCTACCGAGAAGGCTCCCGATCTTAACTGATTTTTCTTGGATGTTTGTGTAGATAGCCCGACTTGTGGGCTTTTAAACTCTTTATTCTGTAATTTGAATATTTTGCTGACTGTTGATACTCCTTCTGGTTGCTTGTTTAGCAACTTTTCATTTTGAAAAAACAACAAGTAGCTTTCAAGCTTTGGGCCTGGTCCTGAAGCTTGTTTATAATTCTGTATTTTATATCATGCTTGTTTGCACTTGTCTTGGCACCTTTCTGGTTTTTGAGAATGCTGAAGCCTTGCTGCTCGGCCTCTTTGGATTGCTTTGCACTTATTGCTTGTAGCTTGGATCCTTTGTGGATGTGTGGATCTAACTCGTATTTCGGTTTTCTGGCTCTTACTTGTATTTATTTCTGGCCATCCATAACCGATTTCTTTACGTTGGTCCTCTTTCCAGTTATTTTTGTAGTCCTCTTTTTTGGACCTTTGTCAGGTCTCTTTCAGGGACTACTTTTATAACTTGTCTGTTGTAGGAGACTGACTTCTTTGCGTCGTCCTTTTCTAAGTTATTTTTGTAATCCTCTTTTTTGGACCTTTGTCAGGTCTCTTTCAGGGATTACTTTTATAACTTCTCCGTTGTAGGAGACCGACTTCTTTGCGTCATCCTTTTCTAAGTTATTTTTGTAATCCTCTTTCTTGGACCTTTGTCAGGTCTCTTTCAGGGATTACTTTTATAACTTGTCCGTTGTAGGAGACCGACTTCTTTATGTCGATCTCTTCTAAGTTATTTTGTAATCCTCTTTCTTGGACCTTTGTCAGGTCTCTTTCAGGGATTACTTTTATAACTTGTCTGTTGTAGGAGACCGACTTCTTTATGTCGATCTCTTCTAAGTTATTTTGTAATCCTCTTTCTTGGACCTTTGTCAGGTCTCTTTCAGGGATTACTTTTATAACTTGTTTGTTGTAGGAGACCGACTTCTTTATGTCGATCTCTTCTAAGTTATTTTGTAATCCTCTTTCTTGGACCTTTGTCAGGTCTCTTTCAGGGATTACTTTTATAACTTGTTTTTCATCGGAGACCGACTTCGTCATGTTGATCTCTTCTAAGTTATAGCAATTCCTCTTTTATAAGGTTGGCCAGACCTCTTTCCAGGAATTTGCTGATAACTTGGGTTGACTTGGTCCGACTTTTTAACGTCGGCCAGTCTTTAAGTTATTATTTAGCAATCCATAAGACCTCGTCAGGTTATTTTTCCGGATCACTTTTGATAACTTCTTACAGTATTCTGTGTTCATCTTGCCAATTTGTAGAAGGTGGTTTCTATCTTTGTTTGGTCGACCTTTAGATGAATCGCGTTTTCATCTCTATTGGTCTTTATCGTGATCGTGCAGTGAATCTGTTTTTCACTTTTTTGCCGATCTGTTGCTTTATAATCAGACGATGAATGCTTTAGATTAATGCGTCTTGAAAATTTGTAGAATATCTAAAATATGTTTTATTTAAAAGAAAGTGCAAATATATACATGTGGGAGTTTTTCATCCCTTTAAGTCGGATAATTTCTGAATCTCAACTTGGTGCCTCATTAAAAAACCTTTTCAGGAAAAATAGTGCATCCTATGATGAGATCTTTTACCTTCTCTAGCTATAGTACCTTCTTAGGTTGCAGGCATGCCATGATCTGGGAAGCTCTCATCCCTCGAGTTCGGACAGTCTGTAGTAGCCCTTCCCAAGTACTTCTATGACTCGGTAGGGTCCTTTCCAGTTTGCTGCCAGCTTTCCTTCTCCGGGTCGGGTTATTCCAATATCATTTCGGATTAGGATGAGATCATTCTCAGCAAAACCTCTCGGCACTACCTTTTGATTATATCTAGAAGCCATTCGACGTTTTAGTGCTTCTTCCCTGATCCAAGCTCTTTCTTGGATTTCAGGAAGTAGGTCGAGCTCTTCCCTTTGAAGTTGGGAGTTGGCTTCCTCATTGTAATGAACCACTCTAGGTGACCTTTCCTCGACCTCTACTGGGATTATTGCCTCCACTCCGTATGCTAGTCGAAATGGTGATTCGTTTGTGGTGGAATGTGGCGTTGTTCGATATGCCCATAGGACTTGTGGAAGTTCTTCGGCCCAGGCTCCCTTTGCATCTTGCAGTCTCCGTTTCAGCCCAGTCAATATGACTCTGTTGGCCGCTTCGGCTTGTCCATTGGCTTGGGGATGTTCAACGGAGGTGAACTGGTGTTTTATGTTTAAGCCGGCTACTAACTTTCTGAAGCCCACGTCTGTGAATTGGGTGCCATTGTCTATAGTGATGGAGTATGGAACCCCAAACCTTGTGACAATATTCCTATATAGGAATTTTCGGCTCCTTTAAGTAGTGGCGTTGGCTAGGGGCTCTACCTCGATCCACTTTGTGAAGTAGTCTACCCCGACTATGAGGAATTTAACTTGTCCCGATCCCTGGGGAAAGGGTCCGAGAAGATCGAGTTCCCATTTTGCAAATGGCCAAGGCGAGGTTACGCTGATGAGCTCTTCTGGCGGGGCGATGTGAAAGTTGGCATGTTTCTGGCATGGTGGGCATGTCCTTACAAACTCTGTAGCTTCCTTTTGTAGAGTTGGCCAATAAAATCCCGCCCGGAGTACCTTTTTGGTGAGAGCTTGTGCTCCGAGATGATTACCATAAATGCCACTGTGTACTTCCTCTAAAACTTCCCTTGTGTTGGAGGTCGGCACACATTTTAATAGTGGTATTGAAATCCCTCTTTTATATAGAGTGTTGTTTATGATGGTGTAGTACTGAGCCTCCCGTTTTAACCTCTTTGCCTCTTTCTCATTTGTGGAGAGTGTTTCTGTTTTGAGGTAATTAATTATGGGGGTCATCCATCCTTGATCCTGACTTGTTATGGCTAGGACTTTTTCCTCTTCCGAGATTGATAGATTCTGTAGCATTTCCTGGATGAGGCTTCTATTGTTACCCCCTGGTTTGGTGCTAGCAAGTTTTGAGAGTGCATCAGCTCGGGCATTTTGTTCGTGGGGTATGTGGCAGATCTTATATTCCCCGAGTTGTCTGAGCTGTTCCTTGGTTTTATCCAAATACTTTTCCATGGTGGGATCTTTGGCTTGGTAGCTCCCTGTTATTTGTGAGGTGACTACTTGTGAATCGCTGAAGATGTTGAGTTTTTGAGCTCCAGCCTCCTTAGCCAGCTTCAAACCAGCTAGTAACGCTTCATATTCCGCCTGGTTGTTTGAGGCCGGGAACCCAAATTTGAGGGAAAGCTCAACTTGGGTTCCTTGGTTGCTTTCTGGATTGTCAAACCAGCGCCGCTTCCAGTCTTATTTGAAGACTCGTCCACATAGAGATTCCATTCTATGGGGGTTTCCAGGGTATCTGTGAATTCTGCAATGAAGTCGGCCAAGTATTGTGATTTGATGGCTGTCCGAGCTTCATATTGGAGGTCAAACTCGACTGCTGATGAGCGGATAATTTATACACTTTTTGGCACTGTTTTTAGTATATTTTTAGTATATTTTAGTTGGTTTTTATTATATTTTTATTAGTTTTTATTTAAAATTCAATTTTCTGGACTTTACTATGAGTTTGTGTGTTTTTCTGTGATTTCAGGTATTTTCTGGCTGAAATTGAGGGACCTGAGCAAAAATGTGATTCAGAGGCTGAAAAGGACTGCAGTTGCTGTTGGATTCTGACCTCCCTGCACTCGAAGCGGATTTTCTGGAGCTACAGAAGCCCAAATGGTGCGCTCTCAATTGCGTTGGAAAGTAGACATCCTGGGCTTTCCAACAATATATAATAGTCTATACTTTGCCCGAGATTTGATGGCCCAAACAGGCGTTCCAAGTCGGCTCAAGAATTCTGGCGTTTAACTCCAAAACTGGCACAAAAGGTGGAGTTAAATGCCCAAACTGGCACAAAAGCGGGCGTTTAACTCCAAGAAAAGTCTCTACACATGAAAGCTTCAATTCTCAGCCCAAGCACACACCAAGTGGGCCCCGGAAGTGGATTTTTACACTAAACACCTTAGCTTACTCATTTTCTGTAACCCTAGGTCACCAGTTTACTATAAAAACTACATTTAGTGATTCATCTTGAACCTCATGATACTTTACACGTTTCATATTGTATCTTCTATTGCACGAGTCTCTAAACCCTATTGTTGGGGGTGAGGAGCTCTGCTGTTCTTCATGAATTAATGCAATTACTACTGTTTTCCATTCTATCACGCTTGCTTCTATTCTAAGATATTCATTCGCACTTCAACCGGATGAATGTGATGATCCGTGACAATCATCATCATTCTCACCTATGAACGCGTGCCTAACAACCACCTCCGTTCTACATGCAATCAAGCTTGAATGTGTATCTCTTGGGTTTCTAATCTAAGATTGGAACCTTTGTGGTATAGGCTAGAATTATTGGCGACCATTCCTGAGATCCGAAACGTCTAAACCTTGTCTGTGGTATTCTGAGTAGGATCTGGAAAGGGATGACTGTGACGAGCTTCAAACTCGCGAGTGTTGGGCGTGTGACAGACGCAAAAGGATCAATGGATCCTATTCCGACATGATCGAGAACCGACAGATGATTAGCCGTGCGGTGACAGCGTATTTGGAACCTTTTCATTGAGAGGACGGGAAGTAGCCATTGACAACGGTGATGCCCAACATAAAGCTTGCCATGGAAGGAGCCTTGCGTGCTTGAAGAAGAAGATAGTAGGAAAGCAGAGATTCAGAAGACAAAGCATCTCCAAAGCCTCAACCTGTTCTTCATTACTGCATAACAAGTATTTATTTCATGTTCTTTTACTTTCTACAATCAAATCTGCGAATTATTGATATCCTGGCTAAGAGTTACAAGATAACCATAGCTTGCTTCAAGCCGACAATCTCCGTGGGATCTACCCTTACTCACGTAAGGTATTACTTGGACGACCCAGTGCACTTGCTGGTTAGTTGTGTGGAGTTACAAAAGTGTGATTGTAATTTCGTGCACCAAGTTTTTGGCGCCGTTGTCGGGAATTGTTCGAGTTTGGACAACTGAAGGTTTATCTTGTTGCTTAGATTCGGAATATTTTATCTTTGTTGGTTTAGAGTCTTTTATTTGAGTTTAGTTTTATATTTTAAGTTTGGTGTCAATTGCATGTTTTTATTTTCTTTTAATTTTTCGAAATTGCATGTCCTCAGTTCTTTCTTGATTTTTAAAAATTCTAAGTTTGGTGTCTTCTTTGTGTTTTCCTTTAATTTTTCGAAAATTTTTGTTTGATTCTCTAAAAATTTTAAGTTTGGGGTTTTTTTGCTTTTATTTACTTAAAAATTTTTTTAAAAATTTGTTCTTGGTGTTCATCTTGATCTTCAAAGTGTTCTTGGTGTTCAACTTGACATTCAAAGTTTTCTTGTTTGTCCTCTGTGTTTTGATCTACAATTTCTAAGTTTAGTGTTATTTTGTTATTTTTCTCTTTCCGCATTAAAATTCA
The DNA here is from genome assembly GCF_003086295.3 of Arachis hypogaea. Classification (NCBI taxonomy): domain Eukaryota; kingdom Viridiplantae; phylum Streptophyta; class Magnoliopsida; order Fabales; family Fabaceae; genus Arachis; species Arachis hypogaea. The sequence continues at coordinate 42,642,439 of NC_092054.1, read as the reverse complement.
AAAATAAAAAAAATATCCTTTCCTTATTTTAGTCATAAATTTCGAAATTTTGCATTAATTTAGTCAAAGATTTTCAAAATCATATCTTTTTTTAGTCAAGTGGTGCATGAAATTGTGATGTCCAGGCTCAAACAATCCCTGGCAACGTGAGCAACTTGGTATGCGTAATCGTGATTACACTCTAATTATGTAAAATTCATGGCTCTTTCTTTCCCTGGCAGTGGCGCCAAGAACATGGTGCCAATACCATGGTTCACAACTTCGATACAACTAACCAGCAAGTGCACTGGGTCGTCCAAGTAATACCTTACGTGAGTAAGGGTCGAATCCCACGGAGATTGTTGGTATGAAGCAAGCTATGGTCACCTTGCAAATCTCAGTCAGGCAGATATAAATTGATAATGATGTTTTCATATAATAAATAATAGAATAGGGATAGAGGTACTTATGTAAATCATTGGTGGGAATTTCAGATAAGCGAATGGAGATGCTTTTCGTTCCTCTGAACCTCTGCTTTCCTGCTATCTTCATCCAATCAGTCTTACTCCTTTCCATGGCTGGCTTTATGCAAGGGCATCACCGTTGTCAGTGGCTACATCCCCTCCTCTCAGTGAAAAATATGCTCACATGCTCTGTCACAGCACGGCTAATCATCTGTCGGTTCTCGATCATGCTGGAATAGGATTCACCCTCCTTTTGCGTCTGTCACTAACGCCCAGCACTCGCGAGTTTGAAGCTCGTCACAGTCATCCAATCATTGAACCCTACTCGGAATACCACAGACAAGGTTTAGACTTTCCAAATTCTCTTGAATGCCGCCATCATTCTAGCGTACGCCACGAAGATTCTGATTAAGAGATCTAAGAGATGTTCATTCTAGCTTATTTCAAGTAGAACGGAAGTGTTTGTCAGGCACGTGTTCATAGGGGAGAATGGTGATGAGCGTCACACATAATCATCACCTTCATCACGTTCTTGGGTGCGAATGGATATCTTAGAAGCGAAATAAGATGAATTGAGTAGAAAACAGTAGTACTTTGCATTAATCTTTGAGGAACAGCAGAGCTTCACACCTTAATCTATGGAGTGTAGAAACTCTACCGTTGAAAATACATAAGTGAATGGTCCAGGCATGGCCGAGAAGCCAGCCCCTCTGATCTAAGAACCAGGCGTCCCAAGATGGTATACAACTGATCAAAAGATATCAAATACAATAGTAAAAGGTCCTATTTATAATAAACTAGCTACTAGGGTTTACATGAGTAAGTAATTGATGCATAAATCCACTTCCGGGGCCCACTTGGTGTGTGCTTGGGCTGAGCCTGAGTGTTGCACGTGTAGAGGTCCTTCTTGGAGTTGAACGCCAGCTTTTGTGCCAGTTTGGGCGTTCAACTCTGGTTTTGGCTCCTTTTCTGGCGCTGGACGCCAGGTTTGGGTAGAAAGCTGGCGTTGAACGCCAGTTTACGTCGTCTATTCTTGGCCAAAGTATGGACTATTATTTATTGCTGGAAAGCCCTGGATGTCTACTTTCCAACGCAATTGGAAGCACGCCATTTTGAGTTCTGTAGCTCCAGAAAATCCACTTTGAGTGCAGGGAGGTCAGAATTCAACAGCATCAGCAGTCCTTCTTCAACCTCTGAATCTGATTTCTGCTCAAGTCCCTTAATTTCAGCCAGAAAATACCTGAAATAACAGAAAAACACACAAACTCATAGTAAAGTCCAGAAATGTGAATTTAACATAAAAACTAATGAAAACATCCCTAAAAGTAACTAGATCCTACTAAAAACATACTAAAAACAATGTCAAAAAGCGTATAAATTATCCGCTCATCACAACACCAAACTTAAATTGTTGCTTGTCCCCAAGCAACTGAAAATCAAATAGGATAAAAAGAAGAGAATATACTATAAATTCCAAACTATCAATGAAACATAGCTCCAATCAAATGAGCGGGACTTATAGCTTTTTGCCTCTTGAATAGTTTTGGCATCTCACTTTATCCATTGAGGTTCAGAATGATTGGCATCTATAGGAATTTCAGATTTCGAATAGTGTTATTGACTCTCCTAGTTCAGTATGATGATTCTTGAACACAGCTTCTTTATGAGTCTTGGCCGTGGCCCTAAGCACTTTGTTTTCCAGTATTACCATCGGATACATAAATGCCACAGACACATAATTGGGTGAACCTTTTCAGATTGTGACTCAGCTTTGCTAAAGTCCCCAATTAGAGGTGTCCAGGGTTCTTAAGCACACTCTTTTTTTGCTTTGGACCTTGACTTTAACCGCTCAGTCTCAAGTTTTCACTTGACACCTACACGCCACAAGCACATGGTTAGGGACAGCTTGGTTTAGCCGCTTAGACCAGGATTTTATTCCTTTTAGGCCCTCCTATCCACTGATGCTCAAAGCCTTGGGATCCTTTTTATTTCCCTTGCCTTTTGGTTTTAAGGGTTATTGGCTTTTTGCTCTTGCCTCTTGGTTTTAAGAGCTTTTGGCTTTTTCTGCTTGCTTTTCTTTCTAATTTTTTTTTCGCCCCTTTTTTTTTCTGCAAGCTTTGTTCTTTGCTACTTTTTCTTGCTTCAAGAATCATTTTTATGATTTTTCAGATTATCAAATAACATGTCTCCTAGTCATCATTCTTTCAAGAGCCAACATATTTAACATTCTTAAACAACAACTTCAAAAGACATATGCACTGTTCAAGCATACATTCAGAAAACAAGAAGCATTGTCACCACATCAATATAATTAAGCTAAGTTCAAGGATAAATTCGAAACTCATGTACTTCTTGTTCTTTTGAATTAAAACATTTTTCATTTAAGAGAGGTGATGGATTCATAGGACATTTATAACTTTAAGACACAGTTACTAACTACTAATGATCATGTAATGAAGACACAAACACATATAAGCACATAACATAGAAAACGAAAAACAGAAGAAATAAGAACAAGGAATGAATCCACCTTAGTGATGGTGGCATTTCCTTCTTGAGGAACCAATGATGTCCTTGAGCTCTTCTATGTCTCTTCCTTGTCTTTGTTGCTCCTCCCTCATTGCTTTTTGATCTTCTCTTATTTCATGAAGCATGATGGAGTGCTCTTGATGTTCCACCCTTAGTTGTCCCATATTGGAACTCAATTCTCCTAGGGAGGTGTTGATTTGCTCCCAATAGTTTTGTGGAGGAAAGTGCATTTGAGGCATCTCCGGGATCTCATGGTGATGAGCTTCATACGCCTCTTGAGCTCCATGAATGGGCTCTCTTGCTTGCTCCATCTTCTTCTTAGTGATGGGCTTGTCCCCTTTAATGAGGATATCTCCCTCTATGTCAATCCCAGCCGAATTGCATAGGTGGCAGATGAGGTGAGGAAAGGCTAACCTTGCCATAGTGGAGGACTTGTCAGCCACCTTGTAGAGTTCTTGAGGTATAATCTCATGAACTTCCACCTCTTCTCCAATCATGATGCTATGGATCATGATGGCCCGGTCTATAGTAACTTCAGACCGGTTGCTAGTGGGAATGATTGAGCATTGAATGAACTCCAACCATCCTCTAGCTACAGGCTTGAGGTCCAATCTTCTTAGTTGAACCGGCTTGCCTTTGGAGTCAACCTTCCATTGAGCTCCTTCTACACATATGTCCATAAGGACTTGGTCCAACCTTTGATTAAAGTTGACCCTTCTAGTGTAGGGGCGTTCATCTCCTTGCATCATGGGCAAGTTAAACGCCAACCTCACATTTTCCGGACTAAAATCCAAGTATTTCCCCCGAACCATTGTAACATAGTTCTTTGGATCCGGGTTCTTACTTTGATCATGGTTCTTGGTGATCCATGCATTGGCATAGAACTCTTGAACCATTAGGATGCCGACTTGTTGGATGGGATTTGTTAGAACTTCCCAACCTCTTCTTTGAATTTCATGTCGGATCTCCGGATACTCATTTCTTTTGAGTTTCAAAGGGACCTCAGGGATCACCTTCTTCTTGGCCACAACATCATAGAAGTGGTCTTGATGGGCTTTGGAGATGAACCTTTCCATCTCCCATGACTCGGATGTGGAAGCTTTTATCTTCCCTTTCCCTCTTCTAGAGGATTCTCCGGTCTTAGATGCCATCAATGGTAATGGAAAAACAAAAAAAAACTATGCTTTTACCACACCAAACTTAGAATATTGCTCGCCCTCGAGCAATAAACAAAAGAATAGAAGAAGAAGAAGAAGAAATATGGAGAGGGAGAGGGAGATGTGGTTTCGGCCAAGAGGAGTGTAGAGGGGTGTGTTGTGTGAATTTGATGAAGAATGGAGGTCTTTATATAGGGAAGGGAGGGGGGTTAAGGTTTGGCCATATGGGTGGGTTTGGGTGGGAAATTGGTTTTGAATTTTGAAGGTAGGTGGGGTTTATGAGGTAGGTTTATGGGGAAGAGTGGATGGATGTGAGTGGTGAAGAGGTGATGGGGAAGAGAGATTGAGGTGATTGGTGAAGGGTTTTTGGGGAAGAGTGTTTGTAGGGTTGTGTGAAAGAGAGTGGTGAGAAGAAGTGAGTGGAGGTAGGTGGGAATCCTGTGGGGTCCACAGATCCTGAGTGGATCCTGTGGGGTCCACAGATCCTGAGGTGTTCAAAGATTTACATCCCTGCACCTATTAGGCATGTAAAAATTCCTTTTCCCACAACTCTGGGCATTCAGCGCCAGGTTGGTGGCCATTTTGGGCGTTCAACACCCATTTGTGTGCCATTTCTGGTGTTGAACGCCAGAACCATGCTCTGTTCTGGCGCTGAACGCCAGACAGATGCTCCTCCAGGGTGTGATTTTTCTTCTGCTGTTTTTGATTTCGTTTTCAATTTTTATATTTATTTTGTGACTCCATATGATCATGAACCTACAAAGACATATAACTAAGAAAAATATAGTTAGATAAATAAAAATTGGGTTGCCTCCCAACAAGCGCTTCTTTAATGTCAATAGCTTGACAGTGGGCTCTCATGGAGCCTCAAAGATGTGCAGAGCTTTGTTGAGACTCTCCAACACCAAACTTAGAGTTTGGATATGGGAGTTCAACACCAAACTTAGAGTTTGGTTGTGGCTTCCCAACACCAAACTTAGAGTTTGACTGTGGGGGCTTTGGTTGACTCTGCTTTGAGAGGAGCTTTTCATGCTTCCTCTCCATGGTTGCAGAGGGAGATCCTTGAGTTTTAAACACAAGGGAGTCCTCATTCCATTGAAGGACTATTTCACCTCTGTCAACATCAATCACAGCTCTTGCTGTGGTCAGGAAAGGTCTTCCTAGGATGATGGATTCATCCTCTTCCTTTCCAGTATCCAGGACTATGAAATCAGCAGGGATGTAAAGGCCTTCAACATTTACTAACACGTCCTCTACTTGTCCATAAGCCTGTTTTCTTGAACTGTCTGCCATCTCTAATGAGATTTTAGCAGCTTGCACCCCATAGATTCCCAGTTTCTCTATTACAGAGAGGGGCATGAGGTTTATTCCTAAACCAAGGTCACATAAAGCCTTAAAGATCATGGTGCCTATGGTACAAGGTATTATGAACTTCCCAGGATCCTGTCTCTTCTGAGGCAATGTCAGTTGATCCAGATCACTTAGTTCATTGATGAACAAGGGAGGTTCAACTTCCCAAGTATCAATGCCAAATAATTTGGCATTTAGCTTCATGATTGCACCAAGAAACTTGGCAGTTTGCTCTTCAGTAACATCCTCATTCTCTTCAGAAGAGGAATACTCTTTAGAGCTCATGAAGGGCATAAGGAGGTTCAATGGAAATTTATTGAGAAGAAGAATGTCAGCATTCCATTTTCGTCGATCGTGATGCGCTTAGCAAATGCAGCAGGGGTAGAGAGGTGACCAATGGATATAATGCTGGAGTTTCCTAGAGGCAACAAGTTCATTTCGAGGGGAGATTTGGAGAGATCAATAAAAACAACTGACGCGGAAAAAACTTTGCAGACTAAGAATTATTAAAAAAAATGGCGTTGCAAGTACATCTCTTAA